>NC_081415.1:345233675-345833675 GCF_030272615.1 Cryptomeria japonica
TCTCTATCCTAAAAGGACTAAGATTTGATTCTTTGGATAATACTCTTCAAAATGACTGCAAAAATGCCCTTTCTCTTGTATCTCTCTCTCATTGTTCTTTCAAGACTATGAGTGCATCTTTCCCTCTGTGCATTGTCAAGCACTTCAAAAAAACCCTCATTCTCATTGTTACTTTGTTTTCTACTCATGACTATATTTTTAGACATGAAGGAATAACCTTAAGACTATCTTGAACTACATAAAGGCTTTTGATTGCAATGATAATCCTATACATCTTTGCCTTATGTTACTGTAGACACCTAAAAGTGTCCTCTCTAATTAAATAAATATCTCTATTTATTTAATTATTTTAAGTCTAAGTCTTCTATTAATTAAATAAATCTTTATTTATTTAATTCATTCATTTATCCTTTTCTGGCCTTATTTCTCATTTAAATAAATACATTTTGTATACACCTAAAAATGGTCTGAAGATAATTAATTGAATAAGCAATTATCTCAATTAATCTCTCCTCCCCAATTTAATTAAATTCACTAAGCAATTTGATTAAAATTCCCCTTTCATCTACTTATTAATAAATCTAAGGATTTATTAAATAGGTTCATTTCATTTCACCCCTTTAATTAATTAATTCAAATCAATTAATTCCCCCCATCAAAATCATTTCTTCTAAATCCCCTAATTAATTAAAACAAATCAAATCATGAGTTGTTGAAATTAATTAGCCATTTTCCTAATATTTGAATTTTTAAATTCAAATTCTCCTAACTTCTACCACTCCTAAACCTAACCATTCCTAAACCTAACCCATTCTACCTACCACCATGTCCCCTTTCATCCAATATCTTCTAGAACCTTTGTGACACTTGTCCCTAAGTGTTCCCTTTAATCCAACTCCCTTTGCCAACCTCCTCCAATTTAACCATTGATATCTTCAAATCAATCTCAACCGTTGATTCATGCCAACTCACCCCTAGCCTTGGAAAATCCTATAAATAGACCTCATTTTGAGCAATATGGATCCCATCTCATTCATAGCTTAAGCATTGTTATTATAGGCATTCTAGTTTATCATTTTTTAGCAATGTTATCATGCTCATTTTAGCTTAAATCTTAGCTTAATCATGCTAAATCAATGCATTCATATAGCTTAATCATGCTATTCTTCCTAATAGCATGCATTTGCATCATTTAAATCCTCCATCTAAGTGTAGTCAAGTCACTGGAATATACATAATTAGATCTGAGAGCATTTTTCATACTCTCATTTACTAGGAGGCAATAAGTTGAAGCTACCCGATTCACCTCCGAAAGGGTGATAATCTTTGTGCAAGAGAGATAGTAACTCTCCCAAGACACTTGCCATATCATGCCCCCATTAGCATTTGGAGTCGGATAATATGGCATTGAGAATCCATTGCGTGAGACTCAACAGCCGTATTCTGATTAGCTATTGGGTGTGTACCTAAGTCAGCAAGCAAAGGTTTTCATTCTCAGCCAACTTCCTTAGGGTTTAGCTTGATTGGAGTCATTTATCACATCGTGTGTTTGCTGTGTATTCATCCCTAAATTGCAAAATCAAACACTTAAAACTGAAAAACCAAAGTATAACATCAACATTCAGTGATCAAAACTCAAACAAGTAAGCACTTTTTATAACTACTCAAATACCTGTCGTACGAGTCAGGAGTCTCTGTCGTATTGCTTGATCTTCTGTCGTACAAGTCAAGGTTCTATGTCATATGAAAAATTGCTATTCACATGAAGTCACTAGTTTGTCATTCTATCTTGTATCTTGTGTCATCCTAAGTTGCATAATTTGTCGTACGAAACTCTGCATTTGTTACTCTAGAACTGTGTCTTACATGCCTATTTTAGACTTATCATTTATGCCTAATCAATTTGCAGTAAGCATAAACACCTGTTATCTGTCAATCTGTGCTTAAATTGTCTGCTTGGTTTTCTTGGTCAAGTTATCACTCGTCAAAATCAGACTCTAGAACATAAACACCTTAAGATTTTCAAAGTGTTCCCCCTTAACAAGTTCAAAATCTAAACATCTCAAAGTGCATTATCACCCTCTTTGATAAACTGATCACTCAAACATAGTTTCTCATCAGGATCAATTATCCTTCATCACGAAACTGAAACATTTGGTCAAGATAACTTTGTCCCACATCGTAGGATAGATCGTTCCTACTGGACTTGGTTCTTATCAAATCATCACCATTGCACTTCTAAACCGAAGATCAAAAAACTTGCAAACCTTTAAACACTTGAATCCTCTTTTAGTGTCATATCACTCTATGACCTTGAAATTGACTGTTGATAACTTATCAAAACAACTTTTAGACAATCAAACCCCTGAAATGGAAACAGGAACATTTGCAATAGCTGAAAATCATATCAACATGACATACCAAAACAAAACACAAGAAGAAAATATGACAAACCAACATATCCGAGCAATCAAACAAGTTCAAAATCAAAATCAAACTATGTTAAAACCTCACAAGGATTCAAATACATCTCAGAAGAAAAGTGGCTCTTTTATGCACCTCTTAAAGAGATCCCTAAAGGATTTGGCTAAAGAAGATCAAAATCGTGCACCCATGTCTAACAATGATTCATCCATCCATAAGCAAATTGACGCTTCAAAGGCATCTATTCCTACACCTCCTAAAAGCTTGCAAGAACCTTCCATAGCATCCTTGCCAAATAATGCATCCAGAGCTGAAGTTCCCCAAGCGATATCCACAATTGCCATCAAACCTATTTCAAAGGATCTTATTCAAAGCTCATCTCCTTCATATCCAAGCATTGATTCATTGCAAAATCCCCATAGCGCTTCCTTACAAATTGAAGTCCTCATTCATAGAATGCTTGTTAAACGTGTCCTAATAGATGGAGGAGCTAGCTTGAACATTTTCTCTATGAATCTTGTCCATGCTCTAGGATATTCAGAAGATGCAGTTGATGCCCAGAAAAATATAAAAATCAAAGCACATAATGAAGAAGAACATTCATCTAAAGGAATGGTGATATTACCCATCACAATGGGACCCTTGCAAAAAGATACAGTGTGCCAAGTTATAGACTTGGACCTACCATACAACATACTCTTAGGGAGACCATGGATTCAAGACATACAGGCTATTCTATCAATAGATCATCAGTGCATAAAATTTCCATACAATGGATAAGAAATCACAATATCAACAGAATCAAATCCAGTGCAGTGTTGTAATAATCAGAAATCAGCTCAAGAGATCATAATTTCACATAACAAAGAGGCAACATCTTCAAGCACACAATCCAAGGAACAATCATTTGAATCAATTTTGTCAAACATGGAAGAACAAATATAGCTAAAAGATTGAGGGAATGGAGAATATTTTCTATCATGGAGAAACAAGAAAGATCAACTTCAAATTGAAAGGCATGAAGAAGCAGATATAGGAGTTGATGTAGTTCACACGTATGCAGGACAAACATTAGGAACTAGCCTACTTGAATCAGAATCACATTCGACTGACATGGACTTAACCGAGGACGATCAGGATTTTCTTGCGCGAGGTCATTCTGATCAGAGTACCGTTCTAGACATCGACATACATACTGAAAGCTCTGACATCTTTATCATGACCCCTAATATCTTTGAAATGATTCAACATGAAGATCCTTTATCCTTAAGCTATCCTAAACCTATGGACTGGGAAAATGAAGGACATACTACTATTGATACCTTACCTAATGACCATGCCATATCCTTATATCTTGATGAAATAAAACCCGCAACAACTTTCACCAAGGATTCCGCTAACGTATCTTTGAGTCAAGAGGGTGTTAAATCTCCTAGTCGCAAAAGTGAAAATCAAGAAAATAATATCAGGTCTAATGTTGAAAAACATTCATTGGCAACATTAGACCGAGAAAAAGTAAAAATAAAGGACGCATCTAACGGTGAAAACCTCCTTGAGGTGCTGGAAGATGGGAGATTTGACACTTTACTTGAATGTTATCAAGAGAAGATATCTATCATAATAGAACCAGTAGAGGCAGCTATCATTGGCACAAATGATCTACATCCAGCAATCTCTCTATCAAAACTAGCAATGCAAAAATACTTGAAACCATTCAAAAGATGGCAAGTCAATTTTACCTGTTCATATATAGAAGTTCCAGGGTTTGATCCATATCTTACAATACATCACCCAAATATCAGTCCAGGAGCAAACATCAATAAAGGAACACAACATGGATCAAGAGCAAGCATCAATAAAGGAACACAAAATAAATCAGAAGCGGGCATTCTATTCATCAAAATGGTTGTAGAATGGAACATTAAACAACTTCAAGTCTTTGGAGACTCTCAACTTGTCATTAATCAAATCAATGATGACTATCAAACCAAAGATAACAAACTCATGCCTTACAAAAATATGGTGGATGATTTCAAGAAGTACTTTGTAGAAATAACTTCTGAACAAATTCCAAGAAATGATAATAAAGTAGCAGATGCCATGGCTACACTTGCTTCTCTATTACTGACACAGGAAAATCAAGAGTGTTATGAATTCCTGGTTGAAGAGTTGTTTCATCCTGCCTATAGTTGTCCTGATTACCAAACCATCTGTCAACTTATATGACATGATTCCTCTCACTATGGCCAAACTTACACATACCTGAAAGATAACACCCCATCTCCTGACATCAAAAAACCAAAAGAGAAATTCTATTCGCCAATCCTCACATTTTACTCTCATCGCGGATACCCTATATAAACGAGGTCTAGATGGTACTCTCTTAAGATGTCTTGAACAAGATGAATCTGAGAAGGCCTTACATGAAGTCCATAATGGCATTTGTGGCACTCATTCAAGTGGTATTACCCTTTCGAAAAAACTCATACACTTGGGCTACTATTGGCCAACTATGGAATGAAATTCTTTTAAGATAGCAAGAACATGCAAACAATGTCAAATCCATGGGAACTTGATCCATGCACCAGCACAAGAACTACATGCTTTAGAAACATCTTGGCCTTTTTGTCAATGGGGACTTGATCTAGTAGGAAAGATAAATCCTTCCTCATCTAATGGACACAAATTCATTCTTGTAGCTACAAAATATTTTACAAAATGGATTGAAGCGGTACCTCTCATCAACATCACAAGAAAACAAATGGCTGCATTTATCTTGAACTATACCATCTGTCGCTATGGAATACCAATGACCATTATCACTGATAATGGGTGACTATTTAAGAATCAAGATGTACAAGAGCTATGAGAGAAGTTCAAAATCCAACACAGATTCTCCACACCATATTATCCATAGGGAAATAGGCAAGCGGAAGTATCTAACAAAACTATCCTGAAAATTCTTAAAAAGATAGTGAATGATGCTGGGAAAGATTGGCATATCCAACTAAACCTTGCTCTATGGTCTTACCACACCAGTATCCGCACACCGACAGATGCCACACCTTTTTCTCTTGTATATGGATCAGAATCCATATTGTCAGTCGAAGTAGAGATACCCTATCTACGTGTATCACTAAAAGGTCTCATCCCAGATGAAGAACAAAGAGTATCTAGACTACAAGAGTTAGAACTAATCCATGAATGCAGACATAATGCCTTTGATCATCTAAAGGTATATCCACAAAGAATGTGTCGGAGCTATAATCATAAGGTCAAACCATGAATATTTCAAGTTGGAGAATTAGTGCTAAAGGAAAATCCACACAACCAGGCAGATCGAGAAAAGAAAGGAAAATTTGAACCAAACTACTTAGGTCCATTTGTGGTCACAGCAATATTTGGGTCAGGAGCATATCAATTATCAACACAAGATGGTAATCAACTCGAGGAACCTATCAATAGCATGCACCTGAAGAAGTTCTATGTCTAAAAAATCAGAAAAATCAAAAACAGTGAAAAAATTAGAAAAAAATCAAAAACAGCGAAAAATCAGAAAAATCCTAAAAAGTGAAAAAAAAAGAAAAAAAGAAAGAAAAAAGAAAAAAAATCAAATATCAGAAAAAGTGCAATAAAAACGGATGGTGAAAACCTAGCAAACAGGCGCTATCTGTCGGCTGGCTCTTTCACCTATTAGTTCATGCATTTTTCTGCTTGCATTCATCTTCCATCAACACTGATCATCATGAAGCCTTTATACATACGCAAGCATCCCAGGTGGCTTCTTACCATGGTTTGGATCATTGGATATATCATAACGACTTTGTTTCTAGGCTTGGGGCAAAATCCTACACCTAGCTGGGGGCAAAACTTGAGATCAATTTGAGCTTAATCAAACAAGTAGAGCAAACAGTTAGACAACTCTTATCAAGCGAAAACTAAGACACATCCAACGTTGAACACAAGATCAAACTATCAACTATCAAGCTATCACGAAGTCAACCTAAGCACATCACACACTTTGCAGTGGATAATATCTTTTTGAATGATTGATTGTAACATGATTGTTCAAATTTTCTATATTGCTTTTTGCTATCATGATTTCTGAGTGACTCTGGGATGTCTTTGACTAGAGGAACAAGGAAGAAACATGATATTTTTCTTGTCTGCTATCTGAAAATTAATCATTAATATGTGCAAATTTGTCTCGGTACATGATCATCATAATATCATTGAAGACATTTCTGATTTGCGTATTGAAATGATTAATACTGCCTATTTTACGCAAACAACACTCAGGTCATCTCGGTTCAATTATACCTAGATGCTTGTGTTAACTTGCTATATCAAAATCTAGGAAAGAAGTGCTCAGATCATCATGGTTTAATTATACCATCGATGTTTGCACTCACTTCCCACATTTCAAAAGCTCAATGATGACAAAAATGCAAAATAATCTAGTGACTGGTTCGGTCATAGCTTTGCATTCTGTTACATTTCATTTGCATTATAGATTGCATTTCATTCTTGCATGGGATCCAACCAAGCTCCTTTTATCCAAGAATAAATCTATCACATGAATCATCAAAGTATCATCACAAGTGTATATGCAATCAAAATGACTCACATCTCTCTCATGATATTATCGACCTAGCTCAAATCTTATGCTATCTCTCTCAACAGAACCAACAATCAGTATATCCAAAATATTTCTGCAATTTGATATCAACAAACTATCAGTTCTTTATCTATCAACCTTATCAAATCAAATCAATCAATCAAACCTAATCAATTCTATCACATCTTATACAGGATGAATCCTTCCTGAAACCAGACGTTCTGATCATGTCTTATACAGGATGAATCCTTCCTGAAACCAGACGCTTTGATCATCATTGTCTTATACATGATGAATCCTTCCTAAAACCAGACTGAATCTAATCAATCAAGATTTTTCAATCTTACCAACCTAAGCAATCAAGCTAATCAAAGAACTCACATTTTCATCAAACCACAGTTGCAAAAATCAAATCAAATCTATCAGGATATCAATCTCGCAAAAACTCCAAAGATCAATTATCTCAATTGATCTCCCGAGGGGGCATCATCATACTGGAATTTAGCAATCAAGAGTTGGGGCATCCTATCAAATCAATATCAGCATCAAAATGAGATTATTCTTTGAATCAACGCGTCATTGCACCTCGCTTCAAAGAGGAGAAAAATGTATACACCTAAAAATGGTCTAAAGATAATTAATTGAATAAGCAATTATCTCAATTAATCTCTCCTCCCCAATTCAATTAAATTCACTAAGCAATTTGATTAAAATTCCCCTTTCATCTACTTATTAATAAATCTAAGGATTTATTAAATAGGTTCATTTCATTTCACCCCTTTAATTAATTAATTAATTCCCCGCATCAAAATCATTTCTTCTAAATCCCCTAATTAATTAAAACAAATCAAATCATGAGTTGTTGAAATTAATTAGCCATTTTCCTAATATTTGAATTTTTAAATTCAAATTCTCCTAACTTCTACCACTCCTAAACCTAACCCATTCTACCTACCACCACATCCCCTTTCATCCAACATCTTCTAGAACCTTTGTGACACTTGTCACTAATTTTTCCCTTTAATCCAACTCCCTTTGCCAACCTCCTCCAATTTAACCATTGGTATCTTCAAATAAATCTCAACCATTGATTCATGCCAACTCACCCCTAGCCTTGGAAAATCCTGTAAATAGACCTCATTTTGAGCAATATGGATCCCATCTCATTCATAGCTTAAGCATTGTTATTATAGGCATTCTAGTTTATCATTTTTTAGCAATGTTATCATGCTCATTTTAGCTTAAATCTTAGCTTAATCATGCTAAATCAATGCATTCATATATCTTAATCATGCTATTCTTGCTAAGATCATGCATTTTCAGCATTCAAATCCTCCATCTAAGTGTAGTCAAGTCACTGAATTTTGTATAATCTGATCTGAGAGCATTTTTCATACTCGCATTTACTAGGAGGCAATAAGTTGATTAGCTATGGTTTTACATGTCTTTGATTTAATCTACTAACCATGCTTGTAATGATTTATTGAGTGCATTGTGGTTGCAGGTACATGTACACTTCACAATACACGACACATTTATTTATTTAAATTATCCTTTTCTAAATTAAATAAATATCTTATTTATTTAATTGATCCCACTTCTTTTGTTAATTAAATAAATCTTTATTTATTTAATTAATTCATTAGCCTTTTCCACCTATGACACATGTCATTCATCTCTTAATTCCTACACTACCTACCCTCTCATTATTTTATTATTTTTTTTACCTACCCTCTAATCCTAGCCGACCATTTATCTTTTACACCTCTCAATCTTATCCCTCCATTTTTTATAGTGTCTTCTATATAAGGAGATGCTTCCTTCATTATCAACCCTATTCAATCATTCGAATCCTCCCAACTACACTTTCAAATTTTTATGTGCGATCAAGCCTATTTGCAACCATATTTTTGTTCTTTGTTGAGCTCTTGTGCACACATAAAATCTGAGAGAAAATATATCAAGAAAGATCAATGGAGATAGGAAGAATGGAGATCCAAACCCTATTGGACATGTGATGGTATAATCTTTGTGATTTTATTTGATTTGCATTGTCTTAGGTAATCTTCATATGTTATGGTGGATCTTTGTTGTTGTTAGGCTAGGGTTTCATGGTTGAGTTCATTTAGGCTTTCAATATTGTTGTTTCCATTTTCACCATAAACATTTTGGCACGTTTGTGAAGTATGCAAGCGTGTTTGTGTCAAAAAGGCACGTTTATGTCTTCAAGGTTGAATCAACAGTTCTGTGATAAACATACGTTGTCGATTGGATACGTTGCTGAGAGGATACACTCAAGCAGGTCCTCTAGGAAAGACTACGATAACAGATAGGGCTGGGATTGATAATTATGTGATAGAACATACATTGCCAATCAGGAAACTACTCAAGAGGATACACTCAAGCAGAGGCCCTATGATAGGATAGATCGAGGCACTTTGTGATGAATAGAGAGTACCAAAGAAATTGACAATTATGTGATAGAACATACATTGTCAATTAGATAAGATACTCAAGAGGATACACTCAAGTAGGTGCCCTAAAAGATAGGATCAAAGAAACACTTTGTGATGAGCAAGGAATGCTACTAGGATAAAAAAGCAATACTTTGTGATGAACAGGGAGTACTAAAAAGAGTAGTACTTTGTGATGAATAGGGAATGCCACTAGGATAGAAAGTAGTACTTTGTGATGAACAGGGAGTACCACTAGGATAGAGTGCCATATGATAGATATAAGCACTAAGATAAAAAGCAACACTTTGTGATGAACAGGGAGTACTACTAGGATTAACACAGTTGATTTGCTTGACTGTAGGAGAACCTACCGATGTTGGAGTCACAGGAGAGATTCCCTTTGACTTAGAGTTTGCGAGAAAAGATGACATTCAAGGATAGAGTAGTAGTTGAGGCTATGGGCCTGCGATATATTATGTATGTGCCTAAGTTTCGAGCAAACATGGGATTGTTGACTGCATTAGCTGAGAGATGGCACTCAAAGACTTGCATGTTTAATTTGTCAATGGGTGAGATGATAGTCACCTTAGAGGATGTGTATATGATACTAAGGATACCAATTGATGGGGAGTTAGTTCCTTATGATCGAGAGGGAGACAGGGATGCACTGAGATGAGTGTTTCAGGATACAGGACTGGAGATGAGGGCAAGACATATGCAGCCACAAGAGCAGCCACAGGGACAAGGTGAGGGGAGAGAGGAGGAGAATGAGCTACTATCCTTGAGGGAGATCTACCAAGGATAAGAAGATGAGATCCAGGATCTAGAGAGGGAGACAGCTAAGGGACACTGAATGGGAGAGGGACCAGGTTATTCAGCGCTATACAGAGGCTGAGACAGCACTGAGGGCAGGGAGATAGGCAACAGAGGACACAGGGGTAGGATATGCCTATGTTCTACGGGCAGGGGAGGAGATAGGCTACTGGAGAGATCTATACTATGGAGTGGTGCCACCAGAGCAGCGGGCTAGGAGCTTCCGTAGACCATCACGGACTGTGACGACCACTGGAGGGAGAGACAGGAGACAGGCGTCTAGCGGTGGGGTTATGGGTATTCCACCACCACCAGATAGAGGGGATAGGAGAGATGATCCTAGGGCAGGTCCTTCCAAGGCTTAGACTCCATCGAGGTCAGCCGGCTCTGAGGGAGGGATTTCATCATAGCCTTAGAGGGCTCCCTATATATCAGTTTTGTACCATTTTGTATGATGATGTAGACACCTTCAGGTGATTGTAGCCATATGATTTTGACATCATTGTATCATGACACTTATGATTCTATATATATGAGATGATTCATCTTTACAACATTTATATGCATGTGTAGCTATGTGATGTTGCTATGTGATGCGTGTTTCTATATGATTCTTATGATATGGATACAAATATGTACATGATGAAATGCAATATTTTTGTTTTTTTATGTTTTTAATTATGTTATGCCAATGTGAATGTATGAAATGCAGATGAATATGATAATTGAAATAACTATTTACATGATGAGAATGTAAAATGTGCTAACATGTGTTGTGTGCAAGATGTGATGCAATTGTAATATCTATATGTATGTATGAAATGCTAATATGTGGTAATGCAGGTGCAACTACATGAAATGCAGATATTTTTGGTGTGTCATTATACTCAATCGTGTGATAGCAGGCTACATGGACTCAAGAAGGATGATGGAGGTCAATCAAGAAAGGGGAATCAAAGATAGAAGATATGAAAGTTAAAGAGCTTCTTGTGCATTATCATCATTGAGCTTTATTATGGAAAAATAGGTTATGACAATCGAGGCATATGTTCGACCCAGAAAGTCATTGTACCTGTTTGCATGGAGATAAAAACAATCACAAACAAGGAATGCCCCAGTTCACACTAGACTCACAGTGTCCTCATATCCTTGGACAATTCATAGCATTACTAAGAGACAATCCACAGACAACAAAGAAAAAAAATAGGTGACGATACCCCATCCTCGCCTTTCTAGTCAAAGACATCCTGGAGATAGAATCTCTAGTCAGAGACATCCTGGAAAAACTAAAAGACATATCACCAAAAGATAAAATCAAAAGAAAACCAAGACTTGAAACCAACATCCACTGTAGTCCTCAAGTATAGTGTCTCTTGTCACTTGTATAAGCCTATTTGATTGTGGTCACAATGTTTACTTTTACAAAAGGATAGATAGAATTGAACCATAATGTTGTCTGAGTCTGTTGAAAGATTTGATTTGTTGAAGCCCATTGTTGTTGTTGTGTCTCATCTGAAACTGTCTAAATCCATGAAACTGATACTTTATTGCAGAGAATACGGAACCTTATTGCAGACTGGCGATGCAAATGTTACTTTATTGTGGATTGTGCGCGAATAGACTGAAGAAAGTTGAAAGAAATTGTACTCCTCGGAACGTGTGATGCTCTTAATTCCACACCCATTAGTAGACTTGGGATTTTCCTTAGCCATAGATAGGAGCTGATTTATTAGGGATGGAAAGGTTTTGAGTGTGTACAAATTGATGGGATGAAAGTGAATCCTGAAGGAGGGAGGAGCAATGTCTCTACGCATGGCACTGGTGAGCCAGTTTTTGTTGGCATATGGACACTCCAATGAGACATTATGTGTGATTGAAGGTTTTGTCATTGATGGCAACCTTACAATCCTATGGCACCAGCAAGACATCATACCGGCAAAGCATTACACAAGAAAGACAGTGCACCGACATCAACAAGATCACTCTACACCGGCACCGGCACCGGCACAGAAGAAAAGATGTATACCGGCATAGAGGCTAACAAGATTTGTGATATGTAATATTTTGATTATTATTGTAAGCCGACTTGGCAAATTGTAAAATGACTCTTGTATATAAAGGAGATCATTGTAGACATTTAAAAAAGTAAGGTAGCGAGCATAAAGAAAATTATTAGGCAGACCTAATGTGCGGATTATAGGTCAAGGGTATATGTAAAGAACAGAGTTAGAACCAGTACTGAATCTGGCATTGGAGATGCTATTGTAAAGTAGTACAGATCATTGGATTAGTATAATCCTCATTGTAAGTCAGTGTGACTTCTCATTGAGCAGTGAGCTCTAGGTATTTGGCCTTCCTGCATGTGCAGGCCCCTATTGTAAGTAATATTCTCTTATTGGCCAGTAAGTGAATATTGTGGGTCACAAATCCCACCGAGGTTTTTCCCACACTGGGTTTCCTCATTAAACATCTTGTGTTATGGTGTTCTTTTCATGTGGATGTTTCTGATTCTGTTTATTGCATTAATTCTTGCATACCGGTATACTGCTATTTTATGTTCTGCATATTTTAACTTAAGAAATACTACTCACCGGTTAGATACTGATTCACCCCCCCCTCTCAGTATCTGTGGGAATCCTAACAGTTTTCACCATGGTACTTGTCCAGGGCGCCACCGAAGTGGTTTTCACCGTTGGACGAAATGTTTTTCTTTACTTTTTTTATTTCTCAATTTTTTTTGTGTCACAAGGTGCCTGTTTGTCAGGTTTTCACCAAGTAACGATTTTTTTTTTTTATGATTTTTTTTTTGTATTTTTGAATTTTTTATTTTTTTGTATTTTGAATTTTTTTTTTTTTTTTGTATTTTTGAATTTTTTATTTTTTTGTATTTTGTGAATTAGGATATCCTGAAGAGCTATGTGTAAAACCTACAAAGGTGCATGTTGTTGATAGGATCCTCCAAAGCTTCGCCCTCCGTGGTTGAGAGCTGATATGCACCGGATCCATAGGCTGTTGTAATGATGTAAGGACCAAGCCAATTTGGTTCGAACTTGCCCTTCTTCTCTCTGTCTTGCTGATTTTTAGGATTTTCTCTGAGAACTAAGTCACCTACCTCAAATGTGTGAGGCTTGAATTTATAATTGTAACTATGACTCATTCATTGTTGATAAGCCTTGAGATGATTAAAAGAAGTTTGTCTTCATTCATCCAATAGTTCTAGTTCATGTAAGCGAGAGACCCTATAGTCTTCATCACTGATAATGTTTTGCAAAGAGACTCGTAAAGAGGGTAACTCGACCTCAATAGGAAAGATAGCTTTAGCATCATAGACAAGTGAATAAGGTGTGGCTCATGTAGGTGTGTGGATGCTTGTGCGGTAAGCCCAAAGTACGGGATTAAGTTGGATATGCCAATTGCGGCCAACGTCATCGACTATCTTTTTTAAGATTTTAAGAATGGTTTCATTAGACGCCTAAGCTTGATCATTACCTTGGGGTTAATAGGGTGTGGAGAAATGATGGGTAATATGGAAACAATCACAAAGTTCACAAACATCTTGATTTTTGAAGGGACGCTCATTATCAGTGATGATGGAAATAGGAATACCGTATCGACAAATGATCTAGTTGAGAATGAATGTAGCAATCTGTTTTCCAATGACTTGTGTAAGAGGTGTGACTTCAATCCATTTTGTGAAATACTCTGTGGCAATGATAATGAATTTATGGCCATTGGAGGAAGGAGGGTGAATCTTGCCTATGAGATCGAATCCCCACTGGCAAAAGGGCCAAGGAGTCGCAATCAGTTGAAGTTATTTTGTTGGCGCATGAATGAGGTCTCCATGAACTTGACATTACTTACATTTCTTGATAAACTTATATGAGTCTTTTTCCATATTGGTCCAGTAATATCCACTCCTGATGAGTTTCTTGGCTAAGGTAGGACCACTAGAATGTGGACCACATATCCCTTCATGAATGCATAACACAATCTAAGCTTTGTCCATTTCTAAACATCTAAGAAGAGTGCCATCTAGACCTTGATGGTATAGGATATCGGCTAAAATGATGTATCGAGAATATTGGCGAATGAAAGTACAATGTTGGTTGTTGGATAAGCTAGGAGGAAGGGTATTATTACAACGGTATGTGAAAATGGAACCATATAACTGGGAATCAGGACCAACAACACATATCATCTTAGTAGGAGTGATCTCATACGAGGGAACCAAAAGTTTATCCACCAAGAACTCATAGCAGGTTTCATTATGTGGTAGATGGACCAGTGAAGCAATAGTAGCCATGGAATCTACAGCTCGATTCTGCTCTCTTGGTATCTACTCAAAGTTTAACTTCGTGAAATGTTGTTTCAGGTCATCCACCATTTTTTTGTAAGGCATTAATTTTTCATCCTTTGTTTGGTAGTCACCAGTTGTTTGACAAATTACAAGTTGAGAGTCCCCAAAAATGTGAAGTTCCTGGATGTTCCACTGAACTGCAATCCGTAATCCAATTGTTAATGCCTCGTATTCTACTATGTTATTAGTGTAAGGAAATGATAATCAGTATGATTTTGGAATGGAATCCCCTTGAGGTGTGATGAAGAGGATGCCAGCTCCTGTACCATGTTGTGTGTATGATCCATCAAAGTATAGTTGCCAAGGCTTTGTGTGTGATACTGTCAAGATGGATTCATCTAGAAATTATGAAGTTAGAGGAGCATCATCTATCATAGGAGCATCTGCTAATTGATCTGCGATAGCTTTTCCTTTTATTGTTTTTCTGTCTACATATTCAATGTTGAATTCACTCAGGAGCATCACCCATTTGGCTAGTCTACCAGTAAGTGTTGCTTTATTGAGAAGATATTTTAATGGATCGATCCTTGTGACCAACTTATTTTTATGAGTTAGCATATAGTGTTGTAATTTATGCAAAGCAAATACCACAATGAGACATGCATGCTTAATTGGTGTGTAGTTTATCTCATATCCCACCAAAGTACGACTGATGTAGTAGACTGCCTTTTCTTTGCCCTCAGCATCTTGTTGTGCTAAGAGTGCCCCCAATGTTGTTGAAGTAGCGGATATGTATAATAACAGGGGTTGTTCTAGAACTGGTGGCATTAAGACTGGTGGATTCAGAAGATAATATTTGAGTATCTAGAAATCCTATTGACAGTTATCATCCCATTTGAATTTGATGTTTTTGTGTAGGAAGTGCTGAAAAGGATGACATTTATCTACAAGTTGTGCTATGAATCTTCGTATGGACTGGAGTCTCCCTTGCAAAGATTGAAGTTGACTAATATTTCTTGTTGGTTGCATCTCTAGGATTGCCTTGACTTTTGTTCTGATTAATTAAGAAAAATAGGTTTTCAAGACCTAAAACCTTTAACAAAGGAGATTAAGATAAGACAATAAAAAGTCCAAAGCTTATAAACCGCTTACAAAATGATTGGCAAAAAAGCCAGCAAACCAAAAAGACAGCTAAAGATAAAAACAACAAAGAAACAAGGAAAGCACTAGACAGCTATAGTCTTCAGCAGGTCCTCCGCCTTTTTCACCAACTGGTCATAGGTGGCCCCAACAACTTTGAGATCTTCTAGGTCCTTGTTAGGTTTCTTTTCTTTCTTTTTGCCTCTAGTTCGGGTTCTGGGTCCTTGAGCGTCCCCTGTTCCTTTAGTGTCTAGGTCAATATCTAGGGTCTCCTTCTCTTCATCCAGTTTGCTAATGAGAGTATTAGTGTTGCTAGTAGAAATCTTCAGGATGCTTAAACTCTATTCAGTAATACTCTTCAGGCACTCCTCAATTTTGCTGACTAAACTGACAATATCCGGGATAGTTTGATCATTAGCGTCAACAAGATTTTTCCTTTCCAACAGATCTTTCTCTATTTTCTCAAATCTGGGATTGAAGGAGTCTCTTATGTTTTCAGCTTTTGCAATGGTATTTTTTTGGTCCTCAATGTAATCAGCCATAGTCTTCCCTTCCCCAGTGTTGATGGTTTCCAAAATCTAAATTTTGTTGCTAAGTTTTTTGTTGTCGTCCATAGCTTTCTTGTAACCAGTTATAAGCCACTCAATAGTATCCATGAGACCTTGCATACCCTCTAGAGGAGGGTTAGGGGGAGGATCAATCTTACCAAGGATATCATGTTCCTTTTTTGGGGTGTCCCAAATAGTAGTTGTGTCTTCAACCCTAAGAGCCTCGCTCGTGGTCACCTTCTTTGGGTTCTGTTCGTCTTCCGAGGTCCTTTCCTGCTTATAAACCTCTAGCTCCTTCACATTCTCCTCCTTCCTCTTGTGCTTATTTGTAGTCTAGGTGTGAAATTTAGTTTTCTTTTTCAGTGAACCTTGAGGGTTCTCCTTCTCTGAGTCTTCAGAGACCTCCTCCTCTAAGGAAGGGCTAATCTGGAGGATTCTGCCTTTAGGTTTTTTACCCTTAGAGGAAGAAGGTCTTGTTTTAATGTATTTCCTCTTCTTACCAATTTCATAATCCGAGACATCCAAGCTCTCCTCAGAATCACTCGATGGGTCTCTATCAGACTCCTCATCCACTGAGAAGGCAAAGTCAGACCCATCCTCCTCAGACTCTATAGAGGGCTGTGGATAGGCTATTTGATTGGCCTTGAGATGGTCATAAATAAGGACCATTAATCCTTGATGCATGGCAGTGTCCCCCATAGGGTTCTCTTTGTAGGCCTTAATAGTGGCATTCATCGAGCATAGAAAAAAATAAGGAAAATTAACCTTCTCATCATTCCTAAAATGATTTAGCAAGATGAAATGGTAGCCATAAACTTTTGTAAACCTACCATCTAATGTAATGTAGCACATTAAAACAAAGAGGACCTCCTACCAGGGTTTAACAAAATCCCTAGGGGGGTAGTAAGTTTTACTTAACTTCACCAGGCATTTTTTCTCCTTCTCAGTTTCTGGATATCTGTTAATGGCCTCCTTACTGACTTTTCTATCTCTATAGAAGTTGCATCCTTCCCTTCTGAGGCCCGTGGCTTGGGCAATAAGGTCTTCATCAATTTCAATAGTCTGGTCTCCCATTTTCAGCATACCCTTTCTCCAGTTTTTGCATAAAAAACTAGTAACCATGTCATCTCATCTGTGGAGTCTCTCCATGAATTTTGAAATACCACCCTTCTACAGAATGCTCCAGACCTCCTCCTTCTATTTCCATTCTTTGTAGTTGCTTGGTTCATATCGCCACCTGTTACCACCCATATTTTCGTTGTTCAGAGCCTAATTTTGAAATGTGCAGAAATTTTTAGCTAGAAAGCTTATTGAAACTATCAATTTAACCCAGAAAGCGTGGGAAGTGATCGAATAAGTATTATAATAAATGAGGCTCTCATTATTATAATAACTCAAAGTACTCCATTTAGTCCTTTTCATTATTATTTTTTCCATCAAAAATCTTTGGAGTGCTTCTATATCAGTCCTTAAAAATGATTAGTCTGACATTTTTAGGGAGTCCTTGTTCTCCCGTCCATGTAATCATCTCATCTTTTTTAACCATCGCATTGGCAGCCCAGTCAGTAGAGCCATTGGCCTCACGGTAGATGTGGGATATGTAACTTTTTTTAAAAGTGTTGATAAGGTCTCTAGCGGCTTTAATGATATTGTTGATCGACCATGAGGGCTTTGAGGTCCCCTTAAGACATTTGATGATATTGTTTGAGTCCCCTTCAATCCATAAGTAGGAGAAATTCCATTTTTTAGCAAGGATAATACCTTGGAGAGCTGCCATTGCTTCTGCTTTATGGTTTGTTTGGCTCCCAATTAGGACAGCAACCATTTCCTTGCAAATTTCTTTATCATCTCTAAGAATAGCTCCACAACCTGTAGGGCCCGGGTTACCTTTTATAGCACCATCAAAATTGACTTTGAACCAACCATGAGGGGGGTTTTGCCATCTAGCTTCAAGTATTTTATTTTGGTTGGGGTCAGAACTGTCAGCAATCTTAAAATGCCATGAGCTTAAAATATTTGATTCTAGGGGGTTGTTCGAGAAATAGGGACCCTCAATGATCCCAATATTTTCCACAATCGCCCATTGAATTTTTTGGAACACCATATCCTGATTGAGGGATAAGTCCCTAAAGATATGATTGTTTCTTTCTTTCCATAATCCCCACATGATGTGAGGAAGAGATAGCTGCCATAGAGATCTCAAAAAGGAGTTAGTCCAATGAAAATTCTAGGAGGAAAACAGTTCACTGATAGTGTTAGGAAACACCCAATCAATGCTAAAACTTTTAAGAAATCTTTCCCAGGCTGAGGTAGAATAAGAATAGTGGATGGACAGGTGGTCCATAGACTCTTCCTCATGAAGACATAGAGCACATCTATTAGGGAAGGCAAAGCCTCTTTCCTTTAGGTTGTCTAGGGTCGAGATCTTATTTTGAAGGATGGTCCAGTAGAAAAAATTGATTTTGGGGGTCAAACCCTTAATCCAGGCTTTAGACCAGAAAGGATTACCAGGAGGGGTGGGGGTAAGGACACAATACATAGAGGAAATAGTTAAAATACCTTTGGGTTCATGTTTCCAAATAAGGGAGCCTTCCTCTTTATTCAACCAGACCAAAGATAGATGGATCTTGAGCTTAGAAAGGCTAGGGTGGATACTTTCAATGTTATGCCAATTGTTACCAGACCAATACTCTGCAACTAAGGAGCCAAAAGTTCTAATACAGGAGGGAACATGGAGGGCCCATTCATTGATTTTATTTAAGGGTTTATCAAAAAGCCATGGGTCCTCTCAGAATTTTACTTTCCTGCCATTCCCTACTTTCTAGATCACTCCTTTAGCAATGCTTTATTTGCACTTAGAGACATGATTCCATATATGGGACCCATTAATACTAATTTCCAATTTGATAAAAGAAGAAAGAGAGGAGGATAGAAGAGAGTACTTACTTTGCCAGATTTTACACCATTCAATGTCTGAATGGAACATTCTTCAGACCTGCTTGGACATGAGAGCTTCATTTAAGGTTTGGATTCTTCTTAGGCCTAGACCTCCTTTACTTTTTGGTCTACAAACCTGATCCCAAGCCACCAGAGACATTCTTTTCTTGTCCTCAACCCCAAACCATAGGAATTTTCTTTGAATTTTCTCAATTACGTCAGCACACTTAACTAGAATTCTGAAAAGACTTAGGGAATAGATCGGAATACTTTGAAGAGAAGCTTTAAGTAGTTGGAGTTTTCTAGCCTGACTTAAAAGGGCTCCTTTCCAACCAGCTAGTTTTTTATGAAATTTATCAACTAGAGAGCTCCAAAAAGGATCAAGAGGTGCAATGCCCATAGGGAGGCCAAGGTAGGTCATAGGAAGATCAGCAATCCTATAATCCAGGATTCTACTGATTCTCTGTTGTCTTTTCATAGGAGTATTATTGAAAAAAACTTTGCTTTTGACCCAATTAATAAGCTGACCAGAAGCTGAGACAAACTTACAAAGGGTACTCTTCAGGATTTTAGCTTCAGAGATACTAGATTCTTCCATGATAATAATATCATCCACAAACTGTTGGTGGGAGCAAATGAGGTCAACAGAGGAAGGTTGGAGTCCCTTAAAGGAACCTTGCATAACCATTTTTCCATTGACCTTCCAAAACATTATGATATAATGATGAAGAGGATAGGGGAGATGGAATCCCCTTGCCTTAAACCTCTGGAAGCTTTAAAATAGAGGTAAGGATAACCATTGACAAGAACAGCAAAAAAGGCAAAGGTGATAAGCTGACTGAAGAGGTCAACAACTCTACAGGAGAAACCATAAGCCATAAGAACCTTCACAATGAAAGGCCAATCAACCCTATCATAGGCTTTGGAGAGATCAAGCTTGAGGATGAGACCCTGCTTCTTAGCTCTAACAAGAGAATGAATGTTCTCATGGACAATTATAATAGAGTCAAGGATTTGTCTTCCAGGGACAAAACCATTTTGCTGATGGTTAATCAAAACAGGAAGGACAAACAAAATTCTGGTAGTAAGAACCTTGGAGATAATCTTATAAAAAGAATTACAAAGACTGATAGGTCTAAACTTGTCCATAGAGTCTGCACTTTGGGTTTTGGGGATGAGAGTAATGAAAGTACCATTGATTTCTTTCAATAGTTTTCTAGGCCCAAAAAATTCCTTGACCCCATTGGAGACATCTTTCCCAATAATCTCCATGAAATATTGGAAAAAGAACATGGGGAAACCATCTGGGTCGGGTGCTTTGTTGCCATCAAAAGAAAAAACAACATTTTTTATTTCCAGGGATGAAGAAATGGAAGAGAGGGAGATGTTCATTTTATCATCAATGAGACAAGGGATGTTTTGAAGGAAAGAAGATTGAGCTTCATCATCCAACCTGTGATCCCGCTTGAGCATATCCGAGAAATACCTTTTGGCTTCATTCCTAATTTCTTCCTTCTTGACCAACTCTCCATTATCCACAACAAGTTTGGTTATCCTATTAGTTGTTTTATGCTTGATCATCGACATATGAAAGAATCTTGTATTCATGTCTCCTTCCTTAAGCCAGATGCATCTTGATCTCTACTTCCAGAAAGTTTCCTCTTTAGCAATGATTTCATGGTAATTTTCAAGAATCTCATTTTCATCAGCAATGGACACAGTTCTGAAACCATCCTTCTAAATTTGGGCCTGTATTTTTTTAAGATCTTCTTGGACTTTACCTTTATCCTCAAAGATATTCCTAAAACTGGATTTATTCCAGGGTCTTATGTTACCCTTCACGCTTTTAAGCTTCTTAACAACTCTATACATAGCAGTTCCCTCAACTTGGATATTCCACCATTTCTGAATATTACTTTTGATATCTGGATGAAGGGTCCACATTTTTTCAAATCTAAAGGGAAAGTGTCTCCTTCTATTAGTTGAGTCAGCAATGAAAGTGATAGGAAAATGATCTGACCCAGCTCGAATGTGGGTTGACAAAGAACAAAAATAATGATTGTACCAGTCATCAGAAATGAGAGTCCTGTCAAGATGAACTTGGATACAATCATTACCAGTTCTCCTGTTAGTCCAAGTGTAATTGCATCCCTGTATTTCCAAATCATTGAGATCCTGAGTATTAATAAAGTCCATCAGGGCCAACCTACTTTCCAGCTGAGAAGAGCTTCCTCCAAATTTTTTCTCCTCTCTCAAAGGAGTATTGAAGTCTCCCATGACCAGCCAGCTAAGATTTCTGAAGCTATCCCTAGCTTCTATAAGTTTCTTCCAGAATGAATTTCTAGCTTTCAAAGTATTAGGAGCATAAATGTTAGTGAGGACCCAAGAGGTACCATCTTTTAAGTGCTCAAATTTAATATAAGAGAAGTTATTTTCCTAAATAAGAACATGGCCTTTGACAGTATTAAGGTTCCAAATGGTAGCTATGCCTCCTGAGGCACCTTCTGAGCTACCACCACTGACATTGCCATTTTTGAAAAACTTCAGAGATTCAACTTTTTCTCTACTCATTTTAGTTTCTTGAATTAGAAAAACATCAGGTTTACTATTCCTTATCATATTCCTAATGATATCATGTTTATGGGGATTATTGAGTCCCCTAATATTCCAAGAGATAATCTTCATAGTTACTTACCAATTCCTAACTCCTTAAGAGTCTTCTAAGTCCCATCTGCAATGCTCTTACTGGCCTCCTTGTCTTTGACTTTATGGTTAGAGGGTCAACCTGGGGAAGAGGAGATATACCCAATATCAACTTGAGCTATTCTGCTAGATTTCCTTAGATGAGAAGTCGAGGGAGTGGTTCCTTTCTTGTTCCTATATTTTGGTATTTTCCACTTAGCATCTGTCTCAGGAGCCACTCTTGGGTTATTGAGGATTTTGGAAATTTCATCTTCATTACCCTAGTTAGGGATGTTGGAAGCATTTGAATCACTGCTAACTATTTTTGGGTTCTAGTCTGAGTCCAAAAGGTTCATACCTAGTGTTACACATTTTTGGGCTTCTTGCATTTCAAAGCTTGTCATGAGCAATGAAGAATCAGTCTTTTCTTGTTGGGATCCAGGAATCTCCCCTTCCTCAGGTTGGTCATCTTTCTCTTGTTGTTCCTTTCCCGCATAAGTGTCAGCTACCACTTTAGCTATGTCATTTGAAGATTCAGTCTGATCTTTTTGTTCCTCTGTCCGAGTTGATACAGGGGTGTTGACTTTGGCAGAATCATTTCTCACTACTTCCTAGGTTGATGGGCTTGAGATAGAAGTTGAGGATACTTCCTTATTCTCCCCCAATGGGTCAAACCAATTATAGTCTTCTTCCTTATTCTCTGAGTTTCTAACTTGCCATATCATTTTTTCTAGAACCTTTTGATTTTCAGTCTTGGGTTTTGACTCCTTGAGATCAACTTTTGGCTTTATTGGACAGGATTTTTCCCAGTGACCTACTTTTTTACAGTGGAAGCGGGCAAAGGGGATAGATTCATATTCAATTTGTTGTTTCCATATTCCCAACTTTGACACTAGATCTATCTATCCTCGCATATCTATGTCATGAGATATCCCTACATAAAACCTAGCATGAGTGAGTCTCCTTTTTGAAGCTGTGACTGGGTCTATAGAGAGAAGTTCACCAAAGGAGCTAGCTATTCCTGAGAAGATGCTTTCTTCCCAATATTCGAGAGGCAAACCTGGTAACTTTACCCAAAATGGGACTTGTGCCAAAAGAGAGTCATTCATATTCAAGTTCAAATGCCATTTTTGAAGAACCAAAGCTGTCTTTCCTACCATCCATGGACTCCCACATAGTATCCTTAATTTATCTTCTTCACATGAAAAAGTAAAAGATAGGAGTCCTTTAGGTAAAGCCAAGATTTCAACATTACCCTTTAGGGCCCATTTTCGTTTGACATAAGCCCTAACCAATTCAATATTAGGGCGCGAACCCATAAATTTGCCTACCAAGGAATTCGACATACTATTTATATTATGGTCCAAAACCAGATCAGGAATAGAGATAGCAAACTTTCCACCAGAAGGATCAGAAATATTCTTGACAGGAGGTAAAGAGGATTTACCAGATGGTTTGGTTCCAAAAAGTGAAGACCATTTTTTTTTTCTATTCCACTCTCCAAGGACTCATCACGTGGGATGGGCCCCCCGCTAGACCCCTCCCCCAAAAGACTAGAGGAACCCTCTTTTTTCTCTGGTAGAGTACCACCAGTCTCTGGGATGTCAACAGCCTCCAAAATGTCTGGAGGCTTATCCTTCTCCCCTATGGGGCCAACAACATTGTTCTGGCTGCTCCCACCATTGGAACCAGAGTTCCTGCCTTGCAGATAATTTGAATTTTGAATTCTCTCATTATCACTTCCTACTCCTCCAAGCTCTACCATTGCTGCTTCCTTCCACATTGCCTTGAATTTTGTTGGATCGGCTTCAATTCCTCTTTTTGAGACAATGATTCCCAAGAGCTTCCCGGAGGTTACTCCAAAGACACATTTCTTGGGGTCTTACTTTTTATTTTTCCAACTGATCAAAAATGACTGAAAGTATGTCCAAATGTGTATCTCTATCTATTGATTTGCCCAAGAGGTCATCAACATAATCTTCCATAGGAACATGCATGAGATCATGAAAGATAGTAGTCATGGCTCTTTGATATGTAACGCCTACAATCTTTAGCCTGAAGGGCATGACATTCCAGCAGAAATTTCCCCAGGGATAAGTAAATGTTGTTTTGTGCTGATCCTCGGATGCAATTTTTATTTGATTGTATCTAGAGAATCCATCCATCTAAGATAACATCGCATGACCCACTGTGAGATCTACGATCAGGTTGATATTTGGCAATGGAAAATCATCCTTAGGACAATATTTGTTGATGTCTCTAAAATCTATGCATATTCTGATGCTACGATCTGGCTTACTGACTGGTACTAAGTTAGAGATCCATTCAGGATAATCAATTGGGTGTATGAATCCGACATCCAATTCAAGTTCTACTTTGACTAAAAATTCCACTTGTGGATGCATCTTTCTTAATTTTTGTTTCACTGGTTTTGCCCTTGGTTTAACTATCAAATGATGCATTACTAAATCCAGATCCAGTCCTGGCATATCAGCATATGACCATGCAAAAATAATTTATCTGTCTATAAAGAAACTTATGAACTTTGGTCTTTCTATTTCTGTCAGAGATTGTGCCAGGAATATGTTATGTGGAATTTCTTATGTACCAATGTTTGTTTTGACAGTCTCCTCTACTAACATGGATGATTTTTCTTCATACGATGCCAGGAGAATGTCGATCCTTCCATCTTCGGGTGCCTCAGAGAGGTTTTTTCCCTCAGATACGTCCTTTCTTTTTACTTTTTTGGGGTTAGATAGTTCCACAATGTGGTTTTCACCATAAGACCCATGATTTGTTTTTATTTTTACATTTTTGCAACTGGAAGGCCCAACACCCTCACCAAAATATGCCATGTTGTTGAGCTCTATAGTATATCCTGCCTTATGGTCCCCAAGCGGAAGATCATCTTGTATTCTTAGATAGTCATTAAAGGCTTCATCATTTTGAAATGTGTTGAACTATATAGGCCCTTCATAGTCCCAGTCAATAAGTTGGTGGTGAACAAGGGGAAGGCCTTCAATGTTTTCAAAGTCAGTGGGACTAAGGGTGAAGATGTAGTTATATTCAGGTATGTCGAGGTAGTTGTTGAGGTCATCATTGGCACTCTCCTCATCTATCTTGATCGTGAATGAGTCTAAATTGTCATCACTAAAAATGCATTCGAGGATGGGTGTCCTCATTCTTTCTGATTTCGACTCAGAAGTTTGAGGCAAAGACTGTATGGGATCCTCCAGGGTTGTTTCTTGACCAACTTTGAATTTTCTATAAAATTCCTCTTCTTCTGTGGGTTCACCTAGTTCTCTAAATGTCTTGGTGATTTCATAGTCATTGGAGGATTTGTCTGAACCCCATTCCCATTTGTTAGAGTCGGTGGAATACCCGTTTTCTTGTTGATCTTTGGAAGCCTTGATTTGTAATGCTTCTTCTGTCTTTTGAGTATTTATCTTGGAAGACATGAAGCCAAGCCCTTTCGAGCACTCTTTTTTAAATGTCAATTCTGGTTGCAAAGGTTGAATGATACCTTCCTTTCTTAAGCCAACAAGACTTTTACCATCATACCCAAACTTTTGTATGATCTTGAATCCTTTGCCATATTTTTCACATGGTATGTTGATGTGATCCTGTGTACCATTTTCAGGGTCTTTGTAAAGCATTTTGTATAAATCTTCATCTTCCATTTCACCCCACTTTTGGAAAATGGTAGGATCCCATTTGAGTGTAATGATAGATACCCATTTAGAAAGATGTGGTCGTCCATATTCTTTTGGTGAATTCATAACTTGTTGTAAGCACATGGTTTGATTCAAAGTGTATTCACCCATGCCTTTGTCCTAATATTTCCCTTTAAGCTCACCTTGTTTTGATGTTGAAGGTTTTAATGATTCAGGGTCGATGTATGTAGAAGAAGGGACAACTTCTCTATTACTTGGAATGATTGTCTCAGTTTTTGGTCTCAAGTTATTGCAGTATATAAATGGATTAGAATCACCATTAACTATTATTTCAACTCCAATGTGAGGAAACTTAATGCATTGGTGGTATGTAGATGGGACTGCCCTCATCTCATGAATCCAAGGACGTCCTAGCAATATATTGTATGTGAGATCCAGGTCTAGGACTTGACAAACCACATCCTTTGTAATTGGCCCAACTCTAAGGGGCAAGGTGACTGTGCCCTTGGATGAATGCTCTTCATCATCATATGCCTTGATGGTAATTTTGTTTGTAGCATTCACAGCTTTATCTAAATATCCTAATTGTATTATTGTATTCAAAGTACATATGTTAACACCAGCTCCTCCATCTATCAAGACTCATTTTATTCGATGTTTGTGTAGGAAGGCTTCAATGTGTAAAGGTGCATTATGTGGTTGGCTCATGGAGGTGTCGTCAGCTTCTATAAATGTAAGGGAGTGTGGAATAGAAAGTTATCCCACCATGGCTTGAAACTAGTCCATGTTCAGATTAGTGGGGACAAAAGTGTCTCTCAAAGTTTTATCAAGAATGGCTTTATGGTTTTATGCTTAGGGTTGTGTATAATTTCTTTGAGACTATCCATACTAGTCTTAGGTCCAATTCATTTCTATATTGTGGACTCATTCGTCATGAAAGTGATCCTTCCTTCATCACTTGCAGTTGTAGTATACCTTCTCATCCTTTATCAAGTATACTGCATACTTTGGCTTGCATCCACCATGGACACAACTGCGTACTCATGGGTTAACATGCTACACTATCATGATCAGATGCTTTATTTTATGACTATAGTATATTATTGTTTGCAACCTATTTTATCACCATCTTTCTTGACTTTTACAGTTGTGGAGATGAAACAAATGTCACTATGAAATCTTGAAATCCAAGGTTGTCTAATAGTATTTTTTTAACTTGATAATAAACCTTTTATTCGTTATGTGTTCCACATAATAACCCCCTACAAGATATAGAAAATAAATGTAAAGGGAAAAATACAACTCCCAATCTAAGAAAAAAAAAGATGCACCTACTCATGCTTATGCTATCTTTTCATGGATTCATAAAAGAAACAAAGAAACTCTTATGTGTAAATACAAATGACCACACTTTTCAAAGGAACAAAAATTTCACTCTTTGGCTTATAAAGTTGTTGGCAAGAGACACTATTCGGAAGTGATTAGTGCTTGAAATTTTTTTAGGGGTTGTCATTGATGACAACTTAGATTAGATACATCATCCGGTATATGCAAATTCATTTTACCAAAAGTTTTGCTTTAGTCTGGAAGTTGGAACCTAGTGTTCGGCAGAGTGTGAGTATATTGAGAAGATCTCAAATTTTTATGCATATTTTTGTTTGCAGTGGAAGAGGTAGTTCATTAATTGATTGATATTGCTTTGTCCAAAATTCTAGCTTTCAGTGTTGACTCTAGTGCAAGTTTGGTGATTCGGTATCCGGTATTTCAAGAAGAACAAAGTTATTTTGGTGTAGTGTGTTATGCAGAATCTTCGAGATGATTTTGTTGATTGGTGTTGTGTTTGAGGTTGTTGTGCCAACATATGTGAAGTGTATTATCAATTTTTTTTAGTTTGCATGTATATTTGCAATTGGATTGAGTCGACTTGTTACATGTTGGTGACCTGATCAAGTGGTTGAGATATATAAGACCAATCTATTTGAGCATTTTGCAGATTGATGTGTATGTGAAGGTTGTATGAGCATTGGTGCATAATTTCACATGCTCTATTCTTAGATTTATGCTTCGGTATATGACAAAGCAATGAGACAAAATGGTGGAAGAAGACTTTTTGTGTTTAATCAGAATTGCATTTTGACATTTGCAAATTCTATTCATCAGTTCAGACAATTTGTTGTCATTTGTAAACATTTATAGGATAGTGAGTCCTCCAAGGGTTGTATCCCTCTTCTTTGTAATTGAGTAGTGATCTCTACGTGGTGTGCCTAAATGCATGTGCATTCCTCTTTTAATATTATTATACCCCTGATCACAGTATTATAATATTGTGGGTCTCAATCCTATCATGGTTTTTCCCTTTTCGGGTTTTCACATAAAATTTTGGTGTTATGGTTTTGTACTTGTGTCTATTGAGTATTTGCATTTTATTTTCATTATTTTTCATTTGGTGGTTTAAGAACCAATTAAAGAAAATTAAAAATTTTAGAACACCAATTCACCCCCCCCCCCCTCCCTCAATGTTCATAGATTCCAACAATTGGTATCAGAGCCTAGTTTCTCTGAGGACTTAGCCTAATATCTTGAGGAAGATCTAAGAGAGAGAATCAATGGACTTTGGTTTATAGAAACAGCTTACTGTGGCACTTGAAGATCTGGATACAACAAGAAATGAAATAAATAGCCCGAGGAGAAATATGAGTGATGTTGAAGACTTTATTGAATCATTGAAGGATAAAGTGAACACATCCAGAGAAAGGAGAAAGGAGCTTAAGGACAAACTGAAGGAGAAAGAAGACCAAAGAATTAATGACCAAGCCTTAAAAGACAAGACAAATGAATGCAAAAAACTTGCTAGAGATAATGGTGTCTTGAAGATTGAAATGCAATCCATTATGATGAAGCTGACAAAGGAGATTGAAGACATGAAGAAGAATGAGGAAATATTGACTCAATCTGTAAAGGATGGATATGATGAATGTTGTAGACTTAATCATGAAAATGACCTGGTAAAGCTTGTATTGATACAATCTAGGAATAATGAGCAAGATCTTGAAAGAAAGATCATAATTCTGAGAGATGAACTTACCGCTGCTAATGAATACAAAGGAAAATTCAATGCTAGATCAGCTAAGCTAGATGAAATGAAGTCAAAAGAATAAAGGTGATATGGGAGGACTTGGATTTGAGAAAGGAGAGAGCTCTAGATCTGGTCAAAGCAATCATCATAAGAATAAGAGATCTCTGGTAAGACAACCTAATGCTTATAAATTCAATGGTAAATTTTTTGTTGTAATAAATTTGGTCATATGGCAAGTGAATGCAGAAATAGGGCAAATTAGAATATTTCATCATTCTCCGAACAATGTTTCAATTGCAATAAATATGGTCATAAGTCATTTGAATGTAGAAGTATGGTAAATAGGAGAAATGTAAGATGTTATGCTTGTGGAAGATTTGGACATATTGCTAACCAATGCAGAACAAGGGGAAATCAAGGTAATTTTAGGTCTAATTAGAGAAATAATATTGTTTTCTATGCTTGCAACAAATCCAGTCCTATTGCAAAATACGGTAGAAGCAAGAATGTGGACTATTGGCATTTTCATGGAGATTGCTTTAATGATATGCTATGTTGTCAATGATGTCAATCGAATCGGTAATGTTATTGCTGATATTGTTGTTATTGATATTGTCTTGTAACCGGTAGGAAGAGTTTTGAGGAAGATGTTGTAAACTGGTATGTAAGTATGTGATTTGAACCGGTAAACTAGTGTATAAGGTTAAACCATTTCTATGAAATGTAACTGATAAACCCTACCAGTTGTTTTGTTAAACCCTAACCGATTAAGTTTGCTGAAATAGTTATGTTGGTTTATTATTTGATGATTGAGTGATAATGTTGGTGACACGTGTGGTCATTGTATGAAGATATGTTTAGATTGTTTTGGTGTGTTTGTTTGATTGTCTAGGGAATGAGCAAAGTGGATTGCATCTAATGCAAAGTGTGTGAGGAGTTACAAGTCCGATGAAGCGGTGATGATGGAGCGGTTGGAATTTTCTTGAAGAATGTGTACAGATTGTTATGTAAATCCAACGGTCACACTTATACTGACTTGTTTGTAATCTCTATGAGAGAATTAGGTTTTTGTTGTGTTACCGACCTAATTGATTTGTATTTAAGGTCGATGAAGTTGTTTTGTAAAAGGTGTTGGCAGAAATCAGTTGAGTGTGTGGTTGCCTAACCAGAGAATGAATTTGCAGTTTGAGTAAAGGCAGATTGAAGCTTAAAAGGATCTGACCAAGAAAATGTAGTGCTATTCAGACAGATCAAGAAAAACCTATTGTCTTCTAACAATTACAACATAATTAAAATCCCTTAACCGGGTAAGCTCTAATAAGCTCGGTTACTTCTTAAATACTCTAACAAGGTGGTCCATTAGCTTGGATTCTTAAATCCTCTACCGAGGTTACTCCTAACAGGGTATTTTCTTTTTATCAAGGCATTTGTTCCCTTAACTAGGTGATTCCTAACAGGATCAGTTCTTAATAGGACTTATTGTAAAAGCTTTAACAAGTTTGGCTCCTAACAGGGCAAACTTCAAAAGAGTTTAGATAGTTATCTTGTGAGTCTCATAGTGGTTTTTACCTATTTGGGTTTTCCATGTATAAACATTTGTGTGATGTGGTGAATGTTTTTGTGCTTATGATCTTATTTGTTAATTTCATTAACTTCTGATAAGGCATGATAACCAGAATCATTGAGAGATGAAGTATGTTGATGTTTATAAGTTGAATGACATTTATTGTTAAGTTGGTATAACAGTTAACCGGTTGATGTTGACTATTCTTATGAGTATTGATCTTGACAGTGATATTTTTTTGATAAGTTTACTTTGTGTGATTGAGTTTGAGTTTGGGAAGTTTGTATCAGTTTTTAGTTTACTGATTCACCACCCCCCCTCTCAGTAATCTATTGGATACTTATTATTTCATCATACCATCAACTGGTATTAGAGCATCTCAAATCCTCTTAAATCTAAAATCCTAATAGCTTGAATAAAATATCTTGTAGATCATGATGAAGAAGGAAGGTCTGAAGTTCAACAAAGATAACTATAGGATATAGAGTCACAGAATGAATATTTACATCAAGAGTTAGGGAAATTAGTATTGGGATCATGTAGAAACTTAGTATGTTACACCTACTAGAACTCTAACTGATGATCAGAAGAAAGAACAGCAAGAAAATCATCAAGCATTGGAGGCTAGTATCAGTTCCCTGTCTAATGTTGAATATGTAGATGTTCATGGTCTTGAAACTGCATATGAAGTATGAAAAAAACTTAAAGAGATTTATAGCAGTGATGAACATGTTAAGATTGCTAAAGAAGAGAGCCTAAGAGGAAAGTTTGATGACATGAGAATGTCTGAATGTGAGAATATGCAGTAGTATGGTCAAAGGATAAAAGAGATAGTTGGTGAAATAAAGAGTGCAGGAGGGAAAGTGGAAGATGCCACAATGATTAGTAAGGTACTGAGAACCCTGCTACCAGTCTATGCTATCTGAGTTGCAACTATTCAGGAGCTAAAGTCCATTGATAGAACTAAGGTAACTCTTGACTCTATCATTGGAAAACTTACTGCTTTTGAATTAAATGGTTATGATGGTAGTGTATAGAAATCAGAATCTACATTCAGAGCTTCTGTCTCTAACCCATATGTGAGAAAAAGTAGAGATACTTGTCATGGATATGAATCTAGATACAGCAGAGATGCTGATGATGAGGACAACTTAGTGGATCTTGAAGCATTGTTGGCAAAACGACTGCCTAGAGGCACTAGGAAATACAGAGGTAGACTACCTTTAAAATTTTTTGCATGCAACAAGATTGGTCATATAGTAGCTAATTGTACTAATGATGAAAATGAACACAAGAGAGACAAATTCAATAAGTATAAAGGAAAAGGCAAGAGAGATTGTCTTATAGCGGTTGATAGTGGTATCACTGATGAAGAATTTGATGATGATGCTAGTGAAGATATTGTGTTTGTAGCAATTAAGGAAGAGATATCAGACTAGAAGGCATTAGTATCTAGGATGGATAACTCTGATGATTGGATCATTGATATTGGTTATTCACATCATATGACTGGTGATCGGAGAAAATTTCTTTCCCTGAAGCAATTTGATGGCAGTGTTGTCAAATTTGGAAATGACTCACCCTATATGGTTAAAGTTAAGGGAGTTATTTCTCTTAATGGGAAGAGAAGTGTTGACGATGTCTATTGGGTTGAAGGTCTAAAGCACAATCTTCTGAGTGTGGCACAACTTAATGACAAAGGATACCCACTGGAGTTTAGAAATGGTATGTACAAAATCTTTGATAACAAAGGTGACTTGATTGCAACCAAGAAACAAACCAGAGGTAATCTGTTTCATCTTAATCCTAAAGTTAGCAACTGTTTGATTGAAAAGATAGATGATTGTTGGCTTTGGCATAGGAGATTTTATCATATAAACTTTGATAACATTGTTAAAGTGAGAAAGTCCAAGACAGTAAGAGGTCTACCTCAGCTAGACAAACCGGTTAATGCTCTTTTTAAAGAATGTCAGTTAGGAAAGATGACTTCTTCAACTTTCGAGAGCAAGTCCTTCTCAGCAAAGAACTTGTTAAATTCGGTTCATACAGAGCTATGTGGACCAATAAAAACAAGAAGCATTCAAGGAGACAGATATTTCATGATCTTCATTGATGATGTGGGTCACATTCTTGAAGGATAAGAATGAAGCTTTTGGTAAGTTCAAGGCATTCAGGGCCTTAGCTGAGAAAGAGAGTGGCAAAAAGATAAAATGTCTGAGAACAGATCAAGGTGGTGAATTTACTTCTGTGGAGTTCACTAAGTATTGTGATGAGAATGGTATCAAATGACAGCTTTCTACACCAAGGACACCACAACAGAATGGTATCACAGAGTGGAACAATCGATCAGTGGTTGAAGCTGCTAGGACAATGTTGATACAAGGAGGTGTAGCAAAAACATTTTGTAAAGAAGTTGTAAGCATAGATGTCTACACAATGAACTGAGTTCTGATGGAAAAAGGTAAGGACAAGACCCCTTATGAATGTTGGTATAGAAGATCACCTGATGTTAGTTATTTTAAGATATTTGGTAGCAAATGTTTTATTAAGAGAGATGATTACATTAGCAAGTTTGAAGCTAAGAGTGATGAAGGCATATTTCTTGGCTATTCAACCAAGAGTAAGGCCTACAAATGCTTCAACAACCAAACACAAAGAATCATTGAGAGTGTTGATGTTCGAGTAGATGATTGTCCTGAAGTCTCGGAAGGAACTAGTTCAAAGAAAAAGGATGAATATCCTTGCATTTTGCTTTTGGAACCTAAAATTGTTGAATTAGAAACCGGTAAACCAAATTTTGATGCACTTGTTCAACCAGAACAAATAAATTCAGAAGAAGATGATATTGGAGAAGTTGAACTTGAAGAGAATGATCATGTTATTCCTAGATATGAGACTAAACCAAAGTCTTGAGTAGATTATTGGGGATAAGGATGTTGAAGTAGTAACTAGAAGGAGAATAAGAGATAAATCTTGCATGATCTCCACCATTGAACCAAGAAGTTATAAGGAGGCATTTGGTGATGATCATTGGGTTAAAGATATGTAGGGGGAACTGGATCAATTTGAGAAGAACAACACTTGGACCCTAGTACCCTGATCGGTAAATAAGAATGTTATAGGTACTAAATGGGTATACAAAAACAAGTTAAATTAAGATGGTGTTGTACTTCAAAACAAGGCAAGATTAGTATGCAAGGGTTATGTGAAAGAAGAAGGAGAAGATTATGGTTAAACTTTTGCACCAATAGCAAGACTAGAAGGTGTCAGAACTTTACTTGCATTTTCAACCCATAAGAAGTTCAAGGTATACCAGATGGATGTTAAGTCTACATTTTTGAATGGGATATTGGAAGAAGAGGTATACATAGAGCGGCTAGATGGCTATGCTTTGACAAATGAGAAATACATGTGTTGTTCTCAAATTTTGATCCCCTCTTTATCCCCTTTGATGAGAAAGAATAAATTTGTATGTGAATGGAGAAACCAAGGAACAAGAACCTTAGAGCAACATATGACAAGGATTTAATAACCTTCTACACTTTGAACTTATCCAAAGTTCAGGTGGGTATACCTTATGTGAATACTTTCACACTTTTAAACAAAATCCACACTAACCATTGTCCAAAAACTAGTGGATCTTATCACCTTAAACAAGAAACTGAAAAAATATAGGAAAACTTAGGCTCATTTTCAGCGTTGATCCTCGAGAGATTTAGAAAAGAAAACATTAACAGATACCAGTGTCTTATCCATCGGGCTACAGAGTCATCTATTTTAAACAAGAACTCCAAAATTAAATGTATCCATGCTTCTCAAACACTTTGGCTTTTATCGACTCCATACATGTCTGACATGTATGATAATCCTCCCATATTATACTAAACAGTGTTCAACAAATTCAAAATTCCCAACAAATAACCTACTGATAAAGATAATTCTCGTGTATTTAATTCCCCTCCTGAAGAAGAAAGCTAAGAAACATATCTATAAAGATTGCATTACAATCCCTGTTCAATTGAAATAACCCTAAGTTACCCAAATGAAACCAGTAAAATTTTCGAAAGCATACCAAAAGACAACACAGATTCTAGGCTCAAAGTTAATGGTCTATATATTTATATTCAATCTATAAAATCTTACAAAACTGAGATAATTTTTTGTGAAACACTTAGAAAAAATGCAGATAAATTTCTGCAGAGTTTCTTTACAAATTTTTGTGATCATTTTTTTCAATGTCCTGGTATCCATTTATAAAAGTATGGATGCATACAAGCTTCGGACCCTTTTGAGAAAGTTTGTTACAAACCAAATTACTCTCCAAGAAATGGTTACATATTCTTTTCAACATCTACAGCTTCTTCCGCCTCTTGTTATGTCGCAACCTCTTCTACCCGCTTCGGAGCATCTTCCTTTTGTCCTACATAATTGTCTTTCCATTCCTGAAAAACATCATCACTTGGCCAAGAAAAACTAACAACCTTCTATTTCATGTCTTCTAGACATTTCCAAGTGACTCTTAAATGTCCAATTTCTGTTTCTATGAAACTGTAATGAGATTTCACCTTTTCAATTTCTTCAATTGTTTGGACAAATAGGGAGGTGTCATTAGTTTTGATAATTTGATTGATCCTTAGGGAAAAATTATGGTCCACCTCTTTCAACCAGGTCTTCTCTTCTTTCAACTAAATTGGACCAATAAAACCACTTAGAAACAATTCAAATTTATGATCCGAATATTCTTTTCTATAAAGCTGGGCTTTTCTTTTCACACCTGCCCTTTCCTCTGAGAGAATATTCATCTCTTTTATAAACTCATTGGTAGACCTTAGAGTGTCATTCTCCTCTGCATCTGGATGAGATGAACACATGAATTCCAACTCCTTACCTCTAGGTGTCCACTTATTTAGGATTGGTTCCAAAGTGACTTCATCTTCTCTGAACTTGATCATAACCCCTAGAATCTTTTAAATATTTAAGTATACAATGGAGGTTTTGACCGAGTCAACAAACTTCAAGATTGTAGCTTTCACCTTTTCCTCATATTTGTTTGCATACAAGGCTTGAGCTTGTTTCAACCTTTTCAACTCATGTTGGACATTTTCAGGTGATTGGGAACCAGAAGGCATAGGAGAAGGGGGGTATTCTATAATGGGACTAGTAGGAGGGGGTCTTGCTGGAGAAGAGGCTATCATAAGTGTAGAGGATTCACCTGGATGGTTCTAACCTACCAACTAACTCTGGAGCCTAGTAATGATACTATCCATGTTGGCTATTCCTTCTTCAGCCTCATTGTAGGCCTTTAAGATAGTCTCCGACTTCAATTGGAGATTAGCTCTTTCTTGTGCCTCTTTCTCTGCTACTGCCATATTGAACTTTGCAGTTTCAAAAACTGTGCTTCCAGCTTCCACTACCCCTGTATCTTGGACTCTCTTAACAATCATGCCTCCTAAGAGGCTAGAATCTGATGCATTTTTCATCCTTTTGTTCTCATCCTTCTTTAATGACCACATGACAAGAGCAGCATCATCCTTGCTGAATGTCACTCCTTCCATAGGCTTTATTTCCTTCCTTACTGCATCAAGCTCTAGAGCATCGGCTATATCCCATTTAGAGAGAATTAACACACCAGCCTTTGCTACCATTTCTCTTCCTTTCTCAGGGGTGATAGTTTTAAATTCTTCCATCATTTCTTGCTTTATCTCTTCCTCCACCTAAGTTATATCTCTGAGAGGTTGTTCACTCTTCCTCTGTTCACATCTGACCTTAAATTTTTCCATGTTTTGCTTCCATACAAATTGCATGAAAGCTCCTATCATCACAAAGTTACTGTCAGCCAAGAATTCTTCACTGGCTTGCTTAACAGTAATGTCCAATTCTTGGCCTTTTAGCTCACCTTCAATCAAATTCATTTCAGCACTAGGTGGCTCTTCAGGTATTCCCTCTTGGGTCTCTTCATAGGTATAGGCAATCTCACTGAGACTCCCTAACTGTAATAATTGTTCAGCCACCGCTTGCTCCTCTCCAATGTGGATTGGGGACTAAGATGGAGAATATTGAGGTTCATTAGTTTCAATTTCCTTTCCCACTCTTTGCCTTTTAGGGGAATCCTAAATGTCAATGACATCTTCAATTTTTGTTTTCCCTTTTGAAGTGGAAGGCTCACCTGTCACTGGCATCATCACAGTGTACTTGACTTCTTATGCATTACATAGTCACCAGGTGGGATAGCCTTAGCAAAGGTAGGCTTAGCCAGGACCAACTTAACCTTATTAGGATCATTTTGCATTATGGCCTCCCTTTTTTCTTTTAAGGTCTACATGAGGTCTTCAAAATAGAGAATCAAGAATTTGATTTTCTCCTCAAAAGGGTTGAAGCTAGAAAGAGGATCATAGCTACTGCCAAATTGATGAATAAAATCATGTGCTTTCTTGTATCCAATCCACTTCTTCTTCCTTAGTTCCTGCTCATCTAAGCTGAATTCATTTCTGATTAAATCTTCAGGGAATAGAAATTGGTGAGGCCTATCTCTACACACTGCTCTCTTTTTGAACATGCCATTGAAGAAGTCCTTATGGTCTGCAAATCTTTAAATTGTAGTTGATAGCCTATATGGATTAAAGAATTCTTCAAAATATTTCCATCCACCCTTAGTGATTACAAAATGGTGGGCCATGGTAATAGTTGGGAAAATGGTCCCTTTACCCCTATTGGTTAACTCTGCCTCTTGCACTCCTCCAATTTGTCTCAATACTTTTGCAATCCCTATCTTTAATGGGACTTGATAGGGTAGTAAATAGGGGGTACCTCTAAATCCATACACTCTGAAAATAATAGACATAGGGTACGAATACATGTCTCCCCAATTGTGAACAATCTTAATATCCTCTACAAACTCCTTAGGTTTGAGGAATTCCAAAAGAGCCTTAGGAATTCTAGGGTTTTCTCTGCATAAAAGAATTCTAATTTTAGATGCAAAGCATCTATCAAACTTCAAAAAATAGGCATCTTCTCTATCCGAGGATAAAAGAGTGCTCCAAAGTTGAACAAACATCTCTTCCTTATCATTTATCTTGATCAAGTCCATTTCCTTTGCAAAGTAATCAGCACCTTTGAACAAGAACATGTGCATTAACATGGAGTACCATCCAAACGGCCTATCCACTTTACCATTTTTGATCCCTACTAGCCCTTTATGAATTGCATCAGCAAGGTATGAGGCATAATCAAATGTTATTGCTAGGGAGGGGTTTAGAATATGTGCAATCATTAACATGTAGTGGGTTGGCATATTATTTTTAGCATCCTATCCAAAGATTTGACACAGTGCCCAATACATACCCTTAGCTCTCAGAGTGAATGAATTAAGGGAGAATGGTTCCATTGTGTTGGGACCTACAACTGTTAACCCCCCTATCTTAACAAAGAATTATTTCAATGGGCCACTCCTAAGATGATCCCTCTGTGCATTGTAAACCTGGGCTAATGACTCGAAGTCAATAGGCTCTAACAAATTGGAGGCCTCACTGAGTTTAAACACTTTCCTGAATTCATCTTCATTTATTTCAATTAGGATTGATCCCTTTATATTTCTGATGCATCTTTCCATAGGGTCATAATTCTGTGCAATTAGGGTCAATAGATCTACATCCATGAAAACACATGGGACCACAAGCTTTCCTACATCCAGTTCCCATATGCTATTCAAAGGAGTTGGGGAATGTCTCTGCCCAAAAATGACTTTGAACAGTCCTAAACCTGATATTCCTATTCCAGGGTCCCTTAACCAATTGCCTTTATCATATAGGCCATCCCCACCTTTTAGACAAGGGTTCTTTGGTACTAGCTCTTTGGCCTTAGCCCTGACATTGGTAGACATGGTTAATTGCTCTAAAAAATCATCTCAGATGTTCCTATCCTGATAATTTGCTTTTCCTATCAACTCTCTTCTTGGTGCCATTCTGAACAAGCAACTATACCACTAGAAACTAGCATAGACCTCTAATGAAATAATTCACATAGCAATATTTGGAAATAGACCAGAATTAAGAAGAAAAGCACAAAAAACCTAATTATTCGCCTGAAGAGAATCATTCCACACCAATTTGCTCTACAACAAACTTCAATGAAACAATACTAACAATCAAGTTGATGTAGGCTCAAAAGGACAAGTTGGCATTGAATTTTAGAAATTAACTCCGCATGCTTCGACTTTCTTTTCAGAATTGAATTCACCAAATCGAATTCAAAACTGGCTCCAACGGGTTATAACTCCTCTAAGTCTTTCCTCTATTTTGCTCTTTCGCTATTTCATAGTGCATAAAACCTTTGCACTTTTCCTTCGCGAAGCAACGCTAGCCACTGGATCATGAGAACTTACATTGTCTTTATCTCCGTTTGATCTTTCTATGTTAGTGTCGGGCCCTACCTCCTTTTCGCAACTTTGCAGGCTTTAACACTTGTGCACTTTTCCTTTGCGAAGCCACGCTAGTTGTTAGATCATGCTCAAAACACCTGGTCTTTAATTCTAATCAGGACCGTCAACCTCACTAACTAACCACACCTCATCTTGATGGCTAACGCTTTTCACCATTTCACAGAGGTTAAGTCGCAGGCATCTTCAGGCCATGAAACAATGAGAACCATTGGATTGACCACAAGATGAATACTTTTAAACAAGCTTCAAACCTTTTAAGTGGGCCCTTTATTCAAAAATCACTTACTCTATTTATTCACCAGTTAACAAATGCCACATGGCAGTCGGCCATTAGCTCTGGAAACTCCTCTGGGTTCCACCCTAAATCCACCACGTGTTCTCTTTACTATTCCCACATAACTGCGGGTTACACCTAGCAGTCCCTCAACTACCTTTCAGAGCCATGTGGCATTCGACACATCACTAGAAAGCTCTACAAAATGTAGCAGCTGTCATGCCACGTCATGCCTTTGTGTGATTTCCACCTGTCTTTCGCCATTTTGTGAACATTAATCTTTGTTTGGCTTGCAACCACGAGGATCGTTGGATCAAAATAGATCTGATCAGCTTTTAACGTCATGCCCTACCTATCCTTTGGGCCCCACCAACCTTTTCATCATTTCGCGATGACTAACATACTGGCATCTTACCTTCGCAAATCCACACGAGCCATCAGATCTCAGGAACTTGCTCGTTGTTTACTCTTTCTATGGCAACCTTGCCCGGGCCCACTGGGGACCACCAACTGAGTGACCCATCACTACTCTATCATCGCCAACTAGATCTACCACCTTTACCACCACTGTAGCGGGACCCGCCACCTTTTTGCTACTTTGCGAAAGGTAGAACGTGCGCATCTCCTGGCCATGAATCAATGCAAGTCATTGATCCTTTTCCAACCCAATCACTCTTTAACCAAGGAAGACCACTTGTCTCTGGGACCCGCCATGTGTTTTCACTGCTTCACAAAACATAAACCATGTGCATCTTGGGCTAGCGAATCAACGTGAATCATTGGATCACAATCAAGATACAACTTTTTTACCCGACGGTTAGCCCATCTGGTCGGGCCCGCCTATGCCTTTCACTACTTCATGATCAGTAACTCATGGGCACATTAGCTTAACGAAACCACGCACACCTTTAGATCAAAAGGAACCTACTCACCTTTTAGGAGCCCGATTAAGAAATTAAAACTTTAGGAAAGACATAGAAGGATAATGCGCTGATAAAGCCGCCTAGGAAAAACTTAAAGAAGGGGGGGGGACACTTTTCACGACCAATGGACCCTCCTTTAAGTGAATAAAGTAACATGGAAATAGACTTATAAGGGTTTTTCTCAGACACAGGAGTGATTTAAGACTTAAACCCTAAACCCTTATTTGGACCCAAAGCAATTAGAAGTAACAAGGCCATACCAGACTCAAAATTTTCAGACTTAGCCAATTATGGGAAAAGAATACCCATTTTTTAAATAGTGATAACAGTGGCTCTGACTAGGGATGGTTGATCGCAAGATCAACACAAGAACTCAGAAAACTCTGGAGAAATAGACCAAAAAAAAGCCCAAAAATGACAACTAAAACAAACCTAAGTATATACAAACAAGGACCTACTGTGCATGGACTTCAAGAGAAATAATGTTTCAGGAATTGTCCATGCACTGGAAATCCATGTACTTCATCATTCATATTCTTCAAAAAATATGAGTCCTTTCCATTTAGATCACAAACCACAGAGGGGCCAATCCACAATGACTCAATTTTTTTATGCTTTCTCTTGTCCTGTCCTTTTGCATTCCATTGAAGAACAACATCACCTATTTTGAATTTTCTCAATGAGGCTCTCTTGTCAAATAGGTACTTGGACTGCAATTAGATCTTTAAATTTCTTTTGTGAGCTAGAGTTCTGATTTCTTCCACTTCCACTATCTGAATCATTCGGTCCTCCATAAGTTCAGACAACTCCATGTCTTCAGCTTGCAGGAACTTATATACTGGAAGAAGATTATTTACTAGCACTCTAGCTTGTGTGCCATAAACCAATTAAAAAGGTGAAACTCCAATAGCCTTTTTGACAGTAACTTTGTCAGCCCACAAAGCCAATTTCAACTTTTGATCCCAAGACCTCTTGTTTTCTTCTAGAATTTTCTTGATAATGTTCAAGAGGCTTTTGTTACTAGATTCAACTTGTCCATTTCCCTGAGGATGATAAGGTGAAGAGTAAGACATGATTATTCCATGACTACTATAGGATTCAACAAACTCTTCTGACCTGAAGCTCATGGTATTATCCATTACTAATTTTTTAGGGACTCCAATACTAGTTATAACATTATCCATCAGGAAATCAATGACAATTTTACTCGTAGCTCTTCTGGTGGGAATAGCTTCAATCCACTTGGTAAAATAATCAGTCACCACTATGATCCACCTATGACCTCTTCCTGGTCTCAACAATTTCTCCAATAAAATCAATACCCCATTGGACAAAAGGGGCTTCCACTGTGACCGGATTTAGGGGTAAAGATCCTTCATACTTCAATTTGGATGAAAACTTCTGACATGGGTCACATTTCCTGACATGTTCATGGGCATCTTTAAATAAAGTAGGCCAGTAATACCCAACTTGGACTATCTTGCCAGTAGTTGTCTTAGCAGAGTAATGACCTCCACACACTCCATCATGCATTTCAGTCAGCACTTTCTTAGCCTTGGATTCATCCAAACACATTAGCAGTTCCCCATCTCTATTTCTCCAAAACAGATCACCTTGAATGAGAACATATTTTTGTGACTTGAGTTTTAATGTTCTTTTCTGATTGTGGGTCATCCCTATTGAAAATGTTGCATCTCTTAAGAAATGGACTATCTCTGAATACCAGGGTTGCCTTTCAATACTGGTGACCAAAGTGTTATCAACTTCAACATTATTTACTTCCACATTAAAAAGATTTGATTTAGTCATGAGCTTTGCAAGGCCTAAGCCTCTTACCAATTTAGTAATCTTTATCTCTAAATCAAACTCTTGAATTCTGTTTATCCATCTGCACCTTTTACCTGTGACCTCAGATTGGGATAAAATGTCTTTGACTGCAGCATGTGGAACATAAGAAACTATTTGTGCATTTATCAGATATGGCCTAAAAGCTTTGACAACCTTGACCAAAGCATATGCTTTCTTTTCCATGATTTCATACTTTAACTCTGCAGCCTGCAAAGATTTACTATAGAAAGCTATGGGATGCTCATACCCTTCATTATCCTTTTGTAAAAGCATAAAAACCACTGTGTGACATGATGCAAAAGAGAACAGAGAGAAAGGCTTACTGTAATCAGGGGATTTCAACACTGGTGCTTCCTGAATAGCCCTTTTTATCTCATCAAAAGCCTTTGAAGCTTCTTGATCCCAGCAGAACTTGGTATCTTTCTTAAGCAGTCTAACAATGGGCTTGACAATTTTTGCAAAATTTGCAATAAACCTTCTTACAAAATTCACTTTACCCAAGAAGGACTGAATACCTTTTACATTTGTGGGCTCAGATACATTTTCTATGGCTTCAATTCTTTCAGGATCTATCCTAACTCCTTCTTTGGAGACAATATGCCCCAATAGCTTCCCTTTAGTAACAACAAAATGACATTTCTTAGGATTCAAAGATACTCTGAACTCCAAAGCCTTATTGAAAACCTTTTCTAAATGCCCACAATGGTCATCTGCCCTGTTGGAGAAACATGTCAAATCATCTTGGTATACTACCATGGTGATATTTATGAATTCTTTGAACGCTACATCCATTGCCCTTTGGAAGGTAGCTCTTGCATTTTTTAAACCAAAAGGCATTCTGACATAAACATAAGTTCCCCAAGGGGTGGTGAAAGCAGTTTTGAATTATTCTGATTCTTTCACTAGTACCTGGTTGTATCCTGAGAATCCATCCATCATAGACAGTAAATCACAACTAGTCACCCTTTTCAACATAGCTTCCATATCTGGAGATGAATAATTATCTTTCAGGGAAGCAATATTCAAATTTTTGAAGTCAACACAGAGCCTTATGTCTCCATTTTTCTTTCTAACCGAGACCAAATTGGAGACCCATGAAGAATGCCTTATAGGCTTAATGATCTCCCCTTCTCTCAGCTTGGTCAATTCTTGCCGCATCTTAGTTTCTAGCAGGGGATTAATAGGTCTCTGCTTTTGTCTGAAAGGCTTAGCATCTGGAAGCAAAGGAACTTCATGCTGAAACAAATCTTATCTATATGCCTTTAGGTCTTCATAAGACCAAGCAAAAACATGCTTTTACTTCTTTAATAAGTTAATAAGATTAATCCTGACATGAGGAAGCAAGTTCTTTCCAATATAAACCAACTTAGGGGATGATTCAGTCCCTAAGTTTACCTCCTCTAGTTCTTCTAACTTAGTGGTTGACTGCTGGTGCATATGACTATCATTGTAGCTAAACATACCTTTAAGTTCTACTAACCCCTTAGGTATCTCATTTGTTTCTAGCTGGACCAAGTCATTTCCAAATACTATTTCTCTGTTATCAACCACTTCTACCAATGCATTGCAATCAATTTTATGTCTGTCATAATCATCTATGCATTGTATAAACCTAAGGATATCTTCATCATCCTCAAACACTTGCTAGTTATAAACATTGTCAAGGATAGCGGGCCTAGCTTTTATCTTTATTATGGATACACCTATTAGTGTTACATCATCATTCTTCAATGCAACATTTGCTAAAAAATCAGCCATGATATTCTTGGACCTTTCTATCCAATTGATAGAGAATGCACTAAAATATTCAATTACATCCCATACTGCATGCTTATATCATTTCAGTCTCTCATTCATAGATGCATATTTAGCCCTAACTTGAGAAACGACCAACTCTGAATCTCCCAACACTCTTAACAGTTTTATCCCATGCCTTTTTTCCACTTCAAGCCCTAATAACAAGGCTTCATATTCTGCAGTATTGTTGGTACATTGAAAAGCTAACAAAAATGAATATTTGAAAGTAATACCTGAAGGGGACACAAAGAGAACTCCTACCCCAGATCCTTCTTTAGAACAAGCTCCATCAAAGTACATGTGCCACAAAGCATGCTGCTAAGACTCCAATTCAGTTACAATACTGTCGGTATTTTTCAATGGAGGCAGAATTGGTTGTAGTCTAAAGTTATCAAGATCCACTTCAATCATACAATTTAGCATACTAGGATCTACTCTTTCAATTACCCTAGGGGCACGTGGCTCTCTATAAAACTTTACTTGATTTCCATTAATGGGGATGGTAGCATATGATAAATCCAACTGAACATTTCCACGCACTGTTGCGGCCCACTGCCTAGATAGCAACATGCCATAATGGGGTTTTGTGTCTGTTATAATGACATCCATTTTATATGTTGCCTCAGGGAAGGCTTCTATTTTAACTTCAACATATTTCATTGTACCTATCACAGGAACTTCTCTGTTATCCATAGCATAGCATTTCCCATACATTGTATTCATTGACAATCCTAGTTCTTTCATAACACCATAAGGCATTATATTTGTAGCTGCACCAGAATCTATCATGCAATTTTTTATCAACCGATTATTTACCAACATGGTAACATAAAAAGGATCTACTTGTGAGGGTTATTATGTAATGGTTGTTCCTACATACACCTCTAGAGTTTGCAGTTCGAGATCCTTTTCATTCTTATTAGAACCGGAAGGTGAAGCTGTATCACTGTCAGACAATTGAGAAAATAAAGACAAAGTTGCTTCTCTATGTTCTTTTATTTTTAACAACTCTATTAATGGGATAGTGACCTTCATCTGAGTAAAAGCCTGAGTCATATCAAATGTGGAATTAGTAATCAACTCAGTACTGGCCTTGACTCTTTCTGCCTTAGGTTGACTTGCCTTCTTTGTTGTGGTAGCTCCTTGTGTATCATTAGTAGCTTTATTATCTATACCCTTGGGTGCTTCTTTAACTTGATATTTCTTCTCTTGACCAACTTGAGGCAAAGTAGCATTACTTGCAGCTTTCTTTTGGGATACCTCTTTTATAAACATAGAACCAGGTTCACCTTGATCACTATCCCTTTTGGTACTCCTCAGATTATAGTTGTGTTTGGCTTTAGCTATAGCACCCTTAGTGAGATTTTTGAACTTCTTCCTCACTAGGCCTTCTAAGGTGAACTTCTTCATCCTCAATGGTTGCCACATTCAGAGTAGGATGCCAATCAAGTGTTAGTTGTCCTTGAAAAGACCTTTTACTATCTGACACATCACACTCACTAAATTCACTCTGTAAAGACTCTTCATCACTTTCTATAATAGTTTCAAACATGTTTATATCAGGCTCGTCCTCCTGTCTCATGGATTCTTCAAGGGCTTGAGCTACTGCACATTGATGAGGAGAGTGTGGTCCATCACAAGCTATGCACCAAGGAGTATTTTCTATGTTATGAGCATTTTTTCCTTTTAAGGGATCAGGGGTATCTTGGCTCTGAAAATTTTTAGGCTTCTCATTCTGAGGCTTACCGTCCTTCCAATTGGTGTTGTAAGGCATATCATGCAATCTAGGAGGTCTATCTCTCCAATTATAATGAGGTTTGTCATTTTTGTTCACCTTGGAAGTGAGATCCTTCATGGTTGTCACCAACTTTTCTATTTTATCTTCTTCCTTAGCAACTTTGTTTGGTTGTTGTTTTGTTTCCTGCCATAGCCTACCATCAGTTCTTCTTCCTAATTTTCCAGATGCCTTTCTGTTGCTCTACACATTGATAGCAATTATAAATGCATCTCTTAGGCTATGTTGATTTTTATCCCTCAAAATATATGCCATTTTAGAATCAAAGGCATTGTAGTAAGTATTCAGGCACATGTTATCATCTAATCTCATTACCTGAAATAATCTATGTATTGCTTTATGAAATCTAGCATTAAAATCTATGACCATTTCATTATCAGATTTTCTAATATTGTTGAACTCATTGAGCATGAAGCTCACATTTGTTTTGTCACCATACTGTTATTGAAAGCAATTTTTAAAATCCTCCCAAGGACCAATGCTATTAATAGGAAGACCCCTATACCAGTCTCTTGCATCTTCTATTAGGGACTGAACAAATAATTTCATTATGACATCTTCATTTATGATCTCATAATCATTAATCAAATCACCAAAAGACTTCAAATGCTCTTCTGCACTGATTGCGTTGTTCCCAGCAAATTTATGAAGCCTATCTCTTAACTCAGTTGGAACATGGTTAGGATACCCAGGGATTCCATCAAAAAATAGTTGCTTATATAGTTCTATGTTGATAGGTCTTCTTTGGAATGGGTTAACAACATGGTTATTACCCATGTTCATTCTTACATTGGGGATTTGAGTTTGAGAGATCTAGTTATTTTGGTTAATAACAGGGGCTTGACTGGTTGTTGTTATATTAACAGGCAAAGTTGGCTGAATTTTAACAGGCGGGAGGGAAACTTGCTAAGGAACAGGTTTATTTAGATCTCTTATGGAAAGATGATGGGGGGAGCTTTTAGATAGCCAATTTTTCTCTTAACTTCTTGGTTAGCTGCCTCTAACTTAGCTTTCTCTAACTCCATTTGTAGATCTTCTTTCTCTTTCCTCATCCTTTTCATCTCCCTTTCATGTGTTAATAATCTATGAGAGATTTCCACTATAGTCTTAGATCCTGACCCACCTTCCATGCATTTCTGCTTTCCTTTGTCTACATCTTTTCTAAAAGGCTGCGGGTCACTAAGAATTTCTCTATTTTGTTGCACTTTTGACTTGTATGCTAACTTGGTCTTAGGGACTAAAATTTCTCTAATCACAGGACCTTCATCGTCACTCTTTGCCTTTTCTTGGGCAAGCAACTCAAGATCAGCAATCGGTCTCAGGAGCCTATCTCTCTCCATCAATTTTGCCTTAACTTCTTTTTCCCTATTTGCTTCCTTTTGGGCTCTTAAGGAGATCAAATGATGGACCCTTCTATTTAGGTCCTCTTTTTCTTGGGATACTTTATCTTCATCAGGGAAGATTTCTTCAAAGTCTGATTTGTTAACTTGGTCAATATCAATTAAGCTGATATTCCCATCAACTGTTCTAGGTACAGAATTTATGACTATATTTGAACTACTTTTGTCTCTCCCAAAAAAACTACTATGAGATATATCTTGATTTAAAACATGAACATCTTCTATATTTCCAAATAAACCAGAATGGAAACCTAAAACATCATGTTCAGATTCTCGGGAAGAAGAATTTGACTTTGCATAAACAAGTCTTTCAGATATCTTACCAGTATTGTTTCTTTTCTGCACCCAAGCAACATTTGATGGCTCATGTAGTACTAACCTATTTTGACCTCTTCATGACTATTCAAGTAATCCTTCCTGTGACATCTCACGAGGACGCTTTTTCATGAAAGATCTGGTGTTCTTTCCTCCTTGCATTGTGCTTGTTTTCTTTTCAAAATTTTACTTATCCCCAAAATGATTGGTTAAGATTAACAGAGTCGCCACCCACAAAGACTATGGGAAAAATGAAAACAAGCTTGACACAAAAATATTTGCCAATCTTCAAACCAAAATCACTAAGATTTTCAGAGAAAGAGGGAACACTAATCAAAGATCACAAAAATTTCTAAATATAGATATCCAGACAACATTCATAATTCATTAAAGTGCCAATCTGCAACACAGACACACCTTGCCTCTCCCCAGCAGAGTCACCACTTTTGTTGTTCTCAAATTCTGATCCCCTCTTTATCCCCTTTGATGAGAAATAATAACTTTGTATGTGAATGGAGAAATCAAGGAACAAGAACCTTCGAGCAACATATGACAAGGTTTTAATAACCTTCTACACTTCGAACTTATCCAAAGTTCAGGTGGGTATACCTTATGTGAATACTTTCACACTTTTAAACAAAATCCACACTAACCATTGTCCAAAAACCAGTGGATCTTATCACCTTAAACAAGAAACTGAAAAAATATAGGAAAACTTAGGCTCATTTTCAGCGTTGATCATCAAGAGAATTAGAAAAGAAAACATTAACAGATACCAGTGCCTTATCCATCAGGCTACAAAGTCGTCTATTTTAAACAAGAACTCTAAAATTAAATGTATCCATGCTTCTCAATCACTTTGGCTTTTATTGACTCCATACATGTCTGACATGTATGATAATCCTCCCATATTATACTAAACAGTGTTCAACAAATTCAAAATTCCCAACAAATAACCTACTAATAAAGATAATTCTCGCGTATTTAATTCCCCTCCTGAAGAAGAAAGCTAAGAAACATATCTATAAAGATTGCATTACAATCCCTGTTCAATTGAAATAACCCTAAGTTACCCAAATGAAACCAGTAAAATATTCGAAAGCATACCAGAAGACAACACAAATTCTAGGCTCAAAGTTAATGGTCTATATATTTATATTCAATCTGGAAAATCTTACAAAACTGAGATAAATTTTTGTGAAACACTTAGAAAAAATGCAGATAAATTTCTGCAGAGTTTCTTTACAAATTCTTGTGATCCTTTTTTTCATTGTCTTGGTATCCATTTATAAAAGTATGGATGCATACAAGCTTCGGACCCTTTTGAGAAAGTTTGTTACAAACTGAATTACTCTCCAAGAAATGGTTACATGTTCTGTAGGTCCCGGAGACAACTGAGAGGGGGGGCTGAATCAGTTGTCTAATAAATTCAAACAGTGTTAACAGAAAATTGTTGTACCGGTAATAATTAATGCATGAAACATAAGCACAAAGTCATCCACAACACATGACACCAATATTTGTACGTGGAAACCTTGTAAGGGGAAAAACCACAGTGGGAAACCTTACCCACAATCAGATGATACTACTGCAGATAGTAAGTGTACAAAGAGGGGTCTGCACATGTAGAAAGGCCAACAGCCTAGAGCTCACTGCTCAATCACAAATGGGAGTCACACTGACTACAGTTGGATGGTTAAATCCAATGAGAATGTACTGCACAAAATAGCATCTTCATATGCTAGATTCAGTACCGATGTAATGCTGATATGCTTCTACAAAAACCTAACTTCACCTTCAAATGATGTCTTCATGTATATCCCTGCTTGATCTCTCATATATCCTTCCTTAAATCCTTTTTTCGCATTCCACACTTGATCTTACAAATAAGATCTTACATTTATACCATACCCTAAGACCAATTTTAGTATGTCGGCTCTACAAGATATTACAATAAAACATTTTACAAATAATACAATATACAATGCAATAACCAATTGAACATGTCGGCTTAATGCATTTACAACAATAATAAATCATCTCCATAGCGTGCCATGCTGATCTGGAAAAGATAAACATACCGGTGTAACCCTAGATAACCTGGACCTATTTGTCGGTAAAAGCAAATATGCAAATGAGAATATACCAATGATTATTACTTCAAAGTAAAGTGTCCATATGATGTCTTCGACATTACCAAGTGTCTTCCATGTCAATGCAGGTACCGGTGAACATTATATCCTACCGGTTAGCCATATACCGGTAATTGTTTGCACAGTTTACTGTTTGCCGGTGAATGTTGTTGGATCTCCAAAGAAGGTGAATTTATCAGGTGTTGACATCAATGACAAAACCATACCAAAATACCAACAATCTCCCCCTTTGGCATTGATGGCAACACAAGATGGAAAAACCATCAAAGTGCCAAAACAGAAATGCCACGTACAAAAATCAACAATCTCCATTTCTCCCCCTAGGAGTAATATGTGTTTATTCAAAGATTTATTTTCAATACCAATCTCTCATACCAATCTCTCCTCAAAAAGATAATGCATTTTTCATATATCTTTCCTTAATTTTTTTCCACATATCTCTCCCCCTTTGACATCAAATGCCAAAGTCACAAAAAGTCAAGTTCATACAAAATACCAACTACTCCCCCTGGGAGGTAGCTTCCTCATCAAATACTGGAATAAAAGATTTGTCCATTTAATTCTGCTGGTTGATGACAATCATCAACTGTCTAAGTCTCTATCAGTGGAGGTAAGACTCTGAGCTGATCTCTGAGATACTCAAAAGTTTCCTTAGGCAAAGGTTTTGTGAAAATATCTGCAAGTTGTTCTTTAGTATTCACATAAACCAGTTTTATCTCCTTTTCTTCAACTTTTTCCCTTAGAAAATTTAGTTTGATAGAAACATGTTTTTGTTTTAGAATGTAATACTGGATTCTTAGATATATCAATTGCTGCAGTGTTATCACAATATATAATAATAGGTTCCTTGCATTTTACCTTTATGTCTTTCAACATTTGCTTAAGCCAAAGTACCTGTGTACAGTTTGTTGCTGCTGCAACATATTGTGATTCTATTATTGATAAAGATGTACAACTCTATTTCTTACTTAACCAAGAAACTAATCTCTTTCCAAGAAAGAATGCTCCTCTAGTGGTTCTTTTTCTATCATCCACATCTCCTACCCAATTTGCATATGTGTATGCATATAGATCAAAATTTTCATCTTTAGGATACCATAATCCAAGATTTGTTGTGCCTTGTAAGTACCGAAAAATCCTTTTTACTGTTGATTCATGATTTTCCCTAGGATTACTCTGAAATCTAGAAACTATACATACTGCATTCATAATATCAGGTCTGGTTTGTGTCAAATACAGTAAACCTCCTATCATAGATCTGTATCTAGTTGGATTAACAAGTGTAGATTCATCCCTTTGAGATAATTTGTCATTTGTATTCATAGGTGTGCTTACCGGTTTAGAGTTCTCCATCCCAAATTTCTTAAGTAGCTCTTTCAAGTACTTAGATTGACTCAAAAATATGCCTTTATCAGTCTGTAAAATCTACAATCCTAAAAAGAATTTTATTTCTTCGATCATAGACATTTCAAATTCATGCTGCATTTCAAGAGAAAATTCTTTGCATAATCCATCTTCTCCTCCAAAGATTATATCATCAACAAATACTTCCATAATCAAGATGTCATCATTAGTTACTTTGTAATATAAATTGCTATCTGAATTTCCTTTAGTAAAACCAATCTTTAAAAGATACTTATCCAATCTTGCATACCAGGCTTTTGGAGCTTGTTTTAATCCATACAGAGCTTTTAGTTATAGTTGGACCACATAAATCAGTGTGAATTAAATCAAGAACATTATTGAATTTTTCTCGAATACTTTTGAAACTAGCTCTAACTTGTTTGGACAAATAGGGAGGTGTCATCAGTTTTAATAATTTGATTGATCCTTAGGGACAAATTGTGGTCCACCTCTTTCAACCAGGTCTTCTCTTCTTTCAACTGAATTGGACCAATAAAACCTCCTGGAAATAATTCAAATTTATGATCTGAATATTCTTTTCTATAAAGCGGGGCTTTTCTTTTCACACCTGCCCTTTCCTCTGAGAGAATATTCATCTCTTTTATAAACTCATTGGTAGACCTTAGAGTGTCATTCTCCTCTGCATCTGCATGACATGAACACATGAGTTCCAACTCCTTACCTCTAGGCATCCACTTATTTAGGATTGGTTCCAAAGTGAATCCATCTTCTCTGAACTTGATCATAACCTCTAGAATCTTTTTCATATTAAAGTATAAAATGCAGGTTTTGACTGAGTCAACAAACTTCAAGATTGTAGCTTTCACCTTTTCCTCATATTTGTTTGCATACAAGGCTTGAGCTTGTTTCAACCTTTTCAACTCATGTTGGACATTTTCAGGTGATTGGGAACCAGAAGGCATAGGAGAAGGGGGGTATTCTATAATGGGACTAGCAGGAGGGGGTCTTGCTGGAGAGGAGGCTATCATGAGTGTAGAGGATTCACTTGGATGGTGTTCACCTGCCAACTGACTCTAGAGTCTAGTAATGATACTATCCCTATTGGTTGTTCCTTCTTTAGCCTCATTGTAGGCCTTTAAGATAGTCTCCAACTTCAATTGGAGATTAGCTCTTTCTTGTGCCTCTTTCTCTGCTACTACCATATTGAACTTTGCAGTTTCCAAAACTGTGCTTCTAGCTTCCACTACCCCTGTATCTTGGACTCTCTTAACAATCATGCCTCCTAAGAGGCTAGAATCTGATGCATTTTTCATCCTTTTGTTCTCATCCTTCTTTAATGACCACATGACAAGAGCAGCATCATCCTTGCTGAATGTCACTCCTTCCATAGGCTTTATTTCCTTCCTTACTGCATCAAGCTCTAGAGCATCGGCTATATCCCATTTAGAGAGAATTAACACACCAGCCTTTGCTACCATTTCTCTTCCTTTCTCAGGGGTGATAGTTTTAAATTCTTCCATCATTTCTTGCTTTATCTCTTCCTCCACCTGAGATGTATCTCTGAGAGGTTGTTCACTCTTCCTCTGTTCACATCTAACCTTGAATTTCTCCATGTTTTGCTTCCATACAATTTGCATGAAAGCTCCTGTCGTGACAAAGTTACTGTCAGCCAAGAATTCTTCACTAGATTGCTTAATAGTAAGGTCTAATTCTTGGCCTTTTAGCTCACCTTCAGTCAAATTCATTTCAGCACTAGGTGGCTCTTCAGGCATTCCCTCTTGGGTCTCCTCATAGGTATAGGCAATCTCACCGAGACTCCCTAACTATAATAATTGTTCAGCCACCGCTTGCTCATCTCCAATGTGGATTGGGGACTGAGATGGAGAATATTGAGGTTCATTAGTTTCAATTTCATTTCCCACTCTTTGCCTTTTAGGGGAATCTTGAATGTCAATGACATCTTCAATTTTCCTTTTCCCTTTTGAAGTGGAAGGCTCACTTGTCACTGACATCATCACAATGTACTTTGACTTCTTATGCATTACATAGTCACAAGGTGGGATAGCCTTAGCAAAGGTAGGCTTAGCCAGCACCAACTTAACCTTATCAGGATCATTTTGCATTATGGCCTCCCTTTTTTCTTTTAAGGTCTGCATGAGGTCTTCAAAATAGAGAATCAAGAATTTGATTTTCTCCTCAAAAGCCTTGAAGCTAGAAAGAGGATCATAGCTACTGTCAAATTGATGGATAAAATCAAGTGCTTTCTTGTATGCAATCCACTTCTCCTTCCTTAGTTCCTGCTCATCTAAGCTGAATTCATTTCTGATTAAATCTTCGGGGAACTGAAATTGGTGAGGCCTACCTATACAAACTGCTCTCTTTCTGAACATGCCATTGAAGAAGTCCTTATGGTCTGCACATCTTGAAACTGCAGTTGATAGCCTATATGGCTTAAAGAATTCTTCAAAATATTTCCATCCACCCTTAGTGATTACAAAATGGTGGGCCATGGTAATAGTTGGGAAAATGGTCCCTTTACCCCTATTGGTTAGCTTCGCCTCATGCACTCCTCCAATTTATCTCAATACTTATACAATTCCTATCTTTAATGGAACCTAATAGGGTAGTAAATAGGGGGTACTTCTAAATCCATACACTCTTAAAATAGTAGACACAGGGTATAAATACATGTCTCCCCAATTGTGAACAATCCTAATATCCTCTGCAAACTCCTTAGGTTTGAGGAATTCCAAAAGAGCCTTAGGAATTCTAGGGTTTTCTCTGCATAAAAGAATTCTAATTTTAGATGCAAAGCATCTATAAAAACTTCAAAAAACTGGCATCTTCTCTATCTGAGGATAAAAGACTGCTCCAAAGTTGAATGGGCATCTCTTCCTTATCCTTTATCTCAGTCAAGTCCATTTCCTTTGCAAAGTAATCAGCACCTTTGAACAAGAACATGTGCATTAACATGGAGTACCATCCAAACAGCCTATCCACTTTACCATTTTTGATCCCTACTAGCCCTTTATGAATTGCATCAGTAAGCTATGAGGCATAATCAAATGTTATTGCTAGGGAGGGGTTTAGAATTTGTGCAATCATTAACATGTAGTGGGTTGGCATATGCTTTTCAGCATCCTCTCTAAAGATCTGACACAATGCCCAATACATACCCTTAGCTCTCAGAGTGAATAAATTAAGGGAGAATGGTTCCATTGTGTTGGGACCTAAAATTGTTAACCCCCCTATCTTAACAAAGAATTCTTTCAATGGGCCACTCCTAAGATGATCCCTCTGTGCATTGTAAACCTAGGCTAATGACTTGAAGTCAATAAGCTCTAACAAATTGGAGGCCTCACTGAGTTTAAACACTTTCCTAAATTCATCTTCATTTATTTCATTCAGGATTGATCCCTTTATATTTCTAATGCATCTTGCTACAGGGTCATAATTCTGTGCAATTAGGGTCAATAGATCTACATCCATGAAAACACCTGGGACCACAAGCTTTCCTACATCCAGTTCCCATATGCTGTTCAAAGGAGTTGGGGAATGTCTCTGCCCAAAACCAACTTTGAACAGTCCTAAACCTGATATTCCTATTTCAAGGTCCCTTAACCAATTGCCTTTATCATATAGGCCATCCCCAATTTTCAAATGAGGGTTCTTTGGTACTAGCTCTTTGGCCTTAGCCCCGGTATTGGTAGACATGGTTAATTGCTCTAAAAAATCATCACAGATGTTCCTGTCCTGATAATTTACTTTTCCTATCAACTCTCTTCTTGGTGCCATTCTGAACAAGCAACTATACCACTAGAAACTAGCACAGACCTCTAATGAAATAATTCACACAGCAATATTTGGAAACAGACCAGAATTATCAAGAAAAGCACAAAAAACCTGATTATTCGCCTAAAGAGAATTGCTCCGCACCAATTTGCTCTGCAAAAAACTTCGATGAAACAATACTAACAATCAAGTTGATGCGGACTCAAAAGGACAAGTTGGCATTGAATTTTAGAAATTAACTCCGCATGCTTCGGCTTTCTTTTCAGAATTGAATTCACCAAATCGAATTCAAAACTAGCTCCAACGGGTCATAACTCCTCTAAGTCTTTCCTCTATTTTGCTCTTTCACTATTTCGCAATGCATAAAACCTCTGCACTTTTCCTTCGCGAAGCAACACTGGTCGTTGGATCATGAGAACTTACATTGTCTTTATCTCCATTTGATCTCTCTGTGTTAGTGTTGGGCCCTACCTCCTTTTCGCAACTTCACGGGCTTTAACACTCGTTCACTTTTCCTTCGTGAAGCCACGCTAGCCGTTAGATCATGCTCAAAACACCTAGTCTTTAACTCTAACCAGGACCGTCAACCTCACTAAATAACCACGCCTCATCTTGACGGCTAACGGTTTTCGCCATTTCACAAATGTTAAGCCGCAGGCATCTTCGGGCCACGAAACAATGAGAACCATTGGATCGACCATGAGATGAATACTTTTTAACAAGCTTCAAACCTTTTAAGTGGGCCCTTTATTTGGAAATCACTTACTCTATTTATTCGCCGATTAACAAATGCCACATGGCAGTTGGCCATTAGCTCTGGAAACTCCTCTGGGTTCCACCCTGAATCCACCACGTGTTCTCTTTACTATTCCCACATAACTGCCAGTTACACCTAGGCGGGCCCTCAACTACCTTTCAGAGCCACGTGGCATTCGACACATCACTATCAAGCTCTACAAAATGCAGTAGCTATCATGCCACGTCATGCCTTTTTGTGATTTCCACCTGTCTTTCACCATTTCGTGAACATTAGTCTTCGTTTGGCTTGCAGCCACAAAGCCAGGAGGATCGTTGGATCAAAATAGATCTAATTGGCTTTTAACTTCATGCCCTGCCTATCCTTTGGGCCCCACCGGCCTTTTCACCATTTCATGATGACTAACTTACTGGCATCTTACCTTCGCGAATCCACGCAAGTCGTCAGATCTCAGGAACTTGCTCTTTGTTTACTCTTTCTATGGCAGCCTTGCCCAGGCCCACTACAGACCGCCAACTGAGTGCCCCATCACTGCTCTATCATCGCCAGCTAGATCTACCACCTTTACCACCACCTTAGTGAGACCCGCCACCTTTTTGCTACTTCACAAAAGGTAGAACGTGTGCATCTCCCGACCGCGAATCAACGTGAGTCGTTGATCCTTTTCCAACCCAATCACTCTTTAACCAAGGAAGACCACTTGTCTCTGGGACCCGCCACATGTTTTCACTGCTTCGTAGAACATAAACCATGTGCATGTCGGGCTAGTGAATCAACGCGAACCGTTGGATCACAATCAAGATGCAACTTTTTTACCCGATGATCAGTCCATCTGGTCGGGCCCGCCTATGCCTTTCGCTACTTTGTGATCGGTAACTCACGAGCACATTAGCTTAATGAAACCACACGCACCTTTAGATCAAAAGGAACCTACTCACCTTTTAGGAGCTTGATTAAGAAATTAAAACTTTAGGAAAGACATAGAAGGATAATGCACTGATAAACCCACCTAGGAAAAAATTAAAGAAGGGGGGAGACACTTTCACAACCAATAGACCCTCCTTTAAGTGAATAAAGTAACACAGAAATAGAATTATAAGGGTTTTTCTCAGACATAGGAGCAATTTAAGACTTAAACCCTAAACCCTTATTTGGACCCAAAGCAATTAGAAGTAACAAGGCCATACCAGACTCAAAATTTTCATAGACTTAGCCAATTATGGGAAAAGAATACCCATTTTTTAAATAGTGATAACAACATGGTATGCAAATTGCATAAAGCTTTATATGGATTAAAGAAGGCACCCAGAGCATGGTATGAAAGGCTTCATACACATCTGATGAAGATAGGCTTTGCAAGAACCAATGATGATAGTAATATTTATCTAAAGTCTGAAGGAGATGAAATATTGGTCAGTGAAGTATTTGTTGATGATATTATTTTTGGAGGTAATGATGTCATGAGCAAAATTTTTGCAAATGAAATGAAAAATGAATTTAAAATGTCTTTAGTAGGGGAAATAAAAAATCTCATAGGCTTGCAGATATAGCAAATGAAGAATGGTATTTTCATTACACAATCTAAGTATGTGAAAGAGGTTTTGAAGACTTTTGGCATGAGTGACTGTAAACTAGTTGGAACACCAATGGTTACAGGTTGTAATTTGTCCAAGGAAGATGAATCTAAGTTTGTTGATGAAAAGGAATACAAGTCAATGATTGGCAAATTACACTATGTTGTTCACAATAGACCGAATATAGCCCATGAGGTTGGTATAGTTGCAAGATTCCAGAAGAATCCTAAGGAAGCACATCTGATAGCAACCAAGAGAATTTTTAGATATCTGAAAAGTACTATTGACTATGGATTATGGTATCCATATGGAGGAAACTTAGATTTGAAAGTATACATAGATGTTGATTGAGCAGGAAATGTTGACGACTAGAAAAGCACTACCGATGGAGCATTTTTTCTTGGAGGAAGGCTTGTTTCATGGAGTAGTAAGAAGCAGAGTTGTACTTCACAATCTACTGCTGAAGCTGAGTATGTTGCAGCTTATATGAATTGCACACAGGCTATTTGGATGAGGCACATTTTGGTAGGTTTCAAGATGAAAATCTTAGAACCTATAAAGATTTTATGTGATAATACAAGTGCTATAAATATTTCTAAGAATCTTGTTTTGTACGCACATTGAATTGAATTTTTACTTTTTAAGTGAAAAAGTTCAAAGTAAAGATGTTATCTTAGAGCATGTTTCTACCAAGGAGCAACTTGCAAATATTTTTACCAAACCTCTGCCTAAGACTATATTTGAGTGTCTTAGAAGTCAACTAGGGGTTGTCCCTCTTCATGAAGTTAGTTGAGCATGATGTTGATTGCATCAATCCATGAATCACTTGCAAAATATTAGAAGGATTGATGTAGGAGTGGATGTATTCCACAAGGGGAGCATCCAGTTGCAGTATGTTGTTGATGAACAGTGAAAATTTGCAATTACATGTTTTACTTTGAATTTGGCATTGTTGTCAAAGGGGGAGAAGAATTATGTGATTGGTAAGGGAAACCAGCGACAGACTGAAGATAGACAGAGCATGGTGAATACTTGGTAATGTAAACCAGGATTCCTATTCACTAATCATAGCAGCAATTGGAGGTGTTGATATTTGTATTGCCATCAATGCCAAAGGGGGAGATTGTTGGCATTTGCATGGAGATTGCATTAATGATATGTTATGTTGTTATTGATGTCAATTGAATCGGTAATGGTATTGTTGATATTGTTTTTATTGATATTGTCTTGTAACCGGTAGGAAGAGCTTTGAGGAAGAAGTTGTAAATCGGTATGTAAGTATGTGAGTTGAACAGGTAAAACGGTGTATAAGGTTAAACCCTTTCTATGCAATGTAACTGGTAAACCATACCAGTTGTTTTGTTAAACCCTAACCGATTAAGTTTGCTGAAATGGTTATGTTGGTTTATTATCTGATGATTGAGCGATAATGATGGTGACACATGTGGTCATTGTATGAAGATAAGTTCAGATTGTTTTGGCATGTTTGTTTGGTTGTCTAGGGAATGAGCAAAGTGGATTGCATCTAATGCAAAGCGCGTGATGAGTTACAAATCTAATGAAGTGGTGATCATGGAGCGATTGGAAATTTCTTGAAGAATGTGTACAGATTTTTTATGTAAATCCAATGGTCACACTTGTACCAACATTTTTGTAATCTCTATGAGAGAATTAGGTTTTTGTTGTGTTACCGACCTAATTGATTTGTATTTAAGGTCGATGAAGTTGTTTTGTAAAAGGTGTTGGCAAGGTGTTGGCAGAAATCAGTTGAGTGTGTGGTTGTCTAACTGGAGAATGAATTTGCAGTTTGAGTAAAGGTAGATTGAAGCTTAAAAGAATCTGATCAAGCAAATGTAGTGTTATTCAGACAAAACAAGAAAAACATGTTCTCTTCTAACAATTACAGCAGAATTGAAATCCCCTAACCAGGTAAGCCCTAACAAGCTTGGTTACTTCTTAAATCCTCTAACAAGGTGGTCCATTAGCTTGGATTCTCAAATCTTCTACCGAGGTTACCCCTAATAGGGTATTTTATTTTTATCAAGGCATTTTTAAAATCCCTTAACTGGGTGATCCCTAACAGGATCAGTTCTTAATAGGACTTATTGTAAAAAACTTAACAAGCTTGGCTCCTAACAGGGCAAACTTCAGAAAAGTTCAGATAGCTATCTTGTGAGTCTCATCTCATCGTGGTTTTTACCTATTTGGGTTTTCCACCTATAAATATTTGTGTAATGTGGTGAATGTTTTTGTGGTTATGATCTTATTTGTTGATTTGATTAACTTCTGATAAGGCATGATAACCAGAATCATTGAGAGATGAAGTATGTTGATGTTTACAAGTTGAATGATGTTTACTATTAAGTTGGTATAATAGTTAATCGGTTGATGTTGAGTATTCTTATGAGTATTGATCTTGACAATGATATTTTGTTGATAAGTTTACTTTATGTGATTGATTTTGAGTTTGGGAAGTTTGTATTAGTTTTTTAGTTTATTGATTAACCGCCCCCCTCTCTCAGTAATCTACCAGATACTTATTCTTTCATCATACGATCATGGAGAAGAATGCTTCAGAAGACAAGAACAAGTCATATGATAAGGGAAAAGCAAAGGTTGAAGAAATCAAAGAGAAGTACAAGAAGTAATGGGTCAAAAAGGGTGAATTAGATGTAGTAGATGAGTCCACACCTAATTTTGTTGCTTGAACCTCATTCGGTAACTAAGTCACTTGGCATTAGGGGGAAGCTTTTCTGGAAGATCATGATCACCCTCTATCTGAGATGTGTAATTTGTTGTGGGAAGTTACAAATGATTTTGAATGTTTGTGTAGTCGATCCTAAAGTATCTCCGAAAGACTTCATGTCGATTTGAGACTTTGAAAGAATATTCATGAAATACAGAGCATCAGGTAGAGTTAGGGTTGAGCATTTTTTATACCTAAAAGATAGGTATTTGTGGATAAAAATTAATTTTAACATTCATTTCTCACATTGTATTCAAAGAGAAATAGTAGGAGATATTGGCGAAGAGAGTGTGAAGTGAACCCAGAGCTTTAAAAGATCTAGTGAAGATTTCTTGCATCTAGTTGAAGGCAAAAAGGTATTTTTCAGAGTTCAACAACCTTCTTGTTCATAACCTAGAATTCGACAATGGCATCATCCAGTGTGGTGACTCCATTAGTTGTTGACATAGCTAATAGGTAAAGACCTAAATTCAAGAAACACCCATATAATCGATGGAAGATTATCTACAAGGGGCATTTTCAACCATTTTGGATGGTGTTCTGCATGTTGAAGATATTAGGTCATACATTCATTGCAATTTTGAAGATCTTGGGAATTCTAAAATAATGAAGCTATACACAAAGCACATGATAGATGGCACAGGTAACCTCAAGCCCATATTCAAATCACTCAAGGACAAGGGTTTCATCCAATTAGTGATTTTTTTGGTCTTTGTAGTGTCCACCCTTGACTTGACTTGTTTTTACTAGAGTTGACTTTTATTTCATGCTCGATAGACTTATCTAGACTATTTATTATGTTTTTTATTATGATTATGTATGTGTTTCAGTACTCATTACGATGCTAGACATTATTTGGACATATTTTATTTTGATGATATATATGGGTGATGATACTATCATTATCGATCATGTGATTCAATGGATATATGTGCTTGATGGATTTTATATGCATTACTATGTTGATGAATAATTGATGATTTATATTGATCATGGATTTAATGCTATTATAATATCACAAACCCTATTTCATGATTACATATGATGAGTTTATTATGCGATGTGTTTGATTATTGTATGCCTGTCTTTGCAAGAGGGACGATGTCACATCACTTATTGTGAGTGGGATGTATCATTGTGATTCCATATCACTTGTCTATAAGATATATGCATCTATTGTATCATTTCTTTGTGGTTGGAGGATTTGCAGGTACCAAACATCGACTCCACCTAGCTTCACAGGTCTAATCGTTTCTTTAATCCCAATGGTTTATGTGGTTTGGAGATGACATGAGTTCCCTGTTAGACAGCTCAAATAACCAGAGGACAACTAAGAGGGGGAGTGGGGTGAATTAGTTATCACCAGATTACAAAACTTTAAGCATTCAAAACCTTATTACCAGAACACATAAATTTAATACTGAAATGCATAAACCAAATACCAGAATAACAGATATAGCAATTAAACATAAGCATAAATCACAGAACAGTTACCATCCATCCATGACACATGATACCAAGATTTGTACATGGAAAACCCGGTAAAGGGAAAAACCATGGTGGGAAGCCTACCCACAGTTAGATAATACTTTTGCAGTAAGTATTTGATTACAATATGAGGGGCTTGGACATGCAGGAAGGCCAACAACCTAGAGCGCATTGCTCATCACAAAAAGGAGCCTCACTGACTACATAAACATCAGACTACAATCCGAAAAGAAGAGTGAACTGCAAGTATAGCATCTCCTATGCTTGAGTACAGTTCCAGTTAAGCTCAATACCAGAGGCCTTAAACCTCTCTTATGAACCCAATTCGATCACTTATGGTTGACCAAACCTTCTCCATATGATTACAACATTATTCACACATAGATCATCCCATAACCTTGACCTATGATCTACAAAGAGATCTTACATCATATTTATACCAACCCAAGACCTAAATAATTAGGTTGGCCACCAAAAAGATAATAAAATAAGTTCATAACATAAATCCATAATCCAATGATCAACCAAGTCATCTTTCACCAAAAACAATGTAAACCAATCCTTAAATCCTATCGATAACGCATCAGGAACATCCTCCAACACATTATAGAAACTTGTCCATAACCAAGATAACATTGGACCCAAAATAGGTTGCCGTGAGCCAAATCCAACACCAATGATGAAATGGAACATGAACAAGATAACCAACAACATACTGAAAGCCATCTAGAAGCCGCACCAACACCACTTATCACGTGCATCAAAATATCTTCAACAAAGCTCTGTTGGTAAAACCCTTACCGGTGACCAAAAGGCTTACTAGAACAAATGATAGCTCCCGAGTCATCAAATACTGAACCAACTGATTGTGATACATATCTGAATAACATGAATGACAGATCCAAACCAATTCCACAAACCAAAGCATGCCAGATCATACCGGATCAATATCATAAACCACCCACTCCACCAGAACCAACCAAAAATCGATAAATAACCAAAACAACCAGTGTTGCCATCAATGACAAAAAATCAATACAACACAATCAATTCCTCCAAATTGCCAACAATCTCCCCCTTTGGCATTGACGACAACACTAAATGTGAAAATCATCCAAGTGCCAAGAAATGCCAAAAAAGTCTCCCCCAATGGAAGACAACCAACAATCTCCCACAAAATGATATAGCAATGAAGTTTTGAACTAAACTCCCCTTTGACTGATATTTTGTTAAGCTCTATTTTTCACATATATCTCTTCCCCTTTGACATTAATGCCAAAAATCTGACATAAACATCAAAGAAAAGTCATAAATCCTCTGAATCTTACAACTGACTACTCCCCCTGAGTAGTAGCACCACCCCATCAATTCAGAATAAATAGTAGCTCTGATAATGCATACTAGACTGATGCCAATCAACATCACTCGGGTCTCTATCGGAGGGGCAGAAACCCACAATCTGTCTCTAAAGTTCTCAACTGATTCTTTAGGAAAAGGTTTAGTGAAAATGTTTGCAATCTTCTCTTTAGGGTTCACATTAACTAGTTTGACTTCATTTGCTTCCACCTTCTCCTTCAAAAATTTATACTTGATAGATTTGTGCTTTGTCTTAGAATTAAATACTGTTATTTGATATATCAATAGCAATAGAGTTATCACAGTGAATAACTAATGGTTCATAACAATCCACCTTTATATCCTTCAAAATTTGCTTTATCCATAGAACTTGTGTATAATTAGTAGCAGTAACAACATACTCAGCTTTAGCAGTAGATAGAGAAGTGCATGACTACTTGCTTCCATGAAACAAGTTTCTTTCCAAGAAATAAAGCTCCACCAGATGTGCTCTTCTGGTCATCAACATCTCCAGCCCAATCTGCATCTGTATATGCATATAATGTAAATTCATCATTTTTAGGATACCACAAATCATACTCAGTTGTTCCCTGCAAGTACCTGAAAATCCTTTTCACCACACTCATGATTTTCTCTAGGATCACTCCGATATCTTGATATAATACAAACTGCATTCATTATATCTGGTCTAGTCTAAATTAGATATAACAAACCACCAATCATAGACTTGTACCCAGTAGAATTTATCGGTGTATATGCATCATTCTTTGTCAATTTCTCACTTGTAACCATCAGAGTACTAACCAGTTTACAATTTTCCATACCAAATTTCTTCAACAACTCTCTAGAATACTTAGTTTGACATATGAAAATACCTTTATCATTTTGAGTAATCTATAAACCTAATAAAAATCTCATCTCCCCAATCATAGACATCTCAAACAAATTCTTCATATTGTTAGAGAATTCCATACACAACTTATCTTCACCTCCAAAAATGATATCATCAACAAAGACCTCAATAATCAATTATAATATAAATTACTATCAGCATTACCTTTAGTGAAATCAAGCTTCAAAATATACTTATCCAGTCTTGCATACCAAGCTCTAGGGGCTTGTTTCAATCCTTATAAATCTTTCTTTAACCTGCAAACCATGTTTTTGTCATCTGAAAGTGAAAATCCATCAGGTTGCTCAATATAAAATTCCTCTTCAAGGTCTCCATTCAGAAATGCACACTTAACATCCATCTGATAAACCTTGTAATTCTTACAAGTAACAAAAGCAATAAACAATCTCACAGCTTCAATCCTAGCTACCGGTGCAAAGGTTTCATCATAATCAATTCCTTCCTTCTGAGAATATCCTTTACAAACCAATATAGCTTTATTCCTCACAACTTGTCCATCCTCATTCAATTTATTCCTATAAACTCATTTAGTTCCAATAACATTCTTATTTTTTAGGTCGGGGAACTAAAGCAATGTGCTATTCTTTTCTATCTGATCTAATTCTTCTTCCATAGATTTCATCCATTTTTCATATTTACAAGCTTCAATTACTTATGCCAGTTCAACTTGAGAAATAAAACATACCTCATTAGCTGCCAACCTTCTTCTTGTCATCACTCCTTTGGTTTTGTCTCCAATGATCTAATCTTTAGAATGATTCAACCTTACATACCTAGGAGTCTTCTGATTTTTGTTCCTCTATCCTAATCTTCAGTTACTGTTGAATTTTTTGATACTGCTGGAGTAACTGGTTCAAAATTTTGTTCTGGTGTAGGTGCTACTAGTTTAGTTATGATCATTTCCACTGTCAGTTTTCTCTCATAGGTTTTGATTTGACTTCTTTTCTTCTCATCCACTTTGACATTTGTGCTCTCCACAATTCTCTGCAATCTTTTGTTATAACATCTATATACTTTTCTTTCATTATAATAACGAAGAAATATTCCTTCATCACATCTAGGATCAAACTTTCCAATAAAATCATCTCTTTTAATATAGAATTTACTACCAAAGATTCTAAAATACTTAACTCTCAGTGTATGGCCAAACCATAACTCATAAGGTGTCTTACTGGTATCTCCTTTGATATGAAATCTATTGAATGTGTATATCATAATGCTTATATCTTCTCTCCAATAGATATGAGGCAGATTAGCTTCCATAACCATAGTTATAGTTGCATCCAAGATAGTTATGTTCTTCTTTTCCATGACTCCATTCTGCTCAGGTGTCCGAGGTGTAGACAACTATCTCCTTATCCCATTCTTCTCACAATAGTTATTAAATTCACCGGATGTGAATTCTCCACCCTGATTTGACCTTAAACATTTAATCTTCAATCATGTCTCTATCTCAACTTTATCTTTAAAGATTTTAAACTTTGCAAATGCTTCAGACTTCTCCCTTAGAAAAGTAACCCACACCATTGATTCTAGTAGGACCACGCAAATCAGTATGAATAAGATCAAGAACATCATTATATTTGCCTTGTATACTCTTAAAAGTTTTTATGACTTGCTTTCCCATTTGACATTCCTTACATACTGGATTATAGGGCTTTACAATCTTAGGTATATCTCTAACTGCCTTAGCAGAACTGATCTTCACAATGCAATCAAAATTCACATGACACAACCTCTTATCCCATAGCCAACTCTCGTCAATTTGTGAAATCAAAAATGTTTTCTCACCGGAGTTCAAATGAAAGATATTACATTTAGTCTATGTACCGGTTTCAATTTCCAATCTAGATTTGTTGATAATCTTGCATTTTCCTTCCTTGAACTGTAACCAAAATCCCTTATCCACCAACTATCCTACACTCAAAAGATTATGCCTTAAAAATTCATCATAATAAATATTATCAGTGTTATGCTTACGATCCAATGATATTGTTCCTCTTCCCTTCATCATGCATGCTTTTTCATCTCAAAATCTAACCAAACCACCATCAAATTCTTGCATAGATAAGAACTTCCTTTTATCTCCATTCATATGATATGAACATCCACTTTCAATTACCCATTCATCCTTGTCTCCAATTTTAGTAGCAAAGGCCTTCTCTTCAGGTACCGGATCATCTTCCTTGACAGAAAAAATACCCATTCCTTTCCATTTCCAGATCCACTAGTTGAATCTTGTGTTGGTTCATCATCAGAATCAGACACACCTTCATCATTCGCATAGTAGCATGATTTGTCTTTGTTTTTTCTATGCTTATGCTTGTTCTGATAATCATGGCTAGGCCTAAAAGATCTTCTAGCTCTTTCTTCAAATCTTGAATTCCTTTCAGGACTTCTAGATGCAAAATGACCTATCTTATTACATGCAAAGCATTTAAAAGGTAATTTTCCTTCATACTTACTTCCTACCGGTCCTTTAGGTACTCTTCTAGCAAATAAGGCTTCAAGTTTCTTAGATTCCTCATCTTATTTCTTCATATCCTCTAGTTCCTTCGCATATAAAACTTTCCAATCACTCTTATCGGTAGATGATGCAGATGAATGAAAAGAAGGTTCAAATTTCACAGCACCAGAAGGTCCAAATTCCTCAAGCTCAAAAGCAGATAACTTCCCAACCAAGGTATCCCTATTAACAGAGGTGTTTTCCATAGATCTCAACCCATTAATTGCAGTAGCCTTCATCTTATAAGCCAGTGGAAAAGCTCTCAGTACTTTAGAAACTATTTCATCTTCGCTCAGAGATCCACCACAACATTGAATTCTTGGAACAATTTCTTTAACTCTCTCCATAAAAGCAGTATTCCTTTCATCTTCTTCCATCTTCAGGTTTTCATACCTCACCCGATAACCATCAAGTTTAGAAATTTTAACAGTAGGATCACCTTCATTTAGAGTCTCCATTTTTTCCCATATAGCTTTTGCAGTTGATTTGTCAGTTAGTCCCATTATTTGTTGATTAGAAAGTGCACACAAAAGGGCTTCTCTAGCTCTACAATCATTCTCAAGCTCTTTATCCAGACCTACCAGAGGAGGATTTCCAGATGTTGGATTAAATGATGTAACACCATTCTTAGTGATCTCCCAAATTTCCTTTCTAAGACATCTCAAGTGAGTCTCCATCTGAATCTTCCATACCCTATAATTTGTTCCATCAAGACTAGGAATTTCTCTTCAAAAAATAGTTGCAGATGTATTTGATGAACTTGAATTGCTAGATGCCATAGGATCTTCCTCAAGTTGTTAAGCTTATGTAGAGAGGACCAAGCTCCGATACCAATTGTTAGACAACTCAAATAACTAGAGGACAACTGAGAGGAGGGGTGAATCAGTTGTCACCGGACTACAGAACTTTAAGCATTGAAAACCTTATTACGAGAACACATAAACTCAATACCGGAATGCATAAACCAAATACTGGAATAATAATTATAGAAATTTAACATAAGCATAAATCATAGAATAGTTACCATCCATCCATAACACATGACACCAAGATTTGTACATGGAAAACCCGATAAAGGGAAAAACCATGGTGGGAAGCCTACCCATAGTCAAATAATACTTCTACAATAAGTATGTGATTACAATATGAGAGGCTTACACATGCAAGAAGGCCAACAGCCTAGAGCTCACTGCTCATCACAAAAAGGAGCCTCACTTACTACATAAACATCGGACTACAATCCAGAAATAAGATTGAGCTGCAAGTATAACATTTGATATGCCTGAGTACAATTCTAGTTAAGCTCAATACCAGAGGCCTTAAACCTCTCTTACAAACCTATGATTGACCAAACCTTCTACATATGATTACAACATTATTCACACATAGATCATCCCATAACCTTGACCTATGACCTATAAAGAGATCTTACATCATATTTATACCAACCAGGACCTAAACAATTAGGTCGGCCACCAAAAAGATAATACAATAAGTTCATAACATAAATCCACAATCCAATGATCAACCAAGCCGTCTTAGGCCAAAAACAATGTAAGCCAATCCTTAAATCCTGTTAGTAACACATCAGGAACATCCTCCAACACGTTACAGAAACCGATCAATAGCCTAGATAACACTGGACCCAAAATAGGTCGCCACAAACCAAATCCAACACCACTGATGAACTGGAACATGAACAAAATAAGCAACAGCATCCTGAACACCATCTAGAAGCCACACCAATACCACTTATCATGTGCATCAAAAGATCTTCAACAAAGCTCTATCGCTAAAACCCTTACCGATGACCAAAAGGCTTACTAGAACAAATGATAGCTCCTGGATCATCAAATCTCGAACCAACTGATCGTGATACATATCTGGATAGCATGAATGACATATCCAAACCAATTCCACAAACCAAAGCATATCGGATCATACCAAATCAATATCTTAAACCAACCACTCTATCGGAACCAACCATAAACCGGTAAATAACCAAAACAACTAGTGTTGCCATCAATGACAAAACATCAATGCAACACATAATCAATACCTCCAAATTGCCAGATACTCTAGGTCTAAGTTGTTCACCGTGTATCGTGAGCATCTTGGCGTAATTCGCCATGTCAGTTAATAAGCTTGACCTTCTTGGTGTTGTGAGTATGTGAGTAATCGTTGATTTATTTAATTATGTATAGATTGATTATTTGATCCTTGATGTGTGTGATTCTATAAGTTAAAAATGTTTATTTTAATATATTTAATTATTGACCTTGAGTATTTAATTATTTGGTAATTAATGTTTATTGATTTTATGATTGTTTAATATTTATTTAATATTTATGATGTAATCTTTATTGGGGTTTGATTATTTAATTGGTAATTATTTATTTATTTATTTAATTGCCTATGGTTTAATATTTATTTGGTATATAATATTTTATTTGGTTCTTTAATTTATTTGGGAGCCTTTGGTTTATTTATTATTAATTTCCCCATTTCATTATTTATTTGTGGCTTATGTTTTATTTATATAGTTGACTATTATTAGTACTTGTCGTTAGACAATACTATTGTAATGAAAATTCATTTGTTGTGCTTATATGGTTATTAAAAGCAATTATTTAGACCAATGAAAAGCAATTATTTTTCTTTCTTTAAATTTTTTTAATTTATTTTATAGTATAGATGCACATTTGTTAACATTATAATTTACAAAAATTATTTTTGTTGCAAATGATTGGCTAATATCGTTTTGCCTCTTATAGGTGGGTTTCTCGGGATCACTAGGCATTTTAAAATTATTTACCTTCTTTAATTTGAGTTTCTAAAAACTTATAAACGACACAATCTTATGAATCTAAAATAAGTGCTTAAATTTTAACTTCATTATTTGTTGTAATAGGTAGTTTTTTAAGTTAACCTATGAACAAGATAAAAAATATATATATTTTAAAAATATGTATTATATTTAAAATGTTCTTTAATTTATAATCAAAATAAACTAAATTTCCATATTAATTTAATCATAAAACCAAAAAAACATTAAATCTTATAAAAACTAGAATGAAACTAAATCATTGTGAAAAAATCCTAAGCATCACAAAAAAAAATGATTTAAAATATTCATTGCATTATATTTTATTAAATATAATGAGTTTATTGGCATGTAATATAAGATAAAAATTTTAATGACATTTTTTGATTTATTAATTTATTAAAAAAAAAAATTAAATCATTTATTTTTAATTTTTTTCCAAACAAATCAATTATTCAGAGGTTTATTTTTACAACTTAAAGAATAAAATAAAAACAATATATTATTTTAATAATATAAATTATTAATAATAATCAAAATCTTATATACTCACAAAAGGAAAAAGTCATACCTTTCATTTTAAATAAGGGAGGTTTTTTTAATATGTTATTTCTTTTTTCCCTCTATTGTAATGAAAATCCATTTGTCATGTTTAAATGGTTATTAAATAAAATTATTTAGACTATAGATGCATGTTTTTTAACTTTATAATTTACAAAATTTATTTTACTTGTAAATGATTGGCTAATATTAGTTACAATAAATAAATATTTCTAATAATTATAACAAATATTATTATTAAACTAAAAATAATTAAGGCAAGTACTCGCCACTATGTGGCACTTGTTTATATTTGTAGTGGGGTGTATAAACACATAAGAATAAAATAAAATAATGATATTCCCCACTTAGTGTGTAAAAATATATTTTATATTTACCTTACCTACCCTTTGCTCTCATTGGTTAAATTCGAAATGGGAGGTAAAAATATATTATATGGTGGGTTGGTAAAATATATTCCAAAATTGAATATTCTGATTGGTTCTCGTGGAGGCTAGGGTTTTAGCATTTTGAATATCTTTTTATTTTGTTTGCCGAGAGGTTTTTCGGGTTGGCTTCTTTTGGAAAAAATTTCTCTGCAAGTTTTCTCTTGGCTTCTAGATTTTGGCTTTGCTTTGGATTGTTGGAGCTTGTGGATTTGCATTTTGGATTTGGATTTGTAGCTCTTAATCAATTTTCTTCTATAACATGGGTCGCAGGTTGGCGATCTTTACTTTTGTTTATTTTAATCTCTTTCTGTGTATGCATCGTGTATGCAGAAATCTCTGTGTGATTATTTGGGGGGAAATGATTTATTGTATAGTTTACACTATAGTCTATGGAAAATATTTATGTGCATAAAATATAATATAAGGTTAAACTATAGGACTGGGGAAAAATACTTTATTTTTATTGGCTGAGAGGTTTTTCATGAACACACGACTTTAAATATCTTCTTCTATGTATGAATCTTCAATTATTTCTTGTGTTTGCTTAAGTAAGGAATTGTATTTCCTTTGTATTGTGATCTTTGGGTTAATTTGTGTATCTAGAGCATTTTGGGGATTTTTTGTGTGGCTTTCCGTAAGGAATATTCACACAAGAATCACCCTTGTTAAGATTTATGTAGATTTACATTGTTTGCATTGAGTCTATTAGCTTCTACGAGTGTTTGTGTAAGTCTTGAGTGGTATTGGTCCTCTTGTGGAATTCTAGAAGAATTCTTGTGTCCATGTTGGTGTATTGTATTTTTGAAGAGATCTTCCATCCTACCTTGAGTTATTTTGATTCACTTTCATCTTTTTGAAGGTGTTTTCTAGGCGTCTCCAATGTAGTTGATTTTTGGACTTAGTCTTATTTGTCTAATTTCTTATTTGGAATCCAAAACAACTATTTTTCGTCATTTTTTCCTCTGAGTCAAATGCGCTAAAAATTTAATCATATGTGTAGACACCTAAAAGTTGCACAACAAATTAATTGAATTTTATTCTTTTAATTATCCCTATTTCTTCCAATTAATTAAATTAAGATTTAATTAATATCCCTATTTCTCTAAATTAACCTATTAATCAAATTAAAGATTTGATTAATATTTCCCTCCTAATTAAATTTACATTTAATTAAAATATCCCTCATAGCATTTAATTCAATCCCCCTTTCTAAGCCATTTAATTAAATTTAAATTTAATTTAAATTCCCCCTCTAGCCATTTTAATTAAATCTACATTTAACTAAAACCCCTTTTACATTTAAATAAATCTAAATTTATTTAAAAATCACCCTACTAGCAAAATCCTACAAATGCAAGTTGCAACCAACAATTAAAATAAATCAATTTTATTTTAACTAAATTCTATTTTTCCCCACCCACTTGCAAAATCCTACATCTCCCACTTGCCTCCTAAACCTCTTCAAGAGCCTTCTAGATTCTTCTAAACTATGTTAATTGGCCTAATCAACTCCTAATCATGTCCTTTCCCTAAATTTGAGAAGGTCACTTCTCAAATTTGGAAGAAAGTCTTCTAAATGCATTTAAGACTTTATTTCTTCAACAAGCTAACTTGTTGAGCTCCCCAAATTTGTCCCCAAAAACTTCCTAACCATTAATGGCTAACTCAACCTTCCCACATGGTTAGAGACTTTCTCTCTAACATAACCACTAGCTAACCCAAGGGTCTCATCAAGCACTCATGGCTTTGACCCTAGTTATCCTATTAACCCTTGCACAAGATTTTACCCCTTGGGTAAAGGCTTTATCCATTGGTTATCCACTAACTGTAATATCCCCACAATGTTTTTTCAATTTATTTCCAATTACAATCACAACAAGAACCTGTTAAGGTTAGTAAATGAAGATACAATAATGTTAAAACTGTAACCCTTCCACTTTCTGATCACCAAGTGCCCAATATGGGAAGGTGAGAGCATATGGTGTTGAGGAGATCATTAGCTTCAAATAACTGAAAATAAAACAATGCTTGGGTGACAAGCCAACCCCTTCCGCTTTTCAACGAGATATGGAGAATATTAAAAATCACTTGGTGGTAAACCAGCCAAGGATGATGCAAGAACTGAAGAACAATCACTCTACCGCTTATGCAGCAGGAGGACTAGAAATGAAATAGCAATCAACTCCACCGCTTATTCAGCGGGAGGACTGAAAATGAGATTACAATCAACTCAACCGCTAATTCAGCGGGAGGACAGAATTACAATAGATAAGAAGGCGGCAAGCTAGCCTCTTCTACTTATGCAATGGGCCAAAGAACAACAATCTAAGTATATAGCTGTTAGTACTACCAATCAGCTTTACAATGCAAACATGGATTACAAAAATACTAGAATCATTGTCCAAACTAGGTGGCAAGGCCAACCTCTTCCACTTATGCAGTGGGACTAAGAGAGTTCAAATAAATTGTTGTTAGTACTACTGACAAGCATTACAATATGATTCATCATGGATATTCAAATGTCAAAACCCAAACTAACAGCTGCAACTTATTACCAAGACTCTTCACACCACACCCATAGACTCACACACCTGAAAAACCAGCTTCAACCCCAAAAAACTAAATCTGATATGAATGAACAGCATGCTGGAATTACAGACCAGCAACATTAAAATCCTCACAAACACTTCTAAATCACTCCTCACACAATCAAATTATCTCTAAACACACTCCATAGAACCCACACACTCTAAAACCAACTCCATGAAAGGAAACACTCCAAACTAACAATTTTTCAGATTTTGATATGCAACCCATGCGCTGGAAACACACAGACCAACAGCTTAGAAACTCACAAAAATGCTCGTAACTCTATTCACACTCAACGAAATTACCCCCAAACGGATGCAAATGAGAGATACAAGATAGGCGATGACATTAGAACCAACAAATTGCATAGAAAACCCCCAAATGAATTTATGCATGCATTCCCAGGCAGCCCAGCATAGTACTGCTAGGAAAGAAGTACCATTTGCATTTAAAAATTAAATGCTTAACATTAAGCTCTACAAACTTACAAACTTGATCGCCTGTGCCATAGGAAGAGAACGAGCCACTACCCAGAATGATCTGACACACAAACTGAGAGTTATGAACTAAAACGTGCTACAACCACACCAAAAACCAGAAACACTGAAAATCTGTAAATGCACACTAAAATCAAACCATGCATTCAGAAGATCCAATCACAGCTAGGAGTGATATCTCACACTCGAAGTCTATCAAGAGCCCTAGGAGGTATTTGTTGGCATTATGTGAACCTGTATGAGGACATAATGACATTGTATGTTGTCATTGATGTCAATATGCTGAAGAGGAGTGAACCGGTATATGTGAGAACCGGTATAACATAGTGAACCGGCATTTGTGCCAAAGTGAAGCGGTGTGTTTGTTTAAGGTGAACTGGCATGTGGTTATGGGAACCAGCATATGGAAGCTTTGTATGACTACCAGTTGATAGTCTCAACTTCAGGGTTTCCGGTTGAAGTGCCTCAAGCCTATGTGACTCAATCGGTGACTTTGTTTGATGTTAGCATTGTAACGTAGAATAGATCGTGTTGCCACGTCAGCCTTTTGCGCATGAAGGATCTTGCATGAAGGAGATTGTTCCTATCTACCTCAAGAATGTGCGGAGTCTATAAATGGTGATAACGCGTGATGGGTTATTAGCCGCCATGAAATCGGTGGAAAACAAAAAATGGAGAATGTCTTGAGATTGGTTCAAGATTGTTGCATTTAATGCAATGTGCTCAACGATCAGGATTGAACCGTTTGAATTGCTTAACCTAACAGGTTTAGGGTTTAGGGTTTATGCTACCGACCTATTTGTTTCCTATAAGGTCAATGTTGTGTCTCTTACTGAGGTTGTTGGCAAAAGTTGTGTGTGAGTATCCAAGAGAAGAGATATGTGATTCTTGCTAGACCAAAAGAGAGAAGTGATACCTGCAGAGTGTAAGTGCAGAAGGTGAAGAGGAGCTAAAGAGGATCTACATTGGCATTGAGTGTTGTTACCAGATCATTGTAATACTTGTTGATCTCTAACCACTTCAATAGTTGGAAAATCCCTTAACAGGGTAGCTTTAACCGGCTTACTGTAAATCCTTTAACAGGGTGACTCAAAACCATTGAGTTCTTGAAATCCTCTAACAAGGTAACCTCTAACAGGGTTTAACCCTTAACCGAGTATTCTAGCCATCCCTTAACCGAGTGATCCCTAACAGGATCGGTTCCTAACAGAACCTATTATATCAGTCTTTAACCAGATAAGGCTCCTAATAGAGCGGACTTCTAAAGAGTTCAAAAATAGCTTGTGGGTATTCATCCCCACCGTGGTTTTTCCCAGTTGGGTTTCCATGTGAAAAATTTGTGTCATGTGTGGTGATATTCTTGTGATGGTTTGAGTAATTTGTGTCTGAAGGTAAATCATGTTGATCTAGATGGTTATATATCTTTTGATAATAGATTACTTGTTCATGCACTAGGGTGAAATGGAAATAAAGTATTAGATTGTATGAGAAGATAAGTATCAAACGGTATATGCTTGTCTCAGTTACTCTGGGTTTTGTCGGTTGTACTCTGTTTAAGACCAGTGTTACTGTTTGTCTGCCAAAGCACAGTGTCTGCTGGCAAATCGGTTTAATATTATGTTTTTGTCTATACTGATTCACCCCCCCCCCTCTCAGTACTAGTTTGGTACTATCCATTCATCATTGAGTTATCAATTGGTATCAAAGCGTCCTCCAGGTCCTCTATGTTATAAACTTAACCGCTTGAGGTAAAGATCCTAGTCTAATGATGAAGAGGGAAGGTCCAAAGTTCAACAAAGAAAATTTCAGTATATGGAAAGATAGAATGAAGATATACATCAGAAGCATGGGTGCTCAACACTGGAGCTATGTTGAGAATGTCTATGTTGCCCCTACCGGTACTCTCACCGATGACCAAAAGAGAGAGATGCAGGAGAATGGGCAAGTCATGGAAGCCCTAATTAGTAGTTTATCTGACATTGAGTTTATTGATGTCTGAGATAAGGTAAATCCGAAAGAGGTTTGGGATACTCTTGAAAATATATATGGCGGTGATGAGCATGTAAAACAAGTTAAAGAAGAAAGCCTTAGAGGGAAGTTTGAAGACATGCAGATGGTTGAAGGTGAGACCATTAAACGGTATGGAATAACAATCAAAACTATTGTTGGAGATATCAAGAGTGAAGGTGGTAAAATGGAAGATTCCACTATGGTAAGCAAAGTCCTGAGATCCTTATTACTGGTCTATGTAATAAAGGTTGCTGCTATTCAGGAGTTGAGATCAATAGACAAGACTAAGGTATCCCTAGACTCCATCATTGCAAAATTGACAGTCTATGAGCTAAATAGTTTTGATGGCAGTATTCAAAAAACTAAATCAACTTTTAAAGCTTTTGTTGTACCATCCAGAAAAGGAAAAGAAGCTAGCACTAGTGGTGAACCAAGACAGAGCAGAGAAATGGATGATGAGGAGATTCTGATGGCATTTGAAGCTCTTCTTGCTAGGAAACTCCCTAAAGGAACCGGTAAATATAGAGGTAAGCTCCCTTTGAAATGATTTTCTTGTAACCGGATAGGATATATTGCTCTAAACTGTCCTAATGGTGACAACAAGGACAAACCAGAAAGGTTCAAGAAATTCAAAGGAGGAAACTGGAGAAATTGTTTTGTGGCAGTTGATGAAGGTGTCACAGATGAGGAGTCAGAAGATGAAGAAAATGAAGATATTGTGTTTGTTGTTGTCAAGGAAGATGTGTCAGACAAGAAGGCTCTTGTCTCCCGCTTTGATAATTCCAATGAGTGGATTATTGACAATGGCTATTCTCACCATATGACTGGTGACCGGAGCAAGTTTCTATCCTTGGAAGAGTATGATGGTGGTGTGGTTAGCTTTGGTAATGATGCACCATGTATGGCCAAAGGCAGAGGGTCCATCTCTCTAAATGGAAAGAGTAGTGCTGACAATGTGTATTGGGTTGATGGTCTAAGACACAACCTTCTGAGTGTTGCCCAGCTCAATGACAGTGGTCTCACTTTGGAATTCAAGAATGGAGTGTGCAGAATCAAAGGAAAGAATGGTGAATTGGTGGCCACTGGCATGTAGACCAAAGGTAACCTATTTCAGTTGAATGCAAATATAAGTACATGTCTTATGGCTAAATTTGATGATAGCTGGATATGGCATAGGAGACTCTGCCATGTAAAACTTTGATAACATTGTGAAGGCTAGTAAGATCAAGGCAGTTAGAGGGTTGTCGGTGCTGAGAAAACTGGAAAATACCTTGTGCAGAGAGTGTCAATTGGGGAAAATATATTCCTCAACCTTTAAAGGTAAACCTTTCGCTGCTGACAATTTTCTTGATCTTGTGCATATTGATTTGTGTGGTCCTATGAAAACTAGGAGTGTGCAGGGTGATAGGTACTTCATGATTCTCACTGATGACTGCGTAAGAATGATGTGGGTCACATTCTTGAAAGATAAGTCTAAAGCCTTTGTAAAGTTCAAAGCTTTCAGAGCATTAGTGGAGAAGGAAAGCGGTAAAAGGATCAAGTGCCTGAGAACTGATCAAGGAGGGGAATTCACTTTCGATGAATTCAACAAGTACTATGAAGAACATGGCATCAAGAGGCAACTGTCTACCCTCCAGACTCCACAGCAGAATGGCCTAGCAAAGAGGAATAACCAGACTATGGTTGAAGTAGCTAGAACTATGTTGATTCAAGGAAAAGTTGCTCACACCTTTTGGAGAGAAGCGGTGAGCACTATAGTCTACACAATGAACTGGGTACTCATTAAGAAAGGTAAGGATAAAACTCCTTATGAGTATTGGACCGGTAAGACACCTGTGGTTAGCTACTTTAGAGTGTTTGGTAGCAAATGTTACATCAAGAGGAGCGAACACCAAAGCAAATTTGATGTGAAATGTGATGAGGGAATATTCTTAGGGTATTCCACCAAGAGCAAAGCTCTCATGTATTTCAATAATAGGACTCAGAGAATTATGGAAAGCATCAATGTAAGAGTTGATGAAACCACTAAGAAAACTGAGGAAACTGGCAATGAGAAAGTTGTAACCTTCTGGGAACCGGTCGTCAGTCAACCAAGTACCAGTAACAGTGTTCCTACACTAGTAGATGTAGATGTTGATACTGATGGAGATGAGGATGAAGAAGAAAAGCAAGAGGAATCTATCAAGACCATTCCTTAGTATGTCAAGCTGAATCATGATCCTAAGCAGATCATAGGAGATAAGGATGCATGAATTCTTACAAGAATAAAAGTTAGAGAAAACTCATGTATGATCTCTGAATTTGAGCCTAAATCATTCAAAGAGGCACATAAATATGAAGACTGACTCAAGGAAATGGAAGGGGAACTTGACCAGATAGAGAGAAATGGTACATGGTCTTTGGTACCCAGACCGGAGCATAAAAATATCATTGGCACCAAATGGGTTTTTAGAAATAAGCTAAATGAGGATGGCACAGTGATTAGAAATAAAGCCAGACTGGTGTGCAAAGGATATGCCCAAGAAGAAGGAGAAGACTATGGAGAAACCTTTTCTCCTGTAGCCAGATTGGAAGGAGTTTGTATGCTTCTTGCATATGCAACTTTTAAAGGATTCAAAGTATATCAAATGTATGTAAAATCTGCATTCCTAAATGGTGTACTTGAAGAGGAGGTGTATATAGAGCAACCAGATGGGTTTGCCCTATCTGAAGACAATGACATGGTATGTAGGCTACATAAAGCCTTATATGGTCTAAAGCAGGCACCTAGAGCATGGTATGAATGCCTACATTCCCATCTTGTGAAGATTGGATTTGAGAGAACAAGTGAAGATAGCAATATCTACTTGAAGTTTGAAGGAGATCAAATCCTGATCTGTGAGGTATTTGTTGATGACATTATCTTCGGTGGAGATGACAAGATGAGTCATGAGTTTGCAGATGAGATGAAGAAAGAGTTTGAGATGTCACTCATAGGGGAGATTAAGTTCTTCATTGGACTGCAGATTCAGCAGATGAAAGAGGGAATCTTTATCACTCAGTCCAAGTATGTCAAAGAGGTGCTGAAGACCTTTGGCATGGAAGATAGCAAACCGGTTGGTACACCGATGGTGACTGGTTGTAAACTATCCAAAGAGGATGACTCAGCATTGGTTGATGAGAAGGAATACAGATCAATGATTGATAAGTTGCATTATGTAGTGCATAGCAGACTAGATATTGCACATGTAGTTAGCATTACTGCAAGGTTCCAGAAAAGCCCAAGAGAATCCCACTTGGTTGCAGTCAAGCGGATTCTTAGGTATCTGAAGGGAACAATTGATTATGGATTGTGGTATCCATACAGCAAGGATTTCAACTTGAAAGTATTCACAGATGCTGATTGGGCAAGTAATGTGGATGACCGGAAGAGCACAACTGGTGGTGCATTCTTTCTTGATGGTAGACTGGTCTCATGGATGAGTAAGAAGCAGAGTTGTATCTCTCAGTCTACAGTGGAAGCAGAGTATGTTGCAGCTTTCATGAACTGCACTCAGACAATTTGGATGAAGCATGTATTGAATGGCTTCAAAGTTCTTGTATCTAAGCCGGTAAGTATATTTTGTGAACATACTAGTGCAATTAACATCTCCAAGAATCCTGTTTTACATTCTATAACCAAGCACTTTGAGCTTAAGTATCATTTCTTGAGCGAAAAGGTTCAGAACATAGAGATTGCACTGGAACATGTTTCCAGTAAGGAGCAGTTAGCAAACATATTCACCAAGCCTCTCCCAAAGGCTACATTTATGTACTTAAGAGGTGAATTAGGGGTGTTGCCCCTTCAGGAGGTAAACTAAAGGTATATGCTCCACATCAGTCAAGTATTGCATAGTCAAATTTTTCTTCAGGATTGATGTGTTGAAGGATGCTACTCCTCAAGGGGAGCAGCATAATGGAATAGGGAAGCTTGTGCCTCCACTTTGGCATTGTTGTCAAAGGGGGAGAAGAAGTGAAGTGGAGAAGATATCTGCAGAAATTGGGGGAGAAGATGTGAAGCAGAGAGATATCTTTTGTGTATTGCCATCAATGTCAAAGGGGGACAATGTTAGCATTATGTGAACCAGTATGAGGACATAATGATATTGTATGTTGTCATTGATGTCAATATGCTGAAGTGGAGTGAACCGGTATATGTGAGAACCGGTATAACACTATGAACCGACATTTGTGCCAAAGTGAAGTGGTGTGTTTGTTAAAGGTAAACTGGCATGTGGTTATGGGAACCGGCATCTGGAAGCTTTGTATGACTACTGGTTGGCAGTATCAACTTCAAGGTTTCCGGTTGAAGTGCCTCAAACCTATGTGACTCAATCGGTGACTTTGTGTGATGAGTTAGCATTGTAACGCAGAACAGATCGTGTTTCCATGTCAGCCTTGTGTGTGTGAAGGATCTTGCATGAAGGAGATTGTTCCTATCTACCTCGGGAATGTGCGGAGTCTATAAACAATGATAACGCATGATGGGTTATCAGCCGCCATGAAATCGGTGGAAAACAAATGATGGAGAACATCTTGAGATTGGTTCAAGACTGTTGCCTTTAATGCAATGTGCTCAATGGTCAGGATTGAACCGTTTGAATTGCTTAACCTAATAGGTTTAGGGTTTAGGGTTTATGCTACCGACCTATCTATTTCCTATAAGGTTGATGTTGTGTCTCTTACTGAGGTTGTTGGCAAAAGTTGTGTGTGAGTATCCAAGAGAAGAGATATGTGATTCTTTCCAGACCAAAAGAGAGAAGTGATACCTGTAGAGTGTAAGTGCAGAAGGTGAAGAGCAACTAAAGTGGATCTGCATTGGCATTGAGTGTTGTTACCAGATCATTGTAATACTTGTTGATCTCTAACCACTTCAACAGTTGGAAAATCCCTTAAGAGGATAGCTTTAACCGGCTTACTATAAATCCTTTAACAGGGTGACTCAAAACCATTGAGTTCTTGAAATCCTCTAACAAGGTAACCTCTAACAGGGTTTAACCCTTAACCGGGTATTCTAGCCATCCTTTAACTGGGTGATCCCTAACAGGACCGATTGATAACAGAACCTATTGTATTAGTCTTTAACCGAACAAGGCTCCTAACAGAGTGGACTTCTAAAGAGTTCAAAAATAGCTTGTGGGTATTCATCCCCATCGTGGTTTTTCCTAGTTGGGTTTCCACGTGAAAATTTTGTGTGTCATGTGTGGTGATATTCTTGTGATGGTTTGAATAATTTGTGTCTAAAGGTAAATCATGTTGATCTAGCTGGTTATATATCTTTTGATAATAGATTACCTGTTCATGCACTAGGGTGAAATGGAAATGAAGTATTAGATTGTATGAGAAGATAAGTGTCAACCGATTTATGCTTGTCTTAGTTACTCTGGGTTTTGCAGGTTGTACTCTGTTTAAGACTGGTGTTACTATTTGTCTGCCAAAGCACAGTGTCTGCTGGCAAACTGGTTTAATATTGTGTTTTTGTCTGTACTGATTCACCCCCCCCTCTCAGTATCAGTTTGGTACTACCCGTTCATCATTGAGTTATCAGTATTCACCCTCGAAGATTGTCTGGAGTCATTCCGACAGCATAACAATATATTTTCTCTGGATACCAAAATGAGAGCCCAAGTCACTTACTTATAACTTTTTGCCAGCCAAATTCAAATTCAAATGCACTCCAAATACACCCAAACCAAATTCCATTCCATTTCATCCACATTTGGCATTGCATTTCATTTCATTTCCTTGCACAAGTTCACCCAATTCACATTCACCCAAAATTACCCTTTTTAATAAATATAAGTCATAAAATAATGTTTAAAGTGGGCGCCCAACTATGACTTCCAAATAAAAAATATTACTAAGGCAATATACTTAGAAAATCGCTCCATTTTCCTTGAGTTATAATTTAATTATTAACACCATGACAACCCCCTTGAAGTCATATACAAATTTCGCCCAAATAGACTTAAGATAAAATTAATATTTTCTCCCTTCCTAAGTCGTTCATTCATAAAATAATCAAATATTAATATCTCATACCTAAGGTATTAATATATTAAAAATACCTTCTCCTCAAATACCGATTATTGCCAAATTGAGCCAGAGACTGAAGTGCTCGAAATCACCAAACTAAACTGAGTTGAGGCTCTGAACTAAACTGCTAAAAATAGTCATCTGAGTGAATACAGAATCCTACCAAAACAATACTACCAAAAATAGCCACTAAGCTGAGCTACAGAATCCTTGCCAAGAGTAGCACCAAAAAATGCTAAAAGACCAACTGCTCAAACTGACCTGCCAGGCCTGCTGACATCCTGCTAAAAATAGAACTGCTAAAAATAGTAAGTGTTTCCAAAGTGATTTTAACCACATTCTGAGCAGTCGTTGCACTTACTAAAAATAGTAAGTTTGGAAAAAGTCACCTGATGCAGATGCATGTCAAACCATCCTGAAGCTCCCTGAAAACCCAGAAGGAATCTAATATCCAAACTGTCAAACTCACACATTTACCCCTTGAAAACACCAAGGAATCCTCCTAGAAAATAGGAAACCCTAATTTTTGCTCCCAACTAGCCTACGGGCCTCCAAACTAGGCTAACAGCCAACTGAACTAATCACTGCAGAGAATGGGACATTACAATCCCCCCTTCCCGAAATTGCTTGTCCTCAAGCAATGCCACCACAACTCTAGAAAATTTTAAATTGATCCACACCCAAGCAAATACGAGCCCAGGGTCCCATGTTTGTCTCAAGAAGAATCTACCATGCTGATGTTGCACCACTTTGATCACATCAGTTAAAACATCATGCCAAAACTGCACTAACCTCCCTTGTAATTCCAAAATGTTACCATCCATTATGCTCAAACTGAAAATCCCTGAAGGATTGGAATCAATATCATGCATCATCTCGTGCCCATAAGGCTCTAAGTAGTCAATATCAATAGTGCCACTGTCTATCACAAGCTTGGGCAATAGAAAATAAGGTCTACTCAACTCACGATCAAACTCCACAACACATCTCCATATGGTATCTAACAGAGCCACGACTGTCAATGTGACTTCTCCAAATCTTCCTACAAGGAGGAAAACAATTATTTGCAGGAGCTCAACAAACTCATTCTCATAACTCCACATGAATCTACTAGGCCTCAATGGAATTATTCTGATAAAACCATGGAGACTTTTGAAATCTCTTATAGTTCCCACTCCAAACACCTCAGAATGATGAACCATAGAAAGCAAAGGTTCGTTGTCCCAATCATAAGTAGAAGAGAGGGCATAAGAATACCCACTAGTTAGAGCTTGAACACTTTCCATACATAGATACTGATTGCCCCAACTCACCATACCTGTCATCTAAGACCATAAACCCATCTTGCCAAGAGACTGTGAAGTCTGAAAAAGAGTATACCAATAGCCCACCAAGTCTGAAATGATTGTCTTGAGGTCTGATTTTAGGAAAATCAGCATCCAAGAAGATGAATAGTTGCTGCAACACAGGAAATCTTTGTCCAAAACAACACATCTACTCATGTCTAAGGCTGGAAAACACCTCCAAGCAATCTCCAATTGAAAACCATTACTTGCATGACCAAAGAAATTGCACCAACTCCCCTGAATGAGAGCAAACCATAAAGTGAAGTGGCTAATCTGCAACCAACCAACAAGCCCAAATCTGAAAATCTGATCCATTCTTTTCCAAAATAGATGCCCAAGAGTATGCATTTGATCAATGCTCCAATTTTGAAACAATATCTCATGGTTGCAAATTGCACCTAGATCCCAGACTCTGCAATGTGATCCACCCTCATCACTGAAGTCAAAAGGAATTCCCACATCAAACTTGAAAAGTGGATTAATAAATGTCCAATCAGCAACTGTATCAAACAATGGACTATCAACCTGCTGATTACTATCAGAGTCATGTTCCACCCAAACATTCTTTTGCTCCAAAATCACTTTTTCATATTTTTGGGGACAAAGAACAAGATCATACTCCTCCTGAATGCAATCAAGCTCCTCTATTACCTGATTGATCTCCTTGACCATTTCTCTATTCTCTTTCTCTCTTAAATGTTTGAAATCAACAAACTGATCTTCTACCTCCATTAGAACCAACTGAGTATTTTCTAACATGTCCTTTGTTGACTCAAGCTCAAGAGTAAGCTCTTCAACTTTCCTCTCTTTTCCTTGGAAATCACTAAGGATCTTCCTTGTTGATTCCATGGCATAATCACGATCTATGATCAATTGTATGCACTCTGATTTCAATGTCTCCAAAGTGTCTTTGATGAGTTGCAAATTAGGGAGAGCAACTTCATCCTAACTCCCTTCTGTCTCTCTTCAATTTGATCTTTCCAATAGAGTTCTTCTATCAAACTATGTGTATGGTCAAACCCAGATAGAACTCGCACTTCATGCTCAAAGGACCTCATGAATTTATCCTTCCACTCGTGAACATTTAATGGTGGTGTACTAGTCATTGGTTGTAACTGAAAATCATAACTTTGTTTCTTGTCTTCGTTAGGTGCCATCACACCCGGATCCCAAGTGCTAAAGGGCTGATTACTTTGTTTAGTTAAAAAGTGCTCACCATAGCTCCAAATATCCTCCAACTTAGATCTTGAATCTTCTCTTAGTTTCCACTTCCACACATTTCTATTCTCACCAAGAGAAATGCTAGAACCAAGTAATGTTCCATATTCCCACTCAAACAATGGATTGTCATATGTTTTCACTTTACCCATCTCAAACATTGGGTTATCAACAATCTGAAAAGTATTTCCTTTTTCCAACTCAGACCAACAATCCTACTGTCCTAAATCTAAAAATTCCAATTTAGGACATTGCTCAAAGACTTTCAGAATTTGGTCAAGCTCATTCTTCAAACTATGAGTCTCAACACCATTGTTCTGAAATGCAATTTCTAATTGGTCCTCTAAATCTGCCCCTTGAATGTCATCATTTTGGCATATTTTAAACTCACAAAATAGGACAGCCTTTTGGTCATTAGGAACTTCATCATTAGCTGCAATATTTTAAGCTTCATAACATGAATCTCCATCCAACAATCTGTTAACCTTTTCCTCTTGTTTAACATCTTCAATTTTCATCTTCTCTTCCTCTAGAAGCACATGAGTGCATTCAACACTGTCACTAGCTCCATAAGAATCGTTAAGAGATTCATCATGCACAACCTCAAATATTGTTTTTTCCTCTTCTTGAATGACAACCTCATCAATGGTAGTTGCATGCATGACATGGGAATCATCATCAACCTTCTCAAGCTCCTCACTTGAAGTTTTTCTTTCCTCCTCTTGAGCAAACAGAGTAAGAGCTATCATATGGTATTTTTTCTTTGCAAACTCAGTCTTGTAGCATAATTTTGGATGGTGGTTCATGAAACAATTGAAAGGTAATTATTTCTTAATAACTTGAGGAAGTGTATCATATTCCTCAAACATGCCAAGAATTTCTTCTGTAATCTTCTCCTCATATGAACCCATCATTAAACTCTGAATTTCTGCTGAAAGCACAGGATGAAAGGAATAACCGATTTCTATATCACTCATGGAGAATTTGATCAATTGGGACATCATGTCCATCATAGTGTCAATTTTTTTCTCAACTCTCTCCACAGCAACAATGGCAACCTTCTGATCTGATGTTCTCTCTACCATTGAATCAACCACTATTTCTCTGTCACTCAAGGAGAACTCTGATCACTCGGAACACACAGGCTAGCAGGAAAACCAGCTCTGATACCACTGTAATATCCCCACAATTTTTTTTCAATTTATTTCCAATTACAATCACAACACGAACCTGTTAAGGTTAGTAAATGAAGATACAATAATGCTGAAACTGTAACCCTTCCACTTTTTGATCACCAAGTGCCCAATATGGGAAGGTGAGAGCATACGGTGTTGAGGGGATCGTTAGCTTCAAATAACTGAAAATAACACAATGCTTGGGTGGCAAGCCAGCCCCTTCCACTTTTCAATGAGATATGGAGAATATTAAAAATCACTTGGAGGTAAACTAGCCAAGGATGATGCAAGAACTGAAGAACAATCACTCTACCGCTTATGTAGCGGGAGGACTAGAAATGAAATAGCAATCAACTCCACCGCTTATTCAATGAGAGGACTGAAAATGAGATTACAATCAACTCAACCACTTATTCAGTGGGAGGACAGAGTTACAATAGATAAGAAGGCGGCAAGCCAGCCTCTTCTACTTATGCAATGGGCCAAAGAACAACAATCCAAGTATATAGTTGTTAGTACTACTAATCAACTTTACAATGCAAACATGGATTACAAAATTACTAGAATCATTATCTAAACTAGGTGGCAAGGCCACCCTCTTCCACTTATGTAGTGGGACTAAGAGAGTTCAAATAAATTGTTCTGATTGATTAAAAAATAGGTTTTAAGGACCCGAAACCATTACATCATGGAAAGAAAAAGAGCAGAAAAAAGATTAAAAGTCCGCATACATAACGACTGGCCAAAAGACTAGCGAATAGAAAGACTAGCAAAACAACAAAACACAGCAAAGAAACCGGGGAGACGCTACATTGCAATTTTCTTTAGCAGGTCCTCTACCTTTATCACCAACTCATCATAGGTAGCCCTGACAGCTTTCAGCTCTTTCAGATCCTTGTTCATTTTCTTTTCCTTCCTCTTGCCTCTGGTGCAGGTTCTGGGACCTTGAGCTTCCCCTGTACCTTCAGCGTCTAGGTCAATTTCCTGGATTTCCTTGTCATCATCAAGCTTACTGATGAGGGTATGAGTATTATTGGTCAAGATTTTCAGAATACTAAGGCTCTGCTCCGCGATATTCTTAAGGCACTCCTCAATTTTTTCCACTTTGGTGACTGTATGCGAGAGTGTTTTTTCAGTAGTTTTTGCAAGGCTTTTTCTGTCCAGCATCTCCTTTTCAATATTCTCAAACCTGGGGTTAAAAGCATCTCTAATGTCTTTCGCTTTAGTAATAGTTTTTTTCAGATCCTTGATATAGTCAGCCATTGTATTCCCCTCTCCTATATTAATGGTCTCTAGAATCAGGACTCTATTGCATAGTTTTTTATACTCATCCACAGCTTTCTTGTAACCATCAATGAGCCATTCCATAGTTTTCATAAAACTAGTCAAGCCCTCAGGAGGAGGGCCATTGGGGGGAGTCGCTTTTCTAGGGGTTACATGTTCATCTTTAGGGATATGGAGGGCGGAGATAGTGTCGGCAGCCCTGAGAGTCTCTTCCAATGTCTCCTTTTCCAGGCTGTGCTCGGCTTCCAAGGTCCTAGCTTGCTTGTCAGCTTCCAGTTCCTTGCCAGTCTCCTCTTTTTTCTTATGCTTTTTCTAGGTCTGGGCTTGGTTTTTACTTTTCTTCTTCAACAACCCTTTAGGGTTCTTCTTCTCCTCAGAATAATCTAAATCCTCTTCTTCCGAAGAGATGTTGATCAAGGGTTTGCTTGGAAGTTTTTTTCCCTTAGAAGATGAGGGTCTTGATTTCCTCTTCTTACTACTCTCATACTCTGAATCATCAGAGCTATCCTCATTATCAGATGAGGAATCATTGTCGGATTTCTCCTCCTCTGAAAAAGCAGAATCAGACATATCTTCCTCAGAGTCCATAGAGGGCTGCATCCGGTTAATTTGACTGGCCTTTAAATGGTCATAAATGAGGACCATAAGGCCTTGGTGTATTGTGGTATCGCCTAGAGGATTCTCTTTGTAGGCTTTTAGGGAAGCATTCATTGAGAAAAGCAAGAAATAAGGAAAATTCACCTTATCATTATGCCTAAAGTGGTTTAACAGAACAAAATGATACCCATAGACTTTCGTAAACCTACCATCTAGGGTAATATACCGCATTAAAACAAAGAGAATTTCCTGCCAGGGTTTGGCAAAAGCCCCAGGTGGGTAATAGGTTTTGCTCAACTTTACTAGTCATTTTTTCTCTTTCTCAGTAACCGGGTACCTTTCAATGGCTTCCCTACTAACCTTCCTATCTCTGTAGAAGTTGCAGCCTTCCCTGTTGAGACCCGTAGCTTTAGCAATTAAATCTTCATCAATTTCCACCATTTGGTCACCCATTTTTAGCATGCCCTTCTTCCAATTTTTGCAGAAGAGGCTAGTTACCATTCCATCACAGTTGTGGAGTCTCTCTATGAAGTTTGAGAGACCACCCTTCTGCAAAATACCCCACACCTCTTCCTTCTGTTTCCACTCCTTGCAACTACTTGGCTCATATCGTCTCCTATTTCCGCCCATGATGTCGCTTCTCACAGCCAAATTTTGAAACTTGCAGAGCTGGTAAAATAGAGATCTTTTCGGAGCTAAAACAAAAACCTAGAAAGCATGTGAGTTGTTGGCCTTAATGATCTGATTGATTAAAAAATAGGTATTGATGGCACTGATGTTATAATGAGTGATTTTCTCATTATAGAAATAAGTTGAAGTGCTTACATCAGTACTTTTCATTATTACCCTGTCAATCAAGAGTCTTTGGGGTACTTCTATATCATTCATCACTTATGATTTGTCTAACATCTTTGGGGAGTCCGCTCTCACCCATCCACATGGTAATTGTCTCATTTTTAACTGCCACATTGGCAGCCCAATCAGCAGAACAGTTGGCCTCCCGATAGATATGGGAGATATGGCATTTTTTAAAGGTTCTAATGATGTCAATAGCATAATTGATTATGTTGTGAATCGACCATGAGGGTTTTGAAGTCCCATTGAGGCACTTTATTATATTATTTGAGTCCCCTTCTATCCATAGATAGGGGCAATTCCATTTTTTGGCTAGGATAATGCCTTGAAGAGATGCCATAGCTTCCGCTTTATGATTTGTTTGGGTTCCAATAGGGATAGCAATCATCTCTTTGCAGATTCCTCTATGATCTCTAAGAATAGCTCCACGGCCTGAAGGACCTGGGTTACCTTTGGCTGCACCATCAAAATTGATTTTGAGCCAGCCTTGGGGAGGGGTTTGCCATTTAGCTTCAAGCCTTTTATTGTAGCTGAGATTAGGACCATCGGTGATCTTCATATTCCAAGCCCTTAAGATATTTGACTCCAGGGAGTTATTTGAGTAACAAGAACCCTCCATGATTCCCATATTTTCCTAGATAGCCCTTTGAATTTTCTAGAAAATAGTATCTTGATTTAGGGAGACATCCCTGAAGATTCGGTTGTTTCTTTCTTTCCAAAGACCCCACAAAATGTGAGGAAGAGAGAGCTGCCACATACATCTCAAAAAAGAGTTAGTCCATTGAATTTTCCAGGAGGAGAACAAATCTCTAATGTTACTAGGAAACACCCAAGCTAAACTAAAGCTCTTGAGGAAACTTTCCCAAACAGAAGCTGAGAAGGAACAGTGGAGGGAAAGGTGGTCCACAAACTCTTCCTCTTGAAAGCACAACACACACCTATTTGGAAGGGAAAAACCTTTTCCTTTTAGGTTGTCAACGGTAAGGATCTTATTTTGGAGGATAGTCCAGAAGAAAAAAATTGATTTTGGGAGTGAGACCTTTTATCCATGCTTTAGACCAGAAAGGATTTATAGGAGGGGGGGGGGGGGAAGGACACAATACATTGAAGACATAGTTAAAGTACCTTTGGGATCATGTTTCCAAATCAGGGAGTCCTCTTCATTATTCAGCCATATAGCAGACAGATGGGTCTTGAGCTTAGAAAGGCTAGGGTGGATACTATCAATGTTCTGCCAATTGTTCCCATCCTAGTAATCTGCCACTAAGGAGCCAAAAGAGCCAATACAGGAAGGGGCATGGGAGGCCCATTCATGGGAGTCCATTAGGGGTTTATCAAAAAGCCAGGGATCCTCCTAGAATCTAACTTTTCTACCATTTCCAAGTTTCCATATCACTCCTTTAGCAATCACCTCTTTACATTTAGAAACATGGTTCCAAATATGGGATCCATTTATGCTGAAATCCGAATTAAGAAAAGAAGAGAGAGAAGAAGACAGAAGAAAGTACTTACTTCTCCAAATTTTGCACCATTCAGGATCAGAATGAAACCATCTCCAAGCTTGTTTGGACAACAGAGCTTCATTTAAAGTACGAATCCTCCTAAGACCCAGACCACCTTTGCTTTTCGACCTACAGACCTGATCCCAAGCCACCAAGGACATTCTTTGCTTTTCCTCAACCCCAGACCATAGGAATCTTCTTTGAATTTTCTCAATTGCTTCAGCATAATTGACTGGAATTCTGAAGAGACTAAAAGCATAAATAGGAATACTTTGAAGAGTAGCCTTAAGGAGTAGGAGCTTACCAGCTTGACTTAAGAGGGCTCCTTTCCAACCTGCAAGTTTTTTATGAAATTTGTCAACTAGAGAACTCCAAAAGGAATCAAGAGGGGCAATCCCCGTGGGGAGTCCAAGGTAGGTAGCAAGAAGGTCAACAATCTTACACTCTAGAATTCTATCGATCCTCTATTGTCTTCTCTATGGAGTATTAATGAAAAAGACATCACTTTTGGCCCAGTTAATAAGCTGCCCCATAGCAGAGGCAAATTTACACAAGGTACTCTTCAGTACTTTAGCTTCTGAGATACTTTATTCCCCCATAATAATTGTGTCATCAACAAACTACTGGTGGGAACAAATAAGGTCAGCAGAAGAAGGTTGGAGGCCCTTAAAGGACCCTTGCTGCACCAAATTTTCCATGGTCCGACCAAAGCATTCTGCCAAAATTATGAAAAGGATGGGGGAGATAGGATCTCCTTGCCTAAGACCTCTCAAGGCTTGGAAAAAAGTAGAAGGAGAACCATTGACAAGAACAGCAAAAGACGCAGAGGTAGTAAGTTGGGAGAAAAGATCCACAACTCTAGGGGCAAACCCAAAAGAAGTGAGAACTTTCTGAAGAAGAGACCAGTCAACCCTGTCATAGGCTTTGGAGAGGTCAAGCTTAAGGATGAGACCCTGCTTCTTAGCTCTAACAAGAGAATGAATGTTCTCATGAACTGTAATAATGGAATCAAGAATTTGTCTTCCAGGAACAAACCCATTTTGCCGGTGTTTAATTAAGGCAGGAAGGATAGACAAAACTCTAGTAGTCAGGACCTTAGAAATAATCTTGTAAAAGGAGTTGCAGAGGCTAATAGGTCTGAATTTGTCCAAAGAGTTAGCACCTTGAATCTTGGGGATAAGAGCAATAAAAGTACCATTGATTTCTTTCAAGAGTTTTCTAGCCCCAAAGAATTCCTTAACCCCATTGGCAACATCAGTACCAATAATATCCCAAAAATCTTGAAAAAAGAACATTGGGAAATCGTCAGGTCTAGGTGCTTTGTTACCATCAAAGGAGAAAACAACATTTTTAATTTCCAAGATAGTGGGAATGGAAGAGAGGGAGGCATTAATTTGAGCATCAATGAGACAAGGAATGTTCTAAAGAAAAGAGGATTGGGCTTCAGCATCCAGATTGTGATCCCTCTTTAGGAGATCTGAGAAATACCTCTTAGCTTCGTTCCTTATTTCATCCTCCTTGACTAGCTCCCCACTTTCCACAACTAACTTGTTCATTCTATTGACTGCTTTATGCTTGATAGTCAACATATGGAAGAATCTTGTATTCTTATCCCCTTCCTTGAGCCAAATACATCTTGATCTCTGCTTCCAGGACATTTCCTCTTTGGCAATAATGTCATGGTATTTCTTAAGGATCTCATTTTCATCAGCAATAGACACAGTACTGAAACCATCCTTCTGGATCTGGTCCTGTATTTCTTTAAGGTTTTCCTGAATTTTACTCTTAGCCTCAAATATATTCTCAAAACTGGTTTTATTCCAGAGTTGAATGTTGTCCTTCACACTTTTGAGCTTCTTAACAACTTTGAACATAGTCGTTCCCTCAACTTGGATACTCCACCATTTCTGAATATTTCTTTTGATGTCAGGGTGAAGGGTCCACATTTTTTCAAATCTAAAGGGAAAGTTTCTCCTTCTATTGATCAAGTCAGCAATGAAGGCGATAGGAAAATGATCAGATCCAACCCGAATGTGGGCAGACAAAGAACAGAAAAACTGACTATACCAATCATCAGAAATGAGAGTTTTGTCAAGACGCACTTGGATAAGGTCATTACCAGTTCGTCTGTCAGTCCAAGTGTAATTGAAACCCCATATCTCCAAATCATTAAGAGCTTGGGAGTTAATAAAATCCATGAGGGCTATCCTACTTTCCAGCTAAGGAGGACTACCTCCAAATTTTTGCTCCTCTTTCAAAGGTGTATTAAAGTCTCCCATAACGATCCAACTAAGATTTTTGAAGTTGTCCCTAGCCTGGATTATCTTTTTCCAAAAAGAGTTTCTATCCTTTAAGGTATTAGGGGCATAAATGTTAGTGAGAACCCATGAAGAACCATCTTTTAGGTGCTCAAATTTGATACAAGAAAAGTTACTTTCCTAAATAATGACCTAACCTTTAATAGTGTTAAGATTCCAGATGGTAGCAATGCCTCCAGAAGCACCCTCAGAACTGCCCCCACTAACATTACCATTTTTTAAGAACTTCAAAGATTCAACTTTTTCTCTACTCATTTGGTTTCTTGAATAAGAAAAATGTTAGGATTGCTATCTCTTATCATATTCCTAATAATATCATGTTTATGGGGATTATTGAGTCCCCTTATGTTCCAACAAATAATCTTCATAGCTACTTACCAATTCCCAGCTCCTTGAGAGTTTTTTGAGTTCCATCTGCTATGTTCTTGCTGGCCTCCTTATCTCTAACTTTGTGGTTAGAGGGCCATCCTAGGGAAGAGGAAATGTATCCCACATCAACCTAAGCTATTCTGCTAGATTTCCTTATTAGAGAAGTCGAGGGAGTTGCTGCTTTCTTGTTCCTATATTTTGGTTGCTTCCATTCCATTTCTATCACAGGAGCCACTTCCGGGTTGATGAGGATTTTGGAAATTTATTCTTCACTACCCCATTTAGGAGTTCTGGAGTCAATTGAAACATTTTTCACTATTCTTGAACTCTGATCTGAATCTGAAAGATTCATACCCAAAATTGCACATTTTTGGGCATCTTGAATTTCAAAACTCTGATCCGAATCTGAAAGATTCATACCCAAAATTGCACATTTTTGGGCTTCTTGGATTTCAAAACTTGGCATGGCTAGAGAAGAGTCAGTCCTTTCCACTTGGGGATCAGGGATCTCTCCTTCCTTAGGTTGGTAATCTCTTGCTTCCATTGTCTTGCTTTCATAAGTGTCATCAACCACTTCAGCTATCTCATTTGGAGGATCATTCTGATCTTTCATATCCTTTTTTTGAGTTGTTCTTATGGGACTGGCTTTGGTTGTTTCATTTCTCTTTACTTCCTATATTGTGGGCCTGAAGATAGAATTTGAGGCTTCTTTCTGTTCCCCCAAAGGAAAAAAATGATTGGAATTTTCTTCCTTATTTTCTAGGTTTTTAACTTGCCACACTCGTTTCTCTGGCAACTTTTGACTTTCAATCTGAGGTTTAAGCTACTTGGGTTCCACCTTTTGCTTGTTTGGGCAAGATTTTTCCCAATGACCTACTTTTTTACAGTGGAAGCATGTGAAAGGAATAGTTTCATATTCGATATGTTGTTTCCAGGTTCCCAGTTTTGAAACTAGGTCTATTTGTTCTGGCATATCTGCCTCAGGGGCTACTCCAACACAGAACCTTGCATGGGTTAATCTTATTTTTGAAGTAGTGACTGGGTCTATAAAGAGCAGCTCGCCAAAATAACTTTCTATTCCAGAGAAGATACTTTCTGCCCAATATTCAAGAGGCAATCCTGGAAGCTTTATCCAAACTGGAACTTGGGCCAAAAGAGAATCATTCATATTTAGTTTCAGATGTTATTTTCTAAGAACCAAATTTGTCTTTCCTACCATCCAGGGGCTCCCACACAAAATCTTAACCTTATCTTCTTCACACAAAAAGGAAAAAGATAGAAGACCTTTGGGTAGTGTCGAAATTTCAACATTTCCTTTAAGGGCCCATTTTCGTTTGACAAAGGCCCTGACAACTTCAATATTAGGGCGCAAACCCATGAATTTCCCTACCAAGGAGTTCAACATACTATTGATATTATGGTCCAGAACCTGGTCAGGGATAGAGATAGCAAACTTACCACCAAAAGGGTCAGAAATATTCCTAACAGGAGGAAGGGAGGATTTACCAGTTGGTCTAGTTCCAAAAAGGGAAGACCATTTCTTTTTCTCCCTCCCGCTATCCATGGAGTCATCTTGTGGAATGGGCCCCCCATTAGACCCTTCCCCCAGATGCCCAGATGAACTTGCTGTCTCCTCAAGCAGAGTACCATCAGACTGTGAGTCAGCAACAGCGCCTGGGAAGTCTGGGGGCTTGTCCTTATCACCAATAGGACCGGCGCCATTGATCTGGCCGATCTCACCATTGGAACCAGGGTTCCCACCTTGCTGAGAATTTGAAATTTGAGCTCCCGCTCCCGCTTCCACCATTTTTGTTTCAACTACTAACAAGCATTATAATATGATTCATCATGGATATTCAAATGTCAAAACCCAAACTAATAGCTGCAACTTATTACCAAGACTCTTCACACCACACCCATAGACTCACACACCTGAAAACCAACTTCAACCCCCAAAAAGTAAATCTGATATGAATGAACAGCAGGCTAGAATTACAGACCAACAACATTAAAATCCTCACAAACACTTCTAAATCACTCCCCACACAATCAAATTATCTCTAAACACACTCCATAGAACCCACACACTCTAAAACCAACTCCACACAAGGAAACACTCCAAACTAACAATTTTTTAGATTTTGATATGCAACCCATGCGCTAGAAACATACAGACCAGCAGCTTAGAAACTCACAAAAATGCTCGTAACACTATTCACACTCAACTAAATTACCCCCAAACGGATGCAAATGAGAGATACAAGACAAGAGATGAGATTAGAACCAACAAATTGCAGCCAAAACCCCCAAATGAATTTATGCACGCATTTCCAAGCAGCCCAGCATAGTACTGCTAGGAAAGAAGTACGATTTGCATTTAAAAATTAAATACTTATCATTAAGCTCTACAAACTTACAAACTTGATCGCCTATGGCATAGGAAGAGAATGAGCCACTACCTAGAATGCTCTGACACACAAACTAAGAGTTATGAACTAAAACATGCTACAACCATACCAAAAACCAGCAACACTAAAATCCACACCACACTAAAAATCTGCAAATACACACTAAAATCAAACCACACATTCAGAAGATCCAATCACAGCTAGGAGTGATATCTCACACTCGAAGTCTGTCAAGATCCCTAGGAGGTATTCACCCTCGAAGATTGTCTGGAGTCATTCCAACAGCATAACAATATATTTTCTTTGGATACCAAAATGAGAGCCCAAGTCACTTATAACTTTTTGCCAGCCAAATTCAAATTCAAATGCACTCCAAGTACACCCAAACCAAATGCCATTCCATTTCATCCACATTTGGCATTGCATTTCATTTTATTTCCTTGCACAAGTTTGCCCAATTCACATTCACCCAAAATTGCCCTTTTTAATAAATATAAGTCATAAAATAAAGTTTAAAGTGGGCACCCAACTATGACTTCCAAATAGAAAATATTACTAATTCAATATACTTAGAAAATCGCCCCATTTGCCTTGAGTTATAATTTAATTATTAGCACCATGACGACCCCCTTGAAGTCATATACAAATTTCGCCCAAATAGACTTAAGATAAAATTAATATTTTCTCCCTTCCTAAGTCGTCCATTCATAAAATAATCAAATATTAATATCTCATACCTAAGGTATTAATATATTAAAAATACCTTCTCCTCAAATATTGATTATTGCCAAATTGAGCCGGAGACTGAAGTGCTCGAAATCACCAAAACTGAACTGAGTTGGGGCTCTGAACTGAACTGCTAAAAATAGTCATCTGAGTGAATACAAAATCCAGCAAAAAAAATACTACAAGAAATAGCCACTTAGTTGAGCTGTAGAATCCTTGCCAAGAATAGCACCAAAAAATGCTAAAAGACTAACTGCTCAAACTGACCTGCCAGGCCTGCTAACATCCTGCTAAAAATAGAACTGCTAAAAATGGTACTTACTAAAAATAGTAAGTGTTTCCAAAGTTATTTTAACCACATTCTGAGCAGTCGTCACACTTACTAAAAATAGTAAGTTTGGAAAAAGTCACCTGATGCAGATGCATGTCAAACCATCCTGAAGCTCTTTGAAAACCCAGAAGGAATCCAAAATCCAAATTGTCAAACTCCCACATATACCCCTTGAAGACACCAAGAAATCCTCCTAGAAAATAGGAAACCCTAATTTTTGCTCCCAACTAGCCTACGGACCTCCGAACTAGGCTAATGGCCAACTGAACTAATCACTACGGAGAAGGGGACATTACACTAACCTAACCATAGCCTTACCTCCTAAGGCAACCTTCATGTCTCCTTAGGAATTTAATGCCTCTTACATCTCCTCTCAAGCCTTCTCAAGGTGACATTTATCAACTTGGGATTGGATTGAATCCCTCACATGCATTGATAACTTTCAATCCTAGCCCTTGTTGAGATTATTCAATCTCAACCCTCCATTGCCCTATTTTCCCTATAAATAGAGTTATCATTCTTCATTCTCATAAAAAAAAAAATTTGTGAATCAAACTTATAGGCATTTTGCACGTTAAGGAGATCTCTTTGTTATCTTCAAGCATCAAGCATTCATCTCATAGCATTTTAATTTCATTTAGCTTAAAGTCATATCCTTTTCTAGCTTAATTAACTCATCTAGTAGCATTTAATCTTCAATTTGGAATTAACCTAGTTTCATATCTTCATCATCTTGAGCATTTTGTCTTGCATCTTGCATTTCATCTTAATCCATCATCTTATCTTTCACTAGGATCATAGTTGTATCCATTTTGATCTTATAATTATCACACATCCCTCGTTCTTTTCATTGTCATCCTATAGGTCAAGTGCTCTTCGAAGATGAGAGCCACCTTGATTTGAAGGATCCTTGGAGATAGAGAACAATAAGACACACTTAAGATCTATATTTCATTTGTTGTTCTAATGATTTTAATCTCTAACATAATGTCCCATTGGTTTGTTTGTGTTGTTTTCCTCTCTCATGCAGGTACCAATATCATTTAATCTTCAATTTGGAATTGACCTAGTTTTATATATTCATCATCTTGAGCATTTAGTCTTGCATCTTACATTTCTTCTTAATCCATCATCTTAGCTTTCACTAGGATCTTAGTTGCATCCATTTTGATCCTAGAATCATTTAAATCTTGTTCTCTAGGTTGTCATCCAAGAGATCAAGTGCTCTTCCAAGTGTGGGGCACCTTGAATCTTGAGGATCTTTAGAGATAAAGGAGCATGGAACGTGCTTAGAGTTTGGGTTTTCAAAGCTAGCTTCTTGGTTTTGGATTTTGATTTCTAAACCTCTAACATAATGTTTCATGTGTGTGTTTGAAGTGTTTGTCTTTATTGCAGGTTGATACGACATTCCAGGCATACATTTTTGGTGTCCACCATGGTGCTCAAACCCCGTTGTTTTTTTAGACATTTCTAATTTTTTTCCCTAGGATTCATGCCTATAGGTTTTAAACGCAGAATAGTGCATATGACGGTTCTTTTCACACATATGACGGTTCTTTTCGCGCATACAACAAATCTTACAATGCATAAAACCTTTGTTATCACACATTTAACTGTCTTTATTGTGTGTTTAATTGTTTTCCTCGTGCATTCAACTATTCGTATTGCACATTTAACTATTTTTCTAGCGCATACAACTATTTTTGTAGCGCATTAACTATTTCCGCAGTGCATACAACTATTTATGTAGCACATACAACTATTTATGTTACGCATGTGATCTTTGTTTTTGCACATATGAAACAAACGCAAAAGTTTGTAATCCAATGTTGAAAAATTAGGCTTGTTGAAGCTCACCTGAGGTTTTTTTGGATTTCGCTAACTTCTTTCTTTGCAGACTGCTAATGGTTTTCTTGCAGACTTGAAGGAGTTAGGATAGGATTTAGTAGCTTCTTTTTTTAACTTTTCTTTTTTTAAAGTTGGTTAAAAAGAACTCTTCCTATTGGTATAAAAATAACTTCACACCTCAATTTTGGGCTTATAAATGAACTAAAACTTTCCTTTGGGCCTAAAAAGAACCTCATTGCAAGGTAAAAAGAACAACAAAATCACACTTTTTCTTTCTTGCAAGTTAGGATTCACACTTCAAATTTGGGCTCAAAAAGAATCAACAAAATTTCAAATTCTTGCAAAGGATTAAAAAGAACAATCAACTTTATTATTGCAAGTTAAAAAGAACAAACCACAAGTTGTCAATTTACCAAGAAATTTACTTTCAAGCAAAACATGCTTTCATTTTGTTGACCAGGATTTCAATTTCCTAGTTAGACAACAAATTGCTTTGTGGGATAAAAAGAACACCATGCTTGTTGGAGCAACATCTCCAAAATAGGACTTAGCCAACAATTGCTTTGAAAAGGTTAAAAAGAACTTTGTTTCCTTTGTCTTAAGTGGAAGGTATATGCTCTCCCCTTAATTGGGTGATCAAACAGCCAAATCCACTTTTTCATTGCTTTATTTACTTTCAAGCATTAAATCCCTTAGAGGGATTACCTTCCCAAAGCCTCGAAAAGGCTAGTGTGAATGGTACGACCCAAGTGGGGAATGACTTTATCACCAAGTTTACCAACCCACTATAATCAAATGTGGAGGCTGATGAAAATCCCCTCCAATGGAAGTGTTGATTTGATAGCCTTCCCCTAGTATCCTTGTGATGTGAAAAAACTTTGTTCTAAAGGTTGGGAAGACTCTTAATTGAGTTTATCATTTTTCATGCTGAACATAATCCTTACTATGAACCTTAGCATTAGAAGCTTTGAACTGAGTCAGTTACTATACATTGGCAGTATCATAGTGCAAGGGTGGGGACGAATCCACCCCCAAGATCACTCACCATATATCTCCCAAGATAACTACCCAACTGTAAAGCAATTTACTTTGGGTTAATTTTTGGAAAAAGGCAAAAAAAAGGGCACCCTCTAGGGGGTGACAAGGTTGTTTGAGCTAACGGAGTATCGAGACTAGTGGGCTATGATATTGTTGACGACCTTTGAATAAAGTGTCTATCTAATGTGTCCTTTATTGTAAATTAAACCAGTGTAAACATTGGGGATTTGAAAATATCCTCACAAAAACATACACTCAATGTTTATCATAGGGATGATCATTGTTTTCATGTGTGTTATGTCTTCTTGTTATGAACATTGAAATATCTTGCAAATCAACCAATACAACAATCAATTCAAAACAAAGAGAAAATAGAAACCTTAGAGAGAAAAGAATTTCCAAATCCAACAAAGCACCTTTTTGAGGTGGTTATCAACTTTTCATCTTTAGGCAAGATTTTCATCCAACAAGATTAGGGAAGTATCAAACCAAGTGATCAAGAGTTTATCATCCAACTATCTCAACGACAAAAATACCTAGCTAGGTATTCAAGTTAGTCAAATCAAGTTTCCATGTTGGGAGACTTTATCTATATCATTTGACGTTCTTTGTCATAGGGGCCTATCAAACAACCCCTCTATTCAATTTGGTAAGCTTGAGTATCCAAAATGGAGTATCCATCAAGTCAACAACATCAACCTATCCAAATTGAAACTTTGATCACTCGTATGACCATACCTCATCGCTTGAAAAGAAGAAGCTTATTCAAAGGAAATGAGTCCTAGCCTAAATTAAGATCAACATATCATGAATCTCAAATCTAATCTCATTTTTTATCAAGATCCCACCTATCAAGAATCTTATGGTGATCCCCTAAGATTTTGGTATTCCATCCACCATGATCCCCTTTTATCTCAAGAGAAGAGTCCCATTCAACATCCACCTCCTAAGCAAGATCATGATATCCCTTCCATCTCCTTCACTAATCTAATTCAAAATCAAGAGAAAATAACAACTCAAATGATCCTACTCCAAGTCAAGATCAAGATCAAGGAACCATTTCATCCTCCAAATCCATTTTAGGTCCTTTCATTCCAAAGTCAAACTCTCCATCCCTTCCATCCATCTTGGGTCCTTACCTCCATCCATCCACAAATCCATCACCTCAAATGATCCATAAGAAAGATCAACAAAGGCACCATATTTGAACTTCTTTCAACCATCTATCTAAACATCTTTCCAAAACTATTCTTCCATCATTTCCTTTATCTATTTTGGGTCCTTATGTCCCAAAATTCAATTTTCCTCTATCTCTTCATCACTTATCGAGTTGTGTACTGTTAGAAATTAGGATCTTAGGATACTAATCATTATAAACAAGATTATAAAGTAAATCAAATATAAAACATACATGCAAAATGTACACATTACACAAGATATACATGGGGAAAACCCTTACGGGTAAAAAACCCCATAAAGCATCATTTAATTAAAATACTTACAAATATAGTCTATCATAAAATAGACATGAACCTGGGGACACTCCTCTGATACTTCCACATGGCCAATAATACCTCATATGCATAGTGATACAACTCACCATAAAGCTCCAAATTCACACACCTCTCAAATGAGAGAGAACCTCCTTAATTATAGGAGGAAGGGTGACTTCACTAGTCACACCTTTCCAATAACCCCTACTCATAAATAATTAATAATCTAATAATTATTAGATTATAATTATTTCAAATGGGATATTCTTATAAAGAATATAATATATAAGGTTTTATAACCCTATATTAGAACATTATATATAAATGTTATAAGGATGTGATCCCTAATAACATTAAGTTCTAACACTCCCCCTTAATATTGTTAATAGGGGATCACATGTCAATTTCTATAAAAGAAAAAATGAAGTACCCCTGTAATGTAGGTCTTCTTTGACAGTGATAAACAGGGGCACAAATATATGCCAACATGAAGATCATGCATTCCGGACTACATGAAAGTCATCTTGTCATAATTTATAATCCCAGTGTTTTAAAAATGATGTTGTGAGGTCTTACAAAATTATATTGGAGTTGCGGTCCCCTCAAATTAGCCTCTCCCCAGGTTCATTACATAGTTCCCATAGGTCTTAATCCAATGCTTTTACAAGTGGAAGATTTACAAGGAGAAGAATTTACAATATGCCCGTAGGACTTAAAAAAATATGCCCGTAGGTCTTACGATAATGTGCCCATAGGACTTAAAAATAAAAGGATTTAGCCACTAGGTGGTGTCATTGACATGCACACTCCCCCTCAATGGCATCACCTAAGGCCAAGCATTATTTAAATTTGGAGCATGTAATGCCTAAAGGTCTTATGCCTATTAGGTCTTAAATCTAGGATTTAGCCACTAGGTGGTGTCATGTACACTCCCCCTTAATGGCATCACCTCAAGCCAATCACTGCATAGAGGATTTCAAAGTGATAGATAAAATTACAATATATAGTATGTGCCCATGATCTTCAAAGTGTCTTTATTATATAATGATTTCACTTGAGTGAGGTGCCCATGATCTTCAAGGTGTCTTTATTATAGAATGATTTCACTTGAGTGAGGTGCCCATGATTTTCAAGGTGCCTTTATTATAGAATGCTTTCACTTGAGTGAGGTGCCCATGATCTTCAATGTTCATTTTTATCTTTAGAAATGATATTCTCTAGAAAGAGTAAAGTAACTTCAAGTAATATGGTACTTTCATATGTATCCAAATGGAACTCTTCCATAAATCTTCAAGGCCATATTGATTCTTCAAGAGCTACATTCATATTTTGTCCATTTGATTCAAAGACACATAGAAAATAGTCTTCTTATTAAAGTATTGCACCATCTATGTAATAGCACTTACACCGTATGTTTTGAAGGCATAACCTCACCATAGAAGAAACAATATAGTTAGTAACATAGTAATCAATTAAATTTGATTTTTGGTGCAAAGAAAGAACATAATAGTATGCATTTTCCATTTGCCAAAGATCATATAATATTCCTTATAAATGTAAAATATAGTCCAATAATTGGTAGCAAGGAGATCAATGTATATTTTCATGAGAATAAGCATGAATAATTAGTTGTCTTGTTTAAAAATACAAAATAGACATGCTACTACATATAGTAATGATCCATAAAAAAATTTGGGCAGCGGGTGAGCTATCCTCTCCCCAGACAGTTTGTAAGGGCGATAGCGACCCATTATAAATAGTGTGAAAAATAGATCAAATATAAATTAAAACAATAGATCTCTTTGATCTCCAAAAAAAATGCTAGTGATAAATTTTTAATTTACTTATGAACTTTAATAGCCTTTATATTTTATAGGTAAATATTTTATGCTCTATCTATGGATAAATAGATGATCATTGTGATAGTTTGATAGTAGTTCATCAAATATACTACAAGTAGAAATATTCTCAATATAATCCTCTGAAATATTATTGGGTGATAAATTATGATGTTTCTTCCCTTTGTCTCAATTAGTGCACTAATGAGTCTTTTGTAATGCAACTTAGAACACTATTGTACCAATTAATTTGGAAGGAAAAACTTGAAAATAGTAATTGGCACTCAATGCACCAAACATATTATAGCATTATATCGAAGCATCAACACATTAGTTATGAGGTGCTTCCTTCTTTGTTCACGTCTCATCCACAAGTGATTTACAAGAAGATAGCATAAAAAAGAAAAAAAAAAAGGACATTATTATATCTACCCATACTAAATGACAATCAAAATTAATTCTAAAGTGCCTTTATATAGGGAATTATGAAGTATCAACACTTATAATGGATAATCTAGGAAAGTACAAGTCTACACCATCTCTTATAACTTTGTGAAAGCAACACTCTTAACTCTTAAGGATATTCTTCATATATGCATGTATCTTCAATGATATGATTGACAACAACAAAAAATCTTACATTAATCATAGACAGTGTGTTTTTCTTACAATGACCATTTTTAATGATAAGATTGTTTACATGTATGTTAAATGTGCAAGTTTGTTGGAGACCTTTAAAATATTTGACAACATAAAAGAATGAGAAATCTCATAGAACACATGGAATTCCTCATGAGATAATCACACCATTTTTTTTATATACATATGCACACTTTTCTTTCTTAAAAAATTAACATCAAATTAAACAATTTTATAATCGTGCATGGAAGGATGTAAAATTCAAATGTTGAAGAAAATAATTTATGAAAATAATATCATGAGAATAATGAGTTTCTTTCCAGCCTATAATGAGTTATTTTGTGAGAGGTGCTTAATCGAAATTGTAGTTGCAACCAATGTTTTATTGATGAAAAAATAAACTTTGATGTGCCATAAATAATTAACTCAAACCCTTTCTAAAATTGAAATGAATTGATAACAAAAAATATCTTTAATTTTGATGGTTGCTGAAACTCATAGCTTGACAACTAATTATGCTAAATAATCATTAAGATTTATTTTTTCAAACTCTTTGAGTGTGGCTACATAAAAATTCACTTGCTGGGAGTAAAAAACAAAATGTAAATATATTTTATTGAATTCTCCAAATTTATGTGGATATTCTCTTGCGTGAGCTTTATATCTGTCGGGAATAAGTTTTGTGCTCTCATATTTGCCATTTACAGTGTGTGAGGAAGTTTTGCATTGTGGAGTCAAAGTGATTATATCTTTGCCGCTATATTCTTCTTCTTTGGGCGTGGTGACTTGGATATCCCGACGGCCTATATTAATGCAATCGGGATATAGTTGGGTGAATATATAATGATAATTTGAGTAGACTGTGTGACCTTTCTGAAGATTTCAAAAATGCTCAAATTTTGAGATTGGCCGCAGGTACTTCCAAGGGCATCAATATATTAAGGCAGCGAATCGCCTTACCATATGTTGGCCGCGTGGAATAATATTAAGTGTGGAGATACTCTTGGCATGAGAAGGCGTGGCTTTTTTTATGCCTTGAACTGAGATAGAGGTATGGCTTTGTTTATGGATTGAACTGAGACAAAGGTAATCTTAGTATTATTTACTGATAGGAATTTTGGAAGTGGGAAGTCCCGAGCTAAGTGTTGGACATAATTCTAGGGCATTAAAGAGCAAAATCCACTTCATTTCTTGCTTCTCATCTCCTATAAATTCCTCTTAGGAAGGTCGGTATTTATAAGTTGTATATCTATTTGTAGTTGCTAAGTATGGCCATAAATAGTGCAGAAATAAGAATTTTACTCATCAAGTTTTTGGAAGAGAGATCTGTGTAATATCAAAAATGAGAATAGAGCATTTCATTTATTATCCCATTGATAGACTTCATATTAGGAAGTTGTGAGAATGGATCGTGACCAATATGTAAGGATTGCAACTTATGCTTTTTATGATAACTAGTTCAATATTAATTGATCATTGTGGTTGGCCCATAACAATGCACTATCAATATTAAAGGATAGTTACCTTTTCCCAAAAGGCACATCGTTTAGATTTAGATTTTGTATAGGGTTTTTATTTATTAAAGAGAACATACCTCTCAAAAAATGTATAAAATCAATAAGATTGATTGAAACATTAAACTATTTGATATATGGTGAATTTAAAATGGTTGTGTTCATGTACTTGTTTTGAGATGGTGTAACTCATTTTATAAATTTTTTAATTGATTTAATCTCAAAAATCAATCAAGTGAAGATATTTTAGCAAGAGAAGAAGTTGTGGGATGGATTTTCCTAAGGTTATTAAAAAAAAATTATCTTGGAGATATAGTTAGATATCGTATTATTAAATTGTATATACTTTAGATCCTCTTGAAAATAAATCTAGTCTTGTTGGAAAGAATCATGATTAACTAATATCATTTAATTACCTAAGGTGAAAAATGCATTCTAATCTTTCAAATGAATATGCACCTTTCACAAGTCTTAAATTTTTGTGTTAAAATAATTTGATGATACATGTAATTCAAAAAAGTAATTCAATTTTTTCTACATTATACAAGATGCACATAAATTTTCAATATTCAATATTTCCAAAAATTGGAGGAAAGTAAAAAAAAATTTAAACTATTTGTCAATTATTCTCATAGAAAAACTTTCTATTTTTTAAAAAAATATCACTCTTTACCTCTTGAAGTGCAATCCCAAATGCTAGCCTCTTTTTTTGGAAAAGGCGACCTTGCAATCATGCTACTCAACTAATGCAATATATGATACATCTCTTCCTTAAAAAAAAATAGCAATAAACAATTATGTCACTTACTCAAATTTGTGGCATGGATTGTAGGAAATTTCATAAGGAGATTTTTCATCAATCTTGACATATTTTTTTTAATATAACCTGTAAAAATTATTACTATAGCCTAACCTATTGTGATACCATGTTAGAAATTAGGATCTTAGGATACTAATCATTATAAACAAGATTATAAAGTAAATGAAATATGAAACATACATGCAAAATGTACACATTACACAAGATATACATGGGGAAAACCCTTACAGGTAAAATACCCCATAAAGCATCATTTAATTAAAACACTTACAAATATAGTCTATCATAAAATAGACATGAACCTGGGGACACTCCTCCAATACTTCCACATGGCCAATAATACCTCATATGCATAGTGATACAACTCACCATAAAGCTCTAAATTCATAGACCTCTCAAATGAGAGAGAACCTCCTTAAATATAGGAGGAAGGGTGACTTCACTAGTCACACCTTTTCAATAACCCCCACTCATAAATAATTAATAATCTAATAATTATTAAATTATAATTATTTCAAATGGGATATGCTTATAAAGAATATAATATATAAGGTTTTATAACCTTATATTAGAACATTATATATAAATGTTATAAGGATGTGATCCCTAATAACATTAAGTTCTAACATGTACCAACACTCATCTTGAATACATTTCCATCTATCCTCGCACAAAACTTCAAACATTCTATCTATTATCCAACACCTCTTTTCCATTCATTTAATCCCTATCATTCAGTCCTTTGCATAAATCCTTCATCTGTAAAATAGGTATTTGTGTCATTTTGTCACATGCTTTCCCATGCTCAAATCTCATGTTCAGTCCTTTTCCTAGCTATCTATTCATGAAACTCTTCAGAATCTTAGGTTGTTCCTCTTTAACATTTTCTTTTTGCTGGGATACACACTCAATCTAGAAAAGAACTACTTATCGTATCTTGGTACCGACATATTTTGATTACTATATCTCATACACTTAACCAATTGCTCTAAATCATTGTGATCTCTTAGTCGAAGACATGGCTAGTGAAAATCTAAAATCTTGCTTCAACACCACTGTAATTATCAGACCCATTTAAGTTTCATCACTTACAAGCCAATGCAAGAAAAATAAAGAGTAAAAATCCAATATCAAAAGATCAAAAGCATGAGCAAGAAAATAAATATCAAGAAAAGCAAAATGCAATGAAATACAATATAAAAATGCTCGGCTATGGGAACATGCAAATAACTCCATCGAGGCTATGGATACCTGGCTGGCAATGGAGAAATATTTGTGAGATTACAGTGATAACCTCATTGGGGCTATGGACGCTCGCTGGTAGGGAGGCTCTATCCAGGATGCTTTTGAAGTCAGGGTAACTCATGTAGCTAGCCACATTGGATTCTGAAGATTACTATGATCATATGAGCTGAAATGAACCCACTTGCACACACATATGTAATCAAAGACTAAATACCTTGATCCAATTTGAGATTCTTTTTCCCTTTTTAGCATGCTTCCTAGTCACTAGATATGTTTGATTTAATTATTTTGGAGGTTCTAAGTGTGGGTTGGGTCTCTATCTTTGAAAATTTCAAGAACTCTTATTCAGGTGGTGCTAGATGTTGTGACAATATTACATATTGCCTTTTTGCAAATGGAAACCTCTATGCTTGGGGGAAAAATTCATCCACTCTATTCTTCCTACCATATCTCCCATTATCCTTCCACCAATATCCATTACCCTATCTAAATTCATCTAGTGCTATCTATGATCTTGCTTCACTTTATCCATACCATCTATCCTACCTATTCATTACTTCCATCATCCCTCACTATCTATGATCTTGTTTCTCCTATCCATATCCTATCTCTATCCATATCCCCTTTTCCATCCTTGATCTTGATCAAAACTAAGGACAAAAGCATGATTTCAAAAAAGCTCTTGACATGTCTCCTCATAAGATACCTTCGTCTTTCTCCTATCCATTTCCACCTCAATGGTTCAATCATCCATTCATAATGTTCCTTGTCTTGCTATACATTGGGGCAACCAAATACATCTTTCTTCTAATCCAAAAAAACTCCAAAAATCAAAATGTCCAAAAACTAAAAAAAAAATCAAGAACAAAATTGAAAATCAAAGCATGAACGCATGACCCATCCATCAAATCAACAACAGGAACCATATCGAAAGAAAGCTTCATATTGAGACTCAATCAATCAGTCCCATATCGCAAACCAAAACAAGACCCATATTGAAACCAAGTATCATATTGAGAATCAATCAACATCATATCAAGAATCATATCGGAAATCAAGTACCATATCAATCAACCAGAGTCCCATATTGAAATCAATCAACATATCAAAGTTCGGTATCATATCACAATCAATGACCCATAACGAATTTAAGTTTCATATCAATCACGCAAGTATCATATCAAATATCATTCAATCAATCGAGAATCATATCGAAATCAAGCATCATAATGCAATCAGGACCCATATCAAATCAAGACCCCTATCGAATCAGGACTCATATCAAATCAAGACCTATATAAAATTAGGACTCATATCGACACTTGACCCATATCGACAATCAGGATTCATACCAACACGACCTTGATGGACGTGTGGGGCATGTACGTGCTATACCCACATTATTCTTCCTCACTTTTTCAATATTTCTTATTAAAAAAAACTCTTGAAGTCTATAATCAAATTGATCACATGTCTTGTTAATCAATTCATCACTCAAAATATATCAACATCAACATGTCTTATATAGGGATAGGTACACTTGAAACCAGAAAGATCGGTCTTATGCGGGGTACTCACTCTTTGAAACCAGACATTCTTATCAATCATCGAACAAATCAAAACAATGACATAGATCAGTATGACTATTGGATTTTGTTCTAGTTATCCTTATCTTTATCAATTGATGCCAGTACATGTTTCATCTTTCAAAAATCATAAAAATCAAAAAATGCAATAAAAGCAAGTAGTGAAAACCTAGAAACAGGCTCACTATTTGTGATAAAGCAGCTGCTCCATCTATTTGTACATATCATATCCACCCATCTGAGACATCCCATAAATTCACTAATGCTTATCAATCCTGGACATACTTAGCATAGACGCTATCCTTGATTTATCTATTGGGATCCAAGAACACTGAGAGGGGGGGCGAATCAGTGTTCTGCCAGTAAGATAAGATTTTATCCTTTTATACCATACACATATAAACTGATAAAAAAATAAAAATATAACTTGAAGCAAATAAACCATCCACATGAATGAACACCATAACACATAGAATTTATACATGGAAAACCTCAAAGAGGAAAAACCACGGTGGGATTTGTGACCCACAATATCAGTTCATTGGCCATATGAAAGGATATTACATATAATGGGGGCATGCACATGCAGGAAGGCACACTACTCATCACTAAAGAGTCTCACTGAATACAAGCTTCTACTGAAGTAAAACAATAAAAATGAACTCACAAAATGCATCTTCTATGCCAAATAGAGTTTTGGTTCTAGCTCTGCTATGTACTAGTTCATAAACCCTAAACACTACTACTGGTATCTCTTCTCCAAGAATGCTTTCCAAACTATCTACAGATTGTTGCATGATATTAAATTCACATAAAAATGATCTACATACATATACTTTGCATTATACAATTCTACTATATTCTCCCTCTGTTACATTCAACAAAATGACCTAGCAGACTGACCTATATACCCATTACAAACAATATGTTTTATGTCAGATTGCAATACATTACAAAAGATATTCAATGTTAGCCTTGACAATAATTACAAAATGATTTTCTAAATAAATCTTCCTTGATGTCGGCTTCCTTGAAGTACTTGATGTCGGTGCCTATGTAATCCTGGATACTCCAATGTCGGTGTGTGTTGGTAAATGTCGGTATATGACTTCCATCTGATCTTGTTGCCATCAATGACAAAAAAATGAATCCAATGAGTGTCAATTGCCAACAATCTCCCCCTTTGGCATTGATGGCAACACTTATGTGAAAAATGGATTCCCTGTTGGTTCAACTGAAATATGCTCCCCCTAAGCAATACACTCCTTCTGATATTATGATTTCCTTCCCATATGTTCCTGTCTGATATTTTTGATATTTTCACATATATACACTCCCCCTTTGGCATCAATGCCAAAGACTGGTGAAAGAATTGAAAGAATTCAGAATAAAAGAATGAATAAATATTGTTTGTTTTAGAGAAGCTTAACCAACTTCAAAATTTTTGAGTAAGCCTTATCCAACAACTGTAGGTATGTATCCCAGCTAAATCTGAAAGTTTTAGATATGGGTGCTAGTCCACTTAGTAAGTGTGCCAGTGTTTCCTTCTCTTTGACTTTTGTCAATGTGGGTTTAGCAATCATGTCCATACACTCTCTTTTATGTACACCCAGTGAATCCAACCTAGGACTCACCAATCCTCTAAGACTCCTTGCTCTTTGAATGATTTTATCTCTCTCCTTCTCAAAAGAAAAAATTTGGTTCTCCAAGGATAAAATTTGTCCATCAACAGATGTTGTCAGTGAGGTTAATCCATCAAAAGAATTAGCAATGCTAGCTACCTTATCATGTAATTCCTTTAATCTTCTATCTACATTTGTTGTAAGAATTTCTATGTTACAACAGACCCTGTAGATATTTGTACATTATTTCAAACAATTCTTAATAAGAATGAGTTTAGCTTTAATTTTCTTTTTCTCTATTCTAATGATCTGGTCAAAGGCGGCTTTCTTAACCACAATAAATCTTTCTAATGCCTATCAGTCTGATATCTGTTGCAGTGATTGAAAATTGTTAGATATGTGCTCAATTAATGCCTTAAGCTTGCTGAAAGGGCTTGCTTCATTCTCAATCTGTCAATCAGGGATTAATTTATGCAAAACTGTAACTGATTGATCTATTATTCCCTTATCTACATATCCCTCTAATAGTTTGTAGCCATCATCATTAATCATTTGGACTCATCTTAGTGACTAGTTTCTTCTCAACTTGGGAAGTGTCAATTTCCAAAAGCTTTGTCGAGGAATCAATATGAATTGTCGGTGTAGACTCAATTCCCTTTACCTTATCTTCTTTAGCACTGGTGGCTTCGCCACTTGGTGCACTGTCAATTACTACCGGTGGAGTATTATCCACAATATTCATAGTATTTTGTACATTGCCTTGCTCAAAAATAGTTTGTGTTGGTACAAACTGTACACTTTCCTTTACTGTCAGTTGTGTCTGTATATCTATAATTATTGTCAGTTTAGTCAAAATTGGAGTTGAACTTCCCAAAATACCTTTCCCTTTTGATTTATCTAGAATGGTGGAAGTTGTTTCCTTAACAAACTCTTCATGAGATGTAAGAAAATTTGGATTCTTCTGGAAGAATTTGGTCCAACCATCTTTGGTTTCATTTACTACCTCATTTACCCTGCCCATCATTGGGCTTATTTGTCGGGGTTTGCTACTAAATATAGTTCTGTTTGCAACATCTATGCATCTTTTCATTTCCTCATTGTTTATTGAACCACACATTTCCAAAAGTTCTACTTCCTTAATTTCTCGATCCCTCTTGATTGCATCAAGTCTTCTAGCATCTAATTTATTGTATAGTGATAGAGGAATTTCCTTCAAAATTTCTACTAAGGCTTTCTTATATATATCCATGTATAACAAAATTTCCTCTTCAATCTCATTCTACTCACTTTCTTCTAAATCCTCATAATACTTAGATACATTTTTCAAAATTCCATCCTTTTTAATTTCATCAATTAATTCAGCACGTGTCATTTTGGTCTTACCGGACTCAATATCATCACTCTTCTTCTTTTTTCTTGGGGTTGTCAGAGTAGATATAACTAGTTTTCTCTTTTGTATAGGCTTCCTTGCCAGAGGTGGCGATGCAATAGGTTTAGTTTCCTTTCTAACAAGTCTCCTCCTAGGCTCCACCTTCTTCTTCTCTACTGGTGGTTGATCTACTTTCTTCCTTTGTACCCTTCTGAAAGCTAGAGGTTCATTGTCCTCAAGGTCAGAATCAGAAGTGAATGTAGAAATGTAAGCTTCAGGCCTCTTTACTTCTGCAGTACTATCAACTACCAGTTCTATTGCCGATTTGGATCCAGAACCTAGTTGAGTGTCTATATTATGAATTACATCTTGTATATATGCAAACATCTTGTCTATTTTCTTCTCTCTTCTCTTCCTATTGAATCTAGTTTTAACTTCAAAGGCCTTCTCTTCTACTGTGCCAAAATTCTCTATTTTGTCATCCAATGGGACATCTAGCAACATTTTTTCATAGAGGTCTAGAATGTTATCATCCACCTCATATCCAATTTTTGTAACCCATATGGTCCTTGGTTCAAGTGCTTCCATGAGGGTTTCATCAGTCTTCACCATGAAACAAATATCAATGGAGTACTTATCCACAATGTTCTTTGATAACCTCTCCCTCTGCCTCATGTCTTCTTGGAATATTTTGAAATAACCCCAAAGTTTCTCATCTCTGTCGGTACCAAGACTGGTGATTGCTTCCTTGATCTGCATACCTACCAGTATGTCATGAGCCCAATGCTTCTTCCCTAGACCAAGTATCTCATTCACGAAGTAAAGCTTTAAACAAACAATCAAATTTCCGTATCTAAAAGTTCCTTTCTTAACTCCCTTGATCTTTTCAAGGTTCAACATCAATTCACTCCTCAACCATTCACATAAATCATATTTTGCATCATTCCTCAGCATCTGATATGCAACATGAATGAAAGAACTAGCAATAGAATTCAATCGATTAGATTGGGTTACCTTATAACCTATTATCATGCTTGCAAATTTCACATCAGTGTCAATGATTATGTTGATCCTCATTGATCTACTATCATGAGTTGCACTGGTGAGTTTCTCAACCTTAGTGTTGGAAATTTTCTTGACAAGTTCTTGTCTGACTTTGGGTAAGCCAATGACTGCTTGAATAGCCTCCTTCGTGATCATGTAAGGCTGATTCAACCAGATAAATTCATTGTGAACCCTACTCAGAACATATCTGATGATCTCATCCTTGAATTCTGGTATGTACATAATACTGGTTAACCCTAGATCCTCAATTGCTTTGTATTTTGGCTTGATTGTTTTGGAGCTTCCCAATATCACGGATTGATACATGCCTTGATTTCCTCTGTGCCTAGATCCTCCGGCGTGCAGTGAATGTATGCCCTCACATCTTCAACATACATCACGTCATCAAAAACCCTAGAAAATGATCTTGCAGAGTCTTCTTTCTTAGCAATTAGGGGAACCTCCTTGAATATGGGCCTCAGCCTATCCTTAACTTTGACAATGGTTGGATTTGCAATAAAAGTAGGAGTTGAAGATCCAAATGCCATTTTCGAAGAATACCTAAAAGTGAACATTGGTGGAAGATTGAGTGCTTCTCAGATAACTACTCAAAATCCTTTTAGAATGTCTTTGCTCGCTCTTAATTCATCTGAAACTTGCCTTTACCTCACTCTAAATGCAAGGTGAACGAAAATGAATCCACTTTCCATTTTTATTAGTGAATAAACCCTAATCTTTCACTTTCATAAATGCTTCACGATCTACCCTGTCGGATGTCAGTTTTACAGTCTTATGTCGGGTGAACTTTCAACAATGATGAACTCAACTCTCCAAATATCTTCCAATCTCCTCCAAAAGAATATGAAAGATTTGTAATAAATTTTCCAACCCCTAAGGCCTATGCCTCAGAGACTAGTGGAATTTCCTTTTGGTGCAGGAATGCTCTATTCTACCGTTGGAGTTACCGGTGTTGTTGCATTTCCACTTGGTTCTTTAGATTTTCTAACCCATCTCTTGGTGTGATCTTGTTGTATTTCATCTACCTTCTGCTTTCCTTTCTCATTATCTTTATCATTGCTAATCAGTTGAGTCTTTCTTTTGCAGTACTTAGCAATATGACCTATTTTGTTGCATGCATAACATGAAACATTGTTCTTTTGAATTGCTTTGACATATTCAGTGTCATTCCTTGACCTACAATGATTAGAAAAATGTCCAAACTTTCCACATGCATGACATTTAACATTCATTCTACAATCTTCTAATCTATGACCATATTTCTTGCAATTTGTGCATTGACCAGGAATAGAATTGTAGTTTTGATTTTATCTATTTCTACATTGTTTAGCCATTTGCCCAAATTTATTGCAAACAAAGCATCTACCATTGAATTTATAAGCATTAGATTGCCTTACTGGTTTCCTCTATTCTGATGAGTTCTGCATACCGGTTGTTTGATCTTCATTTGTAGTACCAGAGATTTCACCTTGTACAAATCCAAGTCCTCTAGAATCATCAATCTGCCTTTGTCTTTTCAATAGGTCATCCAATTGTGCAACACTAATCCTAAATTTTTCTTTATACTCACTTGCAATAGTCAAATCATCCCTTAGAGTATTTATTTGTCTTTCAAGTTCCTGTTCATTATTCTGGGAGTGTGCCAAATTAGTTCTCAACAAATTATTCGCATGAGTCAATCTGCCACATTCATCAAATTTGTTCTTTAGAGATATAATAAGATTATTTTCCTTCTTCTTTCTATCCTCAATATATTTTGATAGCCTCGTAGTCCAATCTTGCATTTCATTCTTCATGAGAATGTTTGCTTGACTTAGTTTCTGACATTGTTCCTTAAGTGCATTCTTCTCCTTATCATCTGGGTTTTACAAAAGTTCCTTTCTCTTGGCTTGAGATGATGATAACCTTTCTTGTAGGACAAGAATGAATTCATTAGAAAAATTCAATTCATCTTGCAATTTCAAGTTCTTCATCCTTTCAGCATCATAATCCTCAAGAGCCATCTCAAGTTTCTTTTCCATAGCCATGTTCATTGATTCCAATTTCAGGCTCTGATACCAATTGTTGGGATCCAAGAACATTGAGAGGGGGGGTGAATTGGTCTTCTACCGGTAAGATAAGATTTTATCCTTTTATACCATACACATATAAACTAGTAAACAAATAAACATACAACTTGAATCAAATAAACCATCCACATGAATGAACACCATTAAACATAGAATTTATACGTGGAAAACCTCAAAGAGGAAAAACCATGGTGGGATTTGTGACCCACAATATCAATTCACTGGCCATATGAAAGGATATTACATATAATGGGGGCCTGCACATGCAGGAAGGCACACTGCCTAGAGAACACTGCTCATCACTAAAGAGTCTCACTGACTACAAACTTTTGTTGAAGTAAAATAATGAAAATGAACTCACAAAATGCATCTGATATGCCAAATAGAGTTTTGGTTCTAGCTCTGCTCTATACTGGTTCATAGGCCTTGAACACTACTACCGATATCTCTTCTCCTCCAAGAATGCTTTCCAAACTATCTACAGATCATTGTATGATATAACATTCAAATACAAATGATCTACATACATATACTTTGCATTATACAGTTATGCTATATTATCCCTTTGTCACATTCTACAAAATGACCTAGCAGTCTGACCTATATACCCATTACAAACAATATGCCTTATGTCGGCTTACAATACATTACAAAAGATATTCAATGTCGGCCTTGACAATAATTTCAAATGATTTTCTAAATAAATCTTCCTTGATGTTGGCTTCCTTGAATTACTTGATGTCGGTGCCAGTTCTGGTGTCGGTGCCTGTGTAATCCTAGATACTCCAATGTCGGTGTCTATCGATAAATGTCTCCTAATGCCGCTATATGACTTCCATCTAATCTTGTTGCCATTAATGACAACAAAATGAATCCAATGAGTGTCAATTACCAACATTATCTAAATCGGTTATCTAAATCATATCCCACCATGGCTTGGTGATCAGTGTACATATCCATATTTAAGTAGTATCAACAATAAGGGGCAAAATCCTAACCTCACTGGGGGGATTTAGCCTTGAGGATTTTAGACATCGGACCAAAAACATAGCAAGACAACAAGGATTGGAACAACCAACAAATGACAACGATAATGTAAGAAGACTAGTTATCATGGAATTGAACTGATTGAAATTGAACAAAAGATCTATTTGTAAGATGTTTTACTTGACAAGAATAAATTTCCAATAGCATGCATGCCTACTTATAGTTGTTAATTTTTGCTTATCTTATCTCCAAAGTGAGTCAAGGATGTCTCAACAACTAGAGAAGCAAGGAAGGAATGTGATGTTTTCTTTGTCTGGTATTTGGGAGTGAAGCCTTCTACTATGCAAATTTTTCTTACGACGTGATCAAGTAACATATCACTGAAAACATTTTGGATTTGTCTGGGAGAAGGGTTAAGTCTTGTCTATTTACGCAAGCAACATATAGGTCATCTTGGTTTAATTATACCTCAATGCTTGTGTCATCTTGTAATATCAAAATCCATGTAGGTTATACTCAGGTCATTATGGTTCAATTATACCATGATGTTTGTATCAACTTTCAACAAATCAAGGCCCGATGATGAAAACAAAGGAAGCACTGACACTTTGATCAAAAACAAATGGCAACATCTGGGAAGAAGAATGCATTATAATTATTTCATTATCATTATCATCTTAATCTTGCATTAGGTTGCATATCATTTTAATCTTTCCTTAGTATTATTTCATTATCATTACCATCTTAATTTTGCATTAGGTTGCATATCATTTTAATCTGGCATTAGTATCATTTCATTATCATTATCATCATCATGTCATTCTTACATCTCATTTTCAATAAACATCTCATATCATACATCTCATTTTCAAGATACATCTCATCATCATCATCATCTAGTCACATTCATCATTGCATCCATCACATGCATATCTATCACATCATCATGGAATCTTTCTTCAATTTCATATCTTCATCATCCATCTATTAACATCAACTTCAACATGTCTTATACAGGATGTATCTTTCCTGAAACCAGACATTTTGATCAAGTCTTATACATGATATATCGTTCCTAAAACCAGACATTTTGATCATCTTTGTCTTATACAAGAGGTGTCATTCCTGAAACCAGACTTGATCTCAATCATATCAATTCTATTAATCCATTTGATATAATCCATTCTATCATGTCTTATACAGGATGTATCTTTCCTGAAACCAGACATTTTGATCAGGTCTTATACATGATATATCATTCCTAAAACCAGATGTTTTGATCATCTTTGTCTTATATAGGAGGTGTCATTCCTGAAACCAGACTTAATCTCAATCAGATCAATCTTATCAATCCAATCAATCTAATCAATCCTATCAAACTCGTGCATGTCATCAACTATACACTCTTCTATCTTTCAAATTATATTATTCTTCTTTCAAGAGACCATTCATGCCTTTAGTGCACGAATGATCTCCTGAGGGGGCATTATCATATCAAATCTCCATATCACTTTCATATCGACACCATCTTCATATTGACTTTTCATATCAAATCAATTCTTCATATCTGGGGCATCATATCAAATCTCGATATCAATTTCATATCAATCTCATATCAACTTTTCATATCAAATCAATTCTTCATATCCAAGGAATCATATCGACAATTTTGGTGACAACATCATATCAAAAAAAAAAATTGACGATAAATTGAGCATTTTTCTTTGAATCAACATGTGGTCACACGTTAACTCAAAGAGGGGCAAAATGTAGACACCTAAAAGTTGCCCAACAAATTAAGTGAATTTAATTCATTTAATTATCCCCATTTCTTCCAATTAATTAAATTAAGATTTAATTAATATCCCTATTTCTCTAAATTAGCCTATTAATCAAATTAAAGATCTGATTAATATTTCCCTTCTTCTGTCCTAGCCATTTAGTTAAATTTACATTTAATTAAAATCTCCCTCATATTCATTTAACTAAATTCACATTTAATTAAATCCCCCTTTCTAAGCCATTTAATTAAATCCCCCTTTATAAGCCATTTAATTAAATTTACATTTAATTAAAATTCCCCCTCTAGCCATTTTAATTAAATCTACATTTAATTAAAACCCTTTTTACATTTAAATAAATCTAAATTTATTTAAAAATCCCCCCACTTGCAAAATCCTACAAATGCAAGTTGCAACCAACAATTAAAATAAATTAGTTTTATTTTAATTAAATTCTATTTTTCCCCACCCACTTGCAAAATCCTACATCTCCCACTTGCCTCCTAAACCTCTTCTAGAGCCTTCTAAATTCTTCTAAACTATGTTAATTGGCCTAATCAACTCCTAATCATGACCTTTCCCTAAATTTGAGGAGGTCACTTCTCAAATTTGGAAGAAAGTCTTCTAAATGCATTTAAGACTTTATTTCTTCAACAAGCTAACTTTTTGAGCTCCCCAAATTTGGAAGGACTCTTACAAATTTGTCCCCAAAGTCTTCCTAACCATTAATGGTTAACTCAACCTTCCCACATGGTTAGAGACTTCTCTCTAACTTAACCCAAGGGTCTCATCAAGCACTCATGGCTTTGACCCTAGTTATCCTATTAACCCTTACACAAGAGTTCACCCCTTGGGTAAAGGATTTATCCATTGGTTATCCACTAACCTAACCATAACCTTACCTCCTAAGGTAACCTTCATGTCTCCTCAGGAATTTAAAGCCTCTTACATTTCCTCTCAAGCCCTCTAAAGGTGACATTTATCAACTTGGGATTGGATTGAATCCCTCACATGGATTGATAACTTTCAATCCTAGCCCTTGTTGATATTATTCAATTTCAACAATCCATTTCCCTATTTTCCCTATAAATAGAGTTCTCATTCTTCATTTAAAAACAAAAAAATCTTTTGTGCATCAAAATTATAGTCATTTTGTAGGTTAAGGAGCTCTCTTTGTTATCTTCAAGCATCAAGCATTCATCTCATAGCATTTTAGCTTCATTTAGCTTAAATGCATATCCTTTTCTTATAGATTAATTAACTCATCTAGTAACATTTAATCTTCAATTTAAAATTAACCTAGTTTCATATCTTCATCATCTTGAGCATTTAGTCTTGCATCTTGCATTTCATCTTAATCCATCATCTTAGCTTTCACTAGGATCTTAGTTGCATCCATTTTGATCCTAGAATCATTTAAATCTCGTTGTCTAGGTTGTCATCCAAGAGATCAAGTTCTCTTCCAAGTGAGGACCACCTTGAACCTTGAGGCTCTTTAGAGATAAAGGAGCATGGAACATGCTTAGAGTTTGGTTTTTCAAAGCTAGCTTCTTGGTTTTGGATTTTCATTTCTAACCTCTAACATAATGTTTCATGTTTGTGTTTGAAGTGTTCTTCTCTATTGCAGGTTGATACCACATTCTAGGCAAACAATATGCACTAAAGATTTTATTGTATGTTCTACTTAAACTGTCATATGTGCTAGTCTGTTTGTTAGATGCGCTAGAATGTTGAACGAATGGACTAAAATAGTGATCAGATGCACTAAATAACATATCAAAAGTGCTCCAGAACTGATCAAAAGAGCCTCAGTATTAGTCAAATGTGCTATTTTGTTTAGAAGATGTGCTAATCTATGATTTAAGTATTCTTTGTCAGTTTGGTGATTATTTTTCAATTTTTCCTGAGTTGATTTTGTAACAGAGGCATTTTTAGTTATCTGATGATGTGTTTCCAGATTTTGATTACTGATTATTGATGGATTTTACTTCTATTTATTGTTGTGGATTGCTCTTAATATTTTTTGCTCTTTATCATGTTGAGGAGCCGTGGTAGAGGGGGTTGGATTATTTCTCTTGATCAGAAAGTTGATGTGCCTTGATGTTGGTGTATATTTCATTTGTTGAGCATATTTGATTGCCTATTTATGGCTTTGTTGTGATACCTTGATATGAGGCTTCCTGTTGTTATTTGGCTTTATGATTATTGAGTGTCCATGTGTGTGTGTGGCTGCATGATATTGGTTTTTAGATCTATATGTTGATTATGTGCCTCTTGTTGCATCTATTTCTTGGGCCATGTTAGGGGGAGTGGGTTTCCTTGTGATGACTGGGGTCACGAGAGATAGGCTTGCATGAGGCTCCTTGTAAGGATGCATGAATTATAGACCGCTAGGGCACATTGGGAGTTTACCATGATGATAAATAAGTGATAAATTAATAATAATGGGTTTGGGTACTTAAATTCATTAATTAAGATAATAATTGAAGTGAGCCCCATGACTTGATCCTAGGGAGGATTTTTTAGGATAGGCATGGGAAGACCATTGCGATGGTAAGTCAATATCCCTTGTTCTCTCATAGGTTGAGATGGCTTCACATGTCCATCAGGATAGTGCCTTATGTTGTTATATTTGTTATGTTTGAGGATGGCATGTGATGACACTCCACCCCTACATGTGTCCCTTTGATGATTTATGTTTATGCCTTATTGGTTGTATTTATACCTTGTTGAGTTGTTCACCTCTGGGATTTTATTATTGTTAGTTGGAATGGTTCTTGCATGAGAGTCCATGTGTGTGGTTAGTCTCTTTGGTTATAGGTGATAACTTAGGTTTAGAGTGTGTGTTGGGACCTTGTGTCATCTCCTTGCACGGGGGGTGGCTCTTTTGGTTCTACATGGTCGGGTGGTTGGTGATTTTTAGCCATTGAGATGTTCTCTTGGATTTCTTCATGCGTGGATGAGGATTCTTCTTCATGATGGATTATGGATATACCTTGTAGTAGTTTCATGTAATGGATATGACAGATTTATGTAATGTAATATATTGTATGTAGTGGTTGGAATCTTGTATTAGGATGAGCTATGCTCACAATGTATTAATGTGCAAATGAATTTTTAATTATGAGTAGTTGTTGATGAAATTAGGGATTATATCATAAATTGTAATAAGACTATATGTTGTAGCATGTTGTATTGGTATAATACAAGGAAATGACTTTATGATCTTGGAAATGTAATAGTTCATATATGAAATAAAAATGGATTCATGTAGATGCATTGAAAGATAAGAAGCATGTATAGAATGTATGTTGATTGATTAAGAAAGAAAGCATTAAGATAGTTCCATCAATGCATTTAGGAATTAGGATTGAGGAAATGATCATGTTAGAATTGATGCATGTGTAGCATGATTAGATAGATAGGTAAATATTGATTATGCCCATGAATTAGTATTATATTATCATAGAAATGGATAAAGAGCATGTAGTTAGGAAATGTTGGGTTAAGAAACATTTAGATTTGATGCATAAAATGAATGTAGACTTTAGGGGGTTAGTCTTGCATTGAAAAGGATTAAATGTATCATGCTAGATAAATGTTAGAATAGATTGCATATCATGTTGGACAAATAATTAGTAGGTTGCATATCTCATTGAAGAAAATAGTTATGATGCTTTAGATTAAAGATTAAATGAGATAAGTAAGTGAGTAGGATGTCATTATGGTAGTTAAATAAGTAATGATGTTAAAGTACCCAGGGAAGAGTAATGATGTTATGTTACTTCCTCTTGTGTATTTAATGGAATGTCAATGTCTTCTATGTTCCTTATGCTTAAATGTTAATGGATAGAATTAGATAATAATATTATATGTTGCATTAGATTGTTATAGATGTTAATTAAAAAAAATTTATCTCCATAGTGTGTTAGTAGCTTAATTTTTGTAGGGTATTTTATTGGACATTACATCTGGTATTAGAGCCCATGTTCATACACTAGGTACTCTGGTTTCATTTGAGCCCATTGTGCATGGGGTAGCCCAATGGTTTTATCCTTGCTATTTATTTTCTTACTATAGTTTCTCTAGATGGTTAGCTTATAGTTTTCTTTTGCATCTTTCTTAGACAAGATGCCTTCTAGGGGTAGAGATTGTCATCATGCTAGTTTCATGGATACTCATAAAACTCTTCATCCTGAGGTTTATGAGGAGTCACATCATGAGGAGCAACAGCAGTAGTAGGATCATCTTGGAGGTGATGCAATTCCACAGTTGGTGAACATTCTTCAGGAGATTCTTGTTCATGTTGGACTGAGATAGGAGGAGAAAAAGTAGGAGGGATCTTGCTATTCAAAGCATCAGAAGAGAGTGTTCACATTATCCTAGGAGGAGAGTTGAGGTTGATCAGGAGGCACTTGTAGCTACTCACATGAGAGATATGATGAGGGCTCACCCTCCTACTTTTTATGGCTTAGGTAGTGGCATGGAGGCAGAGAAATGGTTATTGGACTTGGGTAGGTGTTTTTCTATGCACCTGTGTAGTAGTAACACCAAGGAAAGATGCATGATTATGCACATTCATGATTTTGCGATGACATGGTGGCACATGGAGGAACAAAAGTTGCATTTGAACATAGTGACAGTATCTTGGGAGTTGTTCTTGGAGTGGTTTCATGCTATATTTATTTTAGAGAATTGGAGGCAAAGGAAGGCCGACGAGTTCCATGATTTGAGACAATAGAGGATGACTATGGAGCAATATGAGCACAGGTTATTCAAGCTTAGACAGTATGCTGGGATTGCATATGATGAGTTGATGTTGATTCAATACTTTGTGATAGGTCTTAGTGATCGTATTAGTGGTGAGGTCCGGATGCATGAACCTAAGACTTTGGAGGCAGTTGTGGAGAAGGCGAGGATAGCAGAGGAGAATCTTGCCTTAGTTTCAAGAGGTGTGATAGGAGGATAGATAGTTAGTGCACTAGTTACAAGATTTATTGTGAGAGGTTCTCAGTCGCACACTTCAAATTTTGCTAGGAGCCATCCCTCTTCTTTTTGCAATGGTCAGCAGTTTAAGAAGAGGCATCCCTAGGGCCAAAGATTTGCATGAGGTGCTAGATTTTAGGTTGACAGGAGTCACAATTGTTAGCATGACAAGAGACCTACTCCTTCTCAGCATCAGCCATCATAGAGTTCTCAGCCAGCTTCTAGTAGAGGTAGTGTTCAATAGTCAAGGACTACACCAGGGAGTAGAGTGTTTGGCAGGAGAGATTGCTTTTCATGTGGGTAGCCAGGATATATTTTCATACTTTGTCCTTAGTGTACTTTTCAGATGTCAAGACAAGAGAAGCCAGCTACTTGTGAGCCTACAGTTGGAGATGCAGGTAGGTCACATCATGTATTTGTGGCGGTTGATAACCATCAAGCTGAGCATTAGGCCACTGTTTTACCATGTTGAAGATATCTACAGTTGAGGAGGCTTATCAATGTAAAGTGGAAAATTGGACCCTAGTGGTTCCCGACCTAGGAGAGAGAAACGAAACCACTAGGATGATTTTCACTTGATGCAAAAATGCACTTTACATTCAAAAGAGGGATTGAATTCACTAGATCCAAATCCAATGGAAGTAAGGATGTGAATACTAAGTGGATTGAAAGTGTTGGAATGTAATTTTCCCTCTTTTGTAAATAGATATGTTGACTTATTGCCTATGTAAAAAAGCAAGACAAAATGGATGAAACAAGGAGCTACCAATTTGGGATCGCACTGTAACTTAGGATCTGAGATGTTTAGACTGATACAGATCTACCCTGCAAATTTGGAGAGAATTTGTCAGAATTGTGTGTAATTTATGCACCATCCTCCGAAAAAATTCATGATTCAAAAAGGATTTTTTCATCTCTGCAAATGAAACCTAAATTTGCAATTATAATCGCATACCTGCAACCTTGTAGATCTGCAATTTGTTAATGATGGTTGTTTTTGTTAATTTTATGAGGATTCGGTTAATACTGAGAGGGGGGTGAATCACTATTAAGACCAATTTGAAACTTTAAACCAAAATCAAACTTACAAAAAATCCAACTTCATTTACCACATATGCCAATTCATTAAATAGTATTGGTAACCGCTGATAAATCTTTGATAAACTACTATAACCGGTGTATTAAAAAATAATGAATAAACTAAAGATAATCAATGACATCACATGAAAATCATTCCACACATGAACACCATATTTTGTGACATGGAAACTCAAATAGGGAAAAAACACAGTGGGAGTTAGTACCCACAAAGATTTGTACTTTTTTAAGTACGCCCTGTTAGGAGCTTACAATATGCCTTGTTAGGACCAGACTCTATTAGGACTCACCCGGTTAAGGGATTTGGATGTGCAACCCGGTTAGGAGCTTAATGACCTATTAGTATCAACCTTGTGAGAGGATTTACCACTCTTTTTGAGAGCTACCCTATTAGAGGATTTACAAGATTAAGGCATGTTAGGACCTACCCGGTTAAGGGATTTAATTTGTTTTAATTGTTAGAGAGAAACGGTGAAAAAGCGATCTGTTACTTGCACTTCCCAGCTTGCTAAATCAGATTCAGTTATACTCCACTATTTGCAACTCTCGAGAAGATCTCACTCTTCTCTGGTATGGCTTCACACTCTTCTCTAAGACCACCAACAAAATAAACATCAACTAAGCCAACATAAATAATGCTTTCCACTAGGGTGGCCACTAAACCCTAAATTACATCATAGATCATCACACATCTTTACAACTCATTATAGATCATCATATGGATCATTACAATCATTTATAAATCAATATCATCTATTGATTGATCATAAGTCTTCACAACAAGTCGATCTGGTACAAAGTCAAACCCTTAGCACATTCTGCTAAGCACTTTGCACATTCCCAAGAAATTTGCTCTCCAAACGTGCCAAACATCTTGCAAACATTTCAAGTGGTTTGTGCCATGTTATCATCAACATGTAGACTTGATGTCGATCATCGCCAATACCAAAAATCATTACCCATTTTATGATTTCTTCACCGGTTCTAAAACCCTACCAAAACCCTGGCAAAACTTCATCATAAATTAGAAACATGCCTTTTGATAGTCATCACAAGATGCGGTTCCGATCAGATACTCATTACCATGATAAAATCTTATATTCCAAACCACAAATCACCAATCATCACCAGTCATCCACTTCAAGTAAAATATCTCTACATATACCGGTTAAAGTCCTATTTCACAGTCTTTTGTATAATACCGGTAAACCCTATCTCCGGTAGACTAAATCACTTAGATGAAAAACCAAACATCAGATAACATCATTAATCATCAATTGCCATCAGTGACAACATAAATAACTGATCAAGTCATCTAATCAAAAAATCTCAATCTCTTCATCACAAATAGTCTTCTATCCTCTACCAGTTCAGTCATCAGTCTTTAGTTGCATCACCTCATCTACATCAGTTATGCCAATCATGCCAACAGTCTCCTCCTTTGGCATTGATGGCAACACCAATCAAATATACCAATCAGATTGCAACACCATCATTGTTACACCATCACTGCTACTTGTTCTGTCACTCTCCTCCTTTTGTCTTCTCCCCTTAAATCAATACTTCTCCAACTTCTCTAATCCTTTTCTTCTCTCAAATTTGATCTTGTTTTTCTCTCAAATCTGATCTTATTATTCTCCCCCTTTGAAAGAAATGCCAAATGTGTATGTGTATCAATGATCTTCTTTACTGTTGCTTATGTCATCATCATCTCTGCTAACCAAATCACAACATTATATCTAATCATTAAGTCAGAGCTTTATATTTGAACTACTCCCCCTACGGAGTAGCTTGCACCTCATCAATCCTTAATGAAAAATAATTATTAGATCCATAGGATTGATGCATCTCCATCATTCTAGTTCTTCTGGTGTAGGGGTTTAACCCCTAGTTTACCTCTAAGAAACTCAAAGGTAGTCTTTGGTAAGGGCTTAGTAAAGATATTAGCTATCTGATCTTTACTCTTCACATATTCCATCTTGATCTATTTTTCTTGAACTCTTTCCCTTAGAAAATGATACTTCAATTTAATGTGCTTGGTTCTAGCATGAAGTACGGGATTCTTAGAAATATTTATTCCACTTGTATTATCACAATAGATAGTCACCGGTTTAGACATATCTATTTTGAATCCTTCTAGCACATATCTCATCCACATTGCCTGTGTGCAATTCATGGATGCAACAACATACTCTTCTTCAGTTGTAGATTGAGAAACATATGTTTGTTTCTTGCTCGTCCATGCCACTAATCTTCCACCAAGAAGAAAGGCTCCACTGGTTGTTGTTTTCTAGTCATCCACATTACCTGCCCAATCTGCATCAGTAAAGACATCCAAATTAAAATCTCCTCTATAGGGATACCATAAACCATAGTCTACTATGCCTTTGAGATACTGGAAAATTCTCTTCACTGCCACCAAATGTGTCTCCTTAGGCTCTTTCTGAAATCTGGTAACTAATCCAACATCATGAGCAATGCCCAGCCTACTATGAACAACATAGTGTAACTTACTAATCATAGACCTGTACTTTTTTCACAAACAATAGGAGAATCATCTTGTTTGGACAACTTGCAGCCTGTCACCATTGATGTTCCTACCGGTTTGTAGTCTTCCATGTTGAATGTCTTCAACACCTCTTTGACATACTTGCTCTGACAAATAAAGCTACCACCATCCGGTTGATGGACCTGTAACCCAATAAAGAAATTTATTTCACCGATTAGAGACATTTCAAATTCCTTTTTTATTACATCAGAAAAATCCATACACATCATCATTCCCTCCAAAAATTATGTCATCTACAAATACTTCTACTATCAACATCTTGTCTCCATCAGTCTTCAAATAAATTTTGTTTTCCTCACTAGTACGTTGGAATCCAATTTTGATCAGATGTGCATGTAATCTCTCATACTAATCTCTCGGTGTCTTCTTTAAACCATACAGAGCTTTATGCAATTTACATACCATGTCTTTATCATCAGATAGAAACCTATTTAGAAAGGTTGATTTGACATCCATTTGTTGATTTAACATCCATTTGATAAACTTTCAATCCCTTATATGCAGTAAATGCTAGTAGCATTCTCACTCCTTCTAATCTAGCAACCGGTGCAAAGGTCTCTCCATAATCCTCACCTTCTTCGTATGCATACCCTTTGTAGACTAACCTCACCTTGTTTCTTACAATTTTTCCTTCTTCATTCAACTTATTCCTAAAGACCCATTTTGTTCCAATTACATTCTTATCCTCTGGTCTAGGAACAAGTGACCATGTTTGAATAATTCTCAATTTGATCTAATTCTTCATTCATTGCATTAACCCAATAATCATATTTTAGTGCTTCCTTTACTGTTTTGGGTTCTATTGTAGATATCAAATAAGATTTTTCTCTTATCTTCCTCCTTGTTTGCACACCAACATTCTTATCACCAATTATCCACTCTTGTGAATGGTTTAAGCGGACATACTTAGGCAATACTGGTACTGGTTCTGTATCTTTTGCTTCTTGTTCTTCATTTTCTTCATCACTATCATCACTTACCAATTGAGCACCTAATTCTCCATTTGCCAGTTCTTCATTGTTCTATGCTTCCGGTTCAATAATCACAAGTTTCTCATCATCTTTTTTAGGCTTAGATATGTTGATACATTCTGACTTTCCAGAGAGATCATCTAGCTTCACATTAGCACTTTCAATAATCTTCTTAGTTTTCTTATTGTAATATTTATATGCCTTACTTCTAGTAGAGTAACCAAGAAAGATTCCCTCATCAGATTTTGCATCAAATTTTTGTGTGAATATCTTTCTTAATAAAACATTGACTCCCAAAAATTTTGAAATAACTTACACAAGGAGTTTTTCCATACCATAGCTCATAGGGTGTTTTGTTGTTACCTCATTTTACTACTACCTAGTTTAAAGTGTATACAATAGTGCTAACTAATTCTCTCCAAAAAAAATTAGGTACATTACCCTGTAATAGCATGGTTCTAGTAGCTTCAACTATTATTTTGTTCATCCTTTCTACTATGCCATTATGTTGTGGTGTCCTCAGAGCTGGCATTTGTCTCTTGATACCATGTTCCTCACAATACTTAACAAATTCATCAGATGTGAATTCTCCTTCCCAGTCTGATCTTAAACACTTCAAGTTATTACTAGTTTCATTCTCAACCAGAGCTTTAAATGATTTAAATTTACTAAATGCTTCTAATTTCTCCTTCAAAAATGTCACCCACGTCATTTTAGAATAGTCATCAGTGAAAATCATGAAATACCTATCACTGTAATAACTCTTTATTCTCATAGGGCCACAAAGATCAGTATGTACCAAATCTAAAATATTCTCAAAAGTACAATTCTTTCTCTTGAAATAAATTGAGGCCATCTTACTAATTTGACAATCTTTGCATATCACATTATCCAGTTTAACAAGTTGGGTCAATCCTCTTATAACACTTGACTTGCTTGCCTTAACCAGATTTTCAAAATTAACATGACAACATCTTTTATGCCACAACCAACTGTCTTCAATTCTTGCAACCAGACAATTATTAATATTACTATTAAAATAGAATAAGTTACCTCTAGTTTGCTTCCCGATAGTAATCAGTTCACCATTACCTCCAATAATTCTGTAGACTCCACTTTTAAACTCAAGAAAATAACCTTTATCATTGAGTTGACCAATACTTAAAAGATTATTCTTTAGACCATCAACCCAAAACACATCATCAGCATTACTCTTCCCATTTAGAGAAATTGAACCTTTAACTTTCACCATGGAGCGAGAGTTATTTCCAAATCTAACAACACCACCATCAAATTCATCAAGGGTTATGAACTTACTTTTATCTCTGCTCATGTGGCGTGAGCAGGCGCTGTCTATAATCCATTCATCACTATTCTCTATATGAGATACCAGTGCCTTTTCATCTGTCAGTTCCTCCTTCATGGTTACAAACACAATCTCCTCATTGTCATCTTCATCTTCAAACTCCTCATCGGTCACACCTTCATCTACTGCAACATAACATTACTTTTTTCCCTTTCCTTTATATTTTCTAAGTTTCTATTTCTTGTCAGCATTGGGACAATTAGCAACAATATGACCAATTTTACTACAAGAGAAACACTTCAAAGGTAGCTTTCCTTTATACTTACTGGTGCTTCCTAGAAATCTTTTTGCTAACAGTGCCTCAAATTCCATCACCTGATCTTCATTGTCTTCATTTCCACAGTTACTTTCATAACTTGACCTACACTCATGATTTTGACATATATCTTTTCCTTTTCTAGCAGATGAACTAGTAATAGAAGCTTTAAAAGAAAATTCAGTAGATTTTGTCATAATATTGTCAAAACTATTCAACTCAAAAGTTGTAATCTTACCAATCAATGAATCAATAATTACCTTATCCTTTGAAATAGATCTAAGTTCTTGGATTGCAGATACTCTTATAGCATACTAAGGTTCAATAGTTCTAATTATTTTACTTACTATTGCATCATCATCTATTTTGCCTCCAACGCTCTTTATGCCACCAACAACTTCTTTGGTTCTCTGACCATACTGTGCAATATTTTCTCCTTCAAGCATTCTCATGTCATCAAACTTTCCTCTCAAGCTTTCCTCTTTGGCTCTTTGTAAATGCTCATCTCCTCCATAGATTATATCTAGCTTTTCCCAAACCTCACCTGCAGTTTCTAATCCTTGAACATAAATATATTTTGAATCAGATAAATTACTAACAATAGCTTTGAAGGCTTGTATGTTCTCTTGTTGCTCTTTGATTTCATCCAGTGTCAAGGGAGTAGTAGTAGGAGCAACATAATTTGTTTCAACTTGCTTCCAATATTATACACCAAGACCTTTGATGTAGATCTTCATTCTTTCTTTCCAGATCTTATAGTTATCCTTGTTGAACTTAGAACCCTCTTTCTTCATCATCTTAACTTCCTCAGAATCTTTCCCTCAAGCGGTTAGGCTTTCTACACATAGAGGATCAAATCTCTATTACCAGTTGTTAATTCTATGAGGATCTGATTAATACTGAGAGGACGGGTGAATCAATATTAAGAACAATTTGAAACTTTAAACCCAAATCAAACTTACAATAAATCCAACTTCATTTACCACATATGCCAATTCATTAAACAGTATCGGTAACCACTAATAAATCTCTGATAAACTGCTATAACTAGTGTATTCAGAAATAATGAATAAACTAAAGATAAACAATAACATCACATGAAAATAATTCCACACATGAACACCATATTTTTTGATGTGGAAACCCAAATAGGGAAAAACCACGGTGGGAGTTAGTACCCACAAATATTTGTACTTTTTTGAAGTACACCTTGTTAGGAGCTTACAATTTTTCTTATTGAATGTAATCACAAGTGTTTCATGGAATGACATGTAACATGACAAAACCCTAACACACACACATGCTTGCAAATGAATATTGTAATGTTGCTCCAATGGATGAGTGAAGAAAACACATGAAGAAGAAGACTTGATGGATCCTTGAAGACTTGAACACTTGAACGCTTGATAGAGACCTTTCACTTGTTTACCCATTTTTTTCTTATCTTAGCCTTATGCAAATGAGAGGACTAGATCCCCTTTTATACTTGCCTTGGAGGGTTTAATTTTCCTCTCACCAAAGGCCGACATAGGGGAGATTAAATACTGAAGAGTAAATTAGGTCCAAGGGTCGGATGGACCAATTTTGGGGCCACACAAAGAGGGAGGAAAAGGGAACCACACCCCTGTCCAAGGGGGACAGGGGTACCACGCCCCTGTCCTAAGGGGACATGGGCACCATGCCCCTGTCCTACCCTATTTTGGGGCTTGGACAAGGTCATGAGGTGGCACAAGGACTGAAACAAGAGGAGATTTGGAAGTATAATGCAGAGAGGGGTCCTAATTGAGTAGGGAGATGCAGTCACTAGGATGAGGGCCTAAAATGTAGTCAAAATTGCAAGGGTCCCAATTTAATGATGCTAAATTTAGCCTTCACTTTATCAGGAGTATGGCTTATGCCAATACTATCGGTAAAGTAGAAGAAAGAGAGAGATGAAGATGAGAGATGCAGAGAAATACCACAAGAAGTATATGACATCACTAATCTTGAGGAACAAAAAAACCCCAATCTTAGGATCTTAACTCACTCAAACATATGCAAGAGCACACAAGACAAGACAAAGCACAAAAGACACATGGAAAAAACAACACAAGACCACAAATCAACTAGCCGAAGAGACCTCAATACTCAAATTAAGTCTCAATAACTAATTGAAACACAAAGACAAATGCCATCACTTAAACACCAATAATTACATAAAAGAGCAAAGATGACATCATCCATGAACCATCAATAGTAAAACTATAATTTCATGAGAGGAAGAAGAGAGAGGACATGAATACACATTTTGGTGATCCATGAGAAGAAATGAGAACAAAAGGAACCATGGACATATCGCCCCTAGAACTAGGTGATCCATGGAGAAAAAAAGGACACGGAAAACTAGCCCCTAGATTCTGTCTAGGTGATCCATGTAAGGGAGGAGAGTGAGAACACCATTAGTTCCACTCAACCTCATGCATGTGTGTGTAAGTGTGGTTCAAAGCACCTCATAGGACTCTATGCCCAAGTATGCTACAACCTGTATAGTACAAATGTCAAGAAAGGCATGACATCTCACTCTAAGAGACTATGCTCTGGTTTTGAGAATAGTCACCCTACATAAGAGAAAAGTGGTGACATCTTGCTCTAAGAGGCTACCCTATGGTTTCGAGAATGACCCACTATATAAGAGAAAAGTGGTGACATCTCTCTCTAAGAGGATACCCTCTAGTTCTAAGAATGACCCACTGTATAAGAGAAAAGTGGTGACATCTCACTCTAAGAGGCTACCCTCTGATTTTGAGAATGACCAACTGTATAAGAGAAAAGTGGCGACATCTCTTTCAAAGAGGCTACCCTATGGTTCTGAGAATGACCCACTGTATAAGAGATACAATGCACAAGAGAAATATAATACAAAAGGAGCAGTGTAGGTGCCCCCCCCTTAAGATGTTAACGTAGTTTAATGTTGATATCTTAAGGAAAGTAGAACAAGGATACCTACCTTCGACAACAAGAAGATATCCATCATGCATAAATGTCATAAATCCAAGCAAGAGAGGGAATACTCTTCAAGAAAGGATAAGATAGTTGAAAAGAGATATCTTTCTATAAGTGTAAAGGAGATCCTTGGAGAAGAATAGATCTTTTCTCAAAAGACATCTACCTCCAAGAGGAGTTTTCGTAGACAAATATAACATCTTCTAGAATGAAGCGTGTAAGAGAACAAGAATTAAATCCTCCCTCCTATTTCTAGGTGAAAGGGATTCTTGATGAAGGATGACTCACTTTTATCCCAATGGGGATGGGTGAATTTATTATAGATGTACATTACCAAGTGTGAAAGAGGTTATAGTCAAGGACTTGCACCTCTTGTATAAGAGAGAACCCTTGAGAAAACAACAACAATTTCACACAAGGAATGACATAAAGTAATAAAACTCACACCATCCACAAAATAGGAAAGAGTTGACCCTTAGAGAAAGAGATAGAGAGAGAGAGAGAGAGAGGGAGAGATCATTTCCCCCAAGTGTAGGGAAAATGAGAAGAGCTTACACAATCTACTAGAGAGAGATTAAACATAAGAAAATTCACAATGTACTTAGATGAACACATGCAACAAAAGACATTAGTATATGTAAAATAAATGTCTCAAGAAGTGGTAATTTTCTAAGAGAAGAGAGAAAGAGAACCACATATTCCCCAAGAGGGATTAGTCATAATAACATACCATTCTAAGGAATGATAATCACATATGAAAAATGCAGCCCCTAAAGGAAATAATGATAAATGAGATAGAAAGAAAGAAAAAAGATGTGAAATCCTTGCCCCCAAGTGAGAATAACAAGGAGAAGTGTTACACCTCTTCTAATGGTGATTATTTTCAAGTGATATGCCTTCCTAATGGAACACATCATCTCAAGGAAGGGACATGTACTTCAAGAGAGATCATTCCATGCTAGGGGGCATATCATACTTGTAAATAACCAAAACCATAGAAGAGGTAAGTTTTCCAATAGGATGAAGGCAAGAGAAGAAGTGGATTACTCATTAAAGATGCTCCTCTCCAAGCAAAGAGGAAAACCAAAGAAAAATTATATGCTCACATAGGAATAACTCTATGCAAGAAAGGAGATCTAATAATGAATAATGCACAAAGATAGAGATAAATCCATAGAAAGAAGAAGGAAAGTGAACTTCATGTTGCTACCCCAAGGTATTTAAAATTTAAATAACACCACTACAAATGATAAAGATCCCCCAATTAAGCTAGCTACTTATGTCATAGGGTGAAGAGCAACATGAAGAGAAAGCAAGTGCTAAGGCACTATGTTTTTGCCAAGAAATACAACTAGATCTATTGTAAGACAAATTCATGCATTATCATATTGCTTTTAAACAGATTTGTTAAATGCATGAAATTTTCCAAGAGAATGTGAATATAAATCATGAATAATGCAATATTCATCACCTTTCACTCAAGATTGTTGTTCTTCTTTTAAGGAGGAAACGAAATGTTCTTATCATATTTCAATCTCCAATAGATTCATGTAGCTAGTATTTCGGGATGATAAATATGTTTTAATTCATCTTCTTGACATGGAGGAGAAAAATTGTCAGAAGAAGAAGGATCATTATCCACGATTCTAACTATTCCATTGTCTATTCCTTCTTGAATAGATTTTTGAAAATCAAGGAAATCATCGATATTGTGATCATGGGTTTGATGAAATGAGCAAAAGGGACGTTTTGAAGAAGAAGCATTCTTGTGGGCTCTTATGATTTGTTGTCTTTGGAGATGATTTTGAAATTTTTGGAGCCTTAAGAGTTCATCCATAGGGAGAGGAGTCTCATTTTCTAGGCCTTATGTAGTATCTTGTGTAGGAGGGTTTATAGGGACACAAATTCCTTGTTCAAACTTCCCAAGTCCTTATCCTCTAAAACCTTGTTTTGTTATTATATGAAAGCCACGACTATAAGAATGTTGCAAATGACTAGGTGGGGGAATAGGATCATGAATTTCTTTGAAATCTGATGTGTAAGGGGGAATAAAAGGATTTTTAGATGAAGAAGGAATATCACTTGAAGGGACATTCACCTTTCTCTCATCATGCTTATCCTTTTTGGGAGATTGTGAATGAACATCTTCATCATAAAAAGGCTCATTTTTACTTATTTCTATGTGAGGAGAAATATCATTAAGAAAATGCATAACATCATCCTCTCTACATATATCTTGATGTTGAAGATAGGTCCTAGGAGAATAAGGATGGCCGAAAGATGTAAAAATGTTGATATTTTTATTTTGCCCCCTTTTCTCAATGATATGTGTATGAGAAGAAGATGGGCCCGTGTTTCTTTCCAATGCTTTCTCACTTTTAAAAATATCATTGGTTGAAGCATTATCTCTCATATCATTCACACAAGATACCCTAGGAGAGGTACAAGGATTAGGATCTCTAAGATTGAGATCTACAAAAGCCTTAAGGTGATTAACATATGAAATGCATTTTATTAATAACATCACCATAATACAACATAAATGATACATTAAGGCTTTGAGATCAAATTGAAAAGGAAATGACTTCGAAATCCTAACAACACAATATGACCAAGTGCTATGAATGAAAAGAAGAAACATGAAATGAAAGAAGTCATTATCCACCAAATGATTGTAATAAATATATGTTAAAAATAATGTAATCATATGTGAAATAGCAAATAAGTCTAATCCATTGATTGTCATTGAAAGTCTCTTAATTAAAATCTTAATTTGTTGAAAAAGAAGATCTAAAATTAGGACCCCTTTTATGAAAATTAATTTAGAATTTGAGAGTGTTGAAATTTTGAATTTATTTTCGACCTTAAGAGGTGTTAAAATTGATAAAGTACACCAATTTCCTAGATTTAAGTAGAAAAATATAGTCAAGTCCGACTCTCGAAATTTTGGGAAAAAAGCTAGGGACCGTGCGTAAGTTATGCACGGTCCAACCAACTTTTTTTGAAAATTTCAAGGATGATAGAAATTATGATTTTATTGCAAAATCCAAAAAACAGCTGATTTGGAGATGTCTAGATGGATCAAATTAGCAATCAAAGGTCGAAATAGGAGATTCTTAAAAATTAAGGTTGTGTTGTTTAACCACTTAATTTTTAGAATGAAAAGATGGATTTAAATTGCAATTTTGAAATACAAATCAGATTTGAAAAAAGCCACTAAAATGCTATATTTCACAAGCTTAATTTCCTCAAAATGAAAAATTAGGGTTTTTATGCAAATAACCTCTAAAATTTACAAAAAGATCAAACTTGGAAATGAAATTTTGAAATTCAAATTGCAATTATTCAGATCTAACAATAAGAAATCAGAATTAAGATGTAAGACGTCGGGTTCACCAAAATGTAAAGTGGAAAATTGGACCCTAGTGGTTCCCCACGTAGGAGAGAGAAAGGAAACCGCTAGGATAATTTTCACTTGATGCAAAAATGTACTTTACATTCAAAAGAGGGATTGAATCCACTACATCCAAATCCAAGGGAAGTAAGGATGTGAATTCTAAGTGGATTGCAAGTGCTGGAATGTAATTTGCCCTCTTTTGTAAATAGATATGTTGACTTGTTGACTATGCAAAAAAGGAAGACAAAATGGATGAAACAAGGAGCTGCCAATTCGGGATCGCTCTGTAACTTTGGATCTGAGATGTTTAGACTGATATAAATCTATCTTGCGAATTTGGAGAAAATTTGTCAAGACCGTGTGTAAGTTATGTATGGTCCTCCGAAAAATCCATGAGTCAAAAAGGGTTTTTCCATCTCTGCAAAAGAATCCTAAATCTACAATTACAGTTGTGCACCTGCAACCTTGTAGATCTGCAATTTGTTGATGATGGTTGTTTTGCTTATTGAATGTAATCACAAGTGTTGCATGAAATGGCATGTAACATGACAAAACCCTAACACACACACATGCTTGCAAATGAATGTTGTAATGTTTCTTTGATGGATGAGTGAAGAAAACACATGAATAAGAAGACTTGATGGATGCTTGAAGACTTGAACACTTGAACGCTTGATGATGATAATAGAGACTTTTCGCTTGTTTACCCAATTTTTTCTTATCTTCGCCTTATGTAAATGAGAGGACTGGATCCCCTTCTATACTTGCCTTGGAGATTTTAATTTTCCTCTCACCAAAGGCCGACATAGGGGAGATTAAATCCTAAAGAGAAAATTAGGTCCAAGGATCGGATGGACCCATTTTGGGGCCACACAAAGAGGGAGGACAAGGGTGCCACGCCCCTGTCCAAGGGGGACAGGGACTCCATGCCCTTGTCCTAAGGGGAAAGGGGCACCACACCACTATCCTTCCCTATTTTGGGGCTTGGATAGGGTCATGAGGTGGCACAAGGGTTGAAACATAAGGAGATTTGGAAGAATAATGCAAAGAGGGGTCCCAATTGAGTAGGGAGATGCAGGCGCTAGGGTGAGGGCCTAAAACATAGTCAAAATTATAAGGGTCATAATTTTATGATGCTACAATCAATATGATTTGAAGGTTGAAGATAAAATGAAAAGGAGATAGCAGAATAACCCTAGAGGAAAGGAGAGATAGAAGGGGCAGACAAATGGTAGTATAGAGAAGTAAAATGTTGGAGAATAACCAAAATTTAAATGGAATAAAGAACCTGATCAGAAAACATAGAGAAAAGGTAGTGGCAGTACTAGTAGAGAATTTTTAGGTGGATCTTTTAAGTGTGGAGAAACCAAACATAGATATTTTAAGTGTAAGCAAGGAATAGCAAGGAATTGCATGGAAAATGAGGATCGGGAAGCTAGAGTTACTAGAGAGATTGTGTTAGAACCAGAGTAGGGAGAGTCTCTTTTTTTCATAAGAGTCTTGATGGAATAGAAAAATGAAGATAATAGACCTACTCAAAGGAAGAATCTTTTTCTGGACTATTTGCAAACTAGATGGTAAGTGTTGTAAGGTTATTGTGGATACTAGAAGTCCTAATAATTTGGTATCAGAGGAGATGGTAGTGAAGCTTGTTTTGAAGAGGCTTGAGAATCCTAGCCCTTAACAGGTGAGTTGGTTGCAAGATGAGCATAAGGTGGAAATGAGAGAGCAGTGCTTGGTGAATTTTAATACTAGACATTTCAAGGATGAAGTCTTGTGTGATGTTTTTCCTATGAGTGCTTGTCATGTTTTGTTGGGTAGACCTTTGCAATTTGATAGAGGAGCTATTTATGATTGTAGAAAATGATGAATACTAAGAGGGGGGGTGAATTAGTATGCTAAAAATATTTGCACTTAAACACTTTGCAAGACTAATACTAAACCGGTAAAACAGTTTAGCAGACAAACCGGTTAGCACACATGCAAACCAAATAGCAAATAATGCATTCACCCACAGAAGCACAAACACCATAACACAAGATATTTTGACATGGAAACCCAAATGGGAAAAACCATGGTGAGATGGAACTCACAAGTAACTATCTACAGAATAGGAACCAGACCGGTTAAGGTCAGATCAGTTAAGGTCTTACAATGTTCTTTACCAGAACAGATCCTGTTAGGAATCTCAATCTTTGTTAGGAGATAAGTTCGATTAAAGACTACCTTGATAGAGGATTTTAGATCCACAGATATGAATCACCTTTTTATAGGATTTACAAAAGGCTTTTGGGCCTACCCGGTTAAGGGCTACAGACTTGTCAAAGATGTGAGTAATCAACAAGTGAGTGATCTAGAAAATAGCACAGATTGCTTGGTTAGATCCTTGATAGCTCATTCCTAATGCATTTCAGCATTACTTCAGTCTTCTATACATTCATACTCTCTCTGACTCCTCAACCACCTTAACCCCTAGCAAAAACATCAACCTCAACAACACCAACAATACCAACAACATAAAACCCTAGACATTGTGTCCTTTTAAAGGAATCTGATTTCATGTCGGTCCAATGGGTTTACAATCCAATTCCCTAGGTTTAATGAATCTAGACATATCTGGTAACATGACACAAAAAGCACCGTTAAAGTGTCGGCACAATCAAATAATCGGTAGATGGTAACTCATCACAAAATGTCGATTGGTAACTCATCACAGAGTATTACCAATTCATACAAAATATCGGTTGTCGATTTGACAAAAATGAAGGCTAGGAAGTATGTGTTTTGTCACTTTGATCCTTCATACCACTTGAGATCCTCGAACCGCTTGGGGTTAACATATCATTTCAAATCGGTAAACACTTTCTACAAAACACCAATAGTCTAAGGACTATAATGCATCATACCGGTTGGAACAATTGTCGGTTGAGCATAACTCATACATACAAAAATGATCTCAATGCAAGTGTGTGTCCATAAATGACAATCACAACATAATCATCAAAAATGCCAACAATCTCCCCCCTTGGCATTGATTGAAACACTTAGGAAAATAAAATTTTGACATCTAAGTGTTTTACAACAAAATCATGCCATTAGCAAAATTTCTCCCCCTAAGCATATACACTATCCCTTTAACAATATAATGTATAACTATTTTGCACATAGAGATATCAGAGCATACATCAAAATTTTAAATACCAGATACTTCTCCCTCTTAGAATACTTCTCCCCCTTTGCCAACAATGACAAAGTACAGCTGAACAACCCCTGTTTTCATTTGGTATTAAAATAATAAAAGTTTATGACAATAAGGAGTAAAACTTGTCAAAAACAGATTTAAAGTCCTACAAGAATTGTTTCATAGATAAAGACCAGGACTCAAGTAGGGAGGTGGCTACTTCTTTCTCTGTCTGCATCTGGGAGACCTATTCTTCCATGGCGTCAATTGTGCTCATCTCCTATGTCACTGTTAAGGCATCCAGATTTAGATAGCACTTCTGAAGAATTTGCAGATGTCGGAGTAGAACCAGTTGTAGCTCCTGCAAATCTCAAGACCGGGTGCTTATCTCATGCTCCATTTTTGTTATTTGGATGTGAAACCGGTGAAGGGTTTGCCCATAGGCTGTAAAAGAGTCATAAGGCGGCTTTAATGTGCTCATGTAGGACTGCAAGTCAGATTGAAGCTTTTGCTTTTGTGCAAGCACATCGTCATAGAACAGATGGGGTTGGCAAATCTTGTAGAGTAGAAGATTCCCCTCATCCAGAGCATCCCTTATATCCTTTTGTGCTTTTTGGAGTTTAGTCCAGAGCTCATTTAACTTCTTCACCAGAGCAATATTTAGAGCCTTTTGATGCTCTTTCTTAGCATTTACCTATGCTACCCCTTCTAAGCTCTGCACTTGATCATCTACTACTGTGCATAGGAGCTTTAATCTAGCCAGTGATGATTCAGTATTTGGAAGGTTTGTACTGGGTATCAAACCGGTAAGAGTGTCCACCGCCACTTGGATCACATCTTGCTCCTTTTTCCTCTGTATAACTTCAAGGCGTTCTTGAGCAACTTTGATGCTCTGCATCACCTCCATTTCACTTGTAGACTGGAGGTCAATGGGACTGGTAAGGTCAGCTAGTTTGGCTTGACTACCGATTGCCTTAGGTGTCTCCATCTGTGTGTTCTTTGCCGCTTCTCCTACCTCATCCTCCTCTGTTTTCTTCTTTGCTACGTCTCTTCTCTTTTCCTCTTCCTTCTCTTCCTCTTCCTTCTTCCTTTTCTCTGTTTCCTTCCACTTCTCCTCTTCCTTATCTTCTTCTTCTTTCTTCTTCTTTTCATCTTCTTGTTTCTTTTTCTCTTCATCTTCTTCTCTTCTTTTCTTCTCATCCTCTTTTCTCTTCTCTTCTTATTTCTGTTTCTCCTCATCTTCTTCCTTCTTCCTCTTGTCCTCTTCCTTTTTCTTCTTCTCCTTTTCATCCTTCTTCTTCTTCTCCTCTTCATCCTTCTTCTTCTGCTCCTCTTCATCCTTCTTCTTCTGCTCCTCTTCATCCTTCTTCTTCTTCTCCCCTTCTGCTTTCTTCTTCTCCGCTTCATCCTTTGCTTCCTCCTTTTTATCCTCAGTTTCCTTTTGCTTTATTTCCTGTTATGCCTGCTTCTCCTATCATGTAGCTTCCGATGGTGTACCCTGAGAAATATCTTCTCCATCCAGAGCATCGACATCAATAGTGTTGATCTGTTCAGCAACCGGATTTCCTTCATCATCAAACACTTCATTTGGTTTAGTTATTGTTGGTTCTTGCTCAGGTTTCCTGTTGGCTTCAGCCACTCGATGCATCTTCAAAGCTTCTAGAGCAAGGCCATGTGTATTCTTGAGCACTTCTTTACCCTTCCCTTCCAGTAACAGGAGTCTTCTTCTTGTCATCAAGAAGAGGCCTTTGTATTTATTCATTACTTCAAACAGTTTTGAATTTGATACATCAGGAAAATGTTCAGCAAAAACTTTTTCTCTCATTTCCTGTTCTTGCTCTATGGAAATATGCCATTTATTGTCTAAGGACTTATACAAAGAATCCGGTGTCTCGGATCTAATTTCTGAAGGCAACCGGTCATTAACACATAAATACTAAATTATTTCTTTTTCAACCACTTCCTTTTCATCATCATAAAGTCATCAAAACAATCAATCAAATCATTGAACACTTTTCTCCTAATGTTTTTGATCATTCTTTGACAATGTGTCAAAGGTTTGTAGGAGGAGATGTCAATATTTACCGGTGCCGATGATGTCGGTTCATTCTTTGTCTTTTTCTTTGCTTGACGTGTCTTCTTTGGTTTTTCCTTAGATACAGTTTCTTTTGAGTCTGGTGAGGTATTCCTTGTCTTCCTCTTTCTCTCGAACACTTTAGTAGGTGTCTTTTCCAGTTTCTTTTTAGTCGGTGACCGCTTGGTCACTTTAGGACTGGATGTAGTAGTCGGTGTCAATGCTGAAGGCACTGCTTTTGCCTTCTTCACTGAAGGTTTTTTTCCCTTCTTTGTTGAGGGTTCCTCAACCAGTGTTATCCTTTCTAGGTAGGTGTTGGTTCTTTTTGCCTTTGGATCAAACAGTGAGGCAATAAGGGTAGAGGCATATCCTTCGAGCATATCATTCATTACCTCATAGCCCATAGGCTCCACTTCCTCCTATCTGGGCTCAACAGCCTCCATTATGCATTGATCCACTTTAATGGTGAAACATATATCATCTTCATATTTCTTTACAATATCACCTGATATTCTCACCCTCTGACTCATTTCACATCTGAACTCATCAAAGTACTTGTTCAGAACTTCAGGGTATCCGGTTCCAACTACTTGAAGGCTTTCCTTGATTTGCTTGGTTACTGGTTGGTCAGCAGACCACTGGACATCACCTACTCCTGGAAAGTAGCCTTGGAAGTAAAAGAACAATCCAACTAGTAGTTGTCCAAACTTGAACCTCAATGCATTATCCTATTTGATCGATTTAAGATTCAACAGGAGTTGCCTTTGCATACCAGTGCACAGGTCAAAAGATGCATCCTCCTTGATCATCCGGTAAGCGGCATTTACCATTGCAGCAAATACAGAGTTAAGTCTTCTTACAGAGAACGTCCAGTATCCAATCACCATACATGCATACTTGACCAGATCGTCCTTGATTGAATTGATGGTCATACCTTGTGAGTCACTCACTGAACCGGTGAGTTTGGACATTTCAGTCTTGCTTACTGTCCTTAGGGCTAGCACTTCCCCTGTATTGCAGAAACTGATGATGGCATGAATTGCTTGTGGTGTTATATCATGCGTTCTTTCCAGGTACATCCTGTCACCATGCACTCTGCTCAGAATGATCCTAATGTGATCATCTGTGAAATCCTCCATGAAATAAATAGCATTGTGGAGCTTCTTCTTCTCCAAAATACTATACTCCGGTTTGATCTTTTTATCTTGTCCACAAAATAAACCTAGCTGCGAGTGATTCCCTCTTCTACTATCACACCAGTTGGAACTTGTGATAGGGCATTTTATCTAGACTTGTGTTGAATAAAGCTTGCTGAATCTACAGATGTACTAGAGCTAGTATGGGATGCGGAAGCCATGATAGAAACTGAAAACTCAAAAAATACCTTTCAAAAATTGTGAATTTAGGGCTTTCAAATTCTTCTCCACCTCACACTCCGTCGGTTGCAGAATCACCGCTTTGTATTCTTCACTTGACCATTTGCAATTTGAATTTGAATCTCCTTCAAGGTTTCTAAAATTTCTCTGAATCGCAGCACAAATCACTTTGTCGTCACTCTACACTTGAAAACGTTCTTCGCTTCAAAAACTGATAGTGAGAAATGATTTGAAAAATCCTTTTAAACATATTCCTCACCTACCGCAATAAATGCTCCACCATTAGGGTGTAAACCCTAATTTGCCTTTTACCGTTTCTGGTCTTCCGCCAGATGACAGGTATCGCATACCAGTTCAGGTCTTTTACCGGTGTAAACCAAGGGTTCGAAACATTTCACCATTTACTCCCCCTAAGCTTTTCTGAAACTTAGTTTGTTGGTTCCGTGATTTCCACACTAGGTGCAGAAACCGGTTCCTCTTGTAACATCATTGGTCTCTTCTTCCAGGTCTTGTTCATATCCACTTGAACAATTTCAACATCAATCTTTCCTTCTAGGGTGACCGGTATATCATCTGATATACTCTTTCTACTTCTGCAGAATCTGGCAATGTGACCTGGTTTGTTGCAGTGATAGCAAACCAATCCAGGTGCTCTCCAAGGTCCATTGTTCATGTTTCCATTCTTCCTTTTGCATGTTGCAGCAGTGTGACCATGACCATGACAAATCCAACAGTTTGCTCTCCATCCGGTTGTCGCTTGATAGCCACTACTTCTTGGTTGATGATTGAAGGCATTAAACTGGTTGTGATTCCCGTTCACAAAAAGGTTTAGGACCAACTCCTTGGGTCCTCTGAGGATATCTTCTAGTGTTATTCATAACAGACCTGCATTCATATGCTCTATGCCCAAACTTGTTGCATGCATAAAAGTTACCATTGAATTTATAGGATCTAGGCTTATCATTTAGAAAATAAGGAAAATTATTGTAAGCCTTACTCCTACACACATTGGCAGTATGTCCTTCTTTGAGACTCCTACACACATTGGCAGTATGTCCTTCTTTGAGACAGTTAAAGCAAACAGGTTTAAAATTTTGCTTACCTTTATCCTTTGATGTCGGTTGATTCTTTGATGTTCCAAAATTTGTACCAGAGGTCTCACCTTCCTCATGACTGGAATAACCAATTCCATCAGTATTCTTGACAGGTTTGGCAGATTCAAGCTTTTGCTCTAGCTTGACAGTACTCTTGTTGAACTTAGCAAGTATTTCCTTTAACTCAGAGAGTTCTTTGGAAATAGCAGCATTTGTCTCCATTAGGTTTTCATTCTCAAAGATGGAAATGTTCAGTTCTCCTTGCATGTCTTCCTTTTCCACTTTGCTTGCATGGAGTTGAGCAGTTAGGGCACTGATTTCTTGCTTTAGCTTGGAGTTTTCATGATCTTTGTCTTTGACCAGATCTTCAGCTTTCATCCTGTTCTCAAGTTCATGGCACATTCGGATAGTTGGTCCTTCCAAATCTTTTCTCAGGTTGGAATTGGATTCATTCAGCTTTTCTACTTCTTGAATTAGGGCTTCCACGTTCACTTCATCAGAGGAACTATTTTCAGATAACTCCATCAACTTTTCAGCGTGTTCTCTCCTCTTTGCTTGAGATGCCTTGTATTTGACCATAAGATCATCATAGGCTTGCTCAAACTGAGTGAGTCGATGAGTAAGTTCCTTCAATGTCTATTCCCCCATATCTCTTTCCAAGTGGTTAAACTTATAGAAAGGTAGGCTCTAATACCAATTGATGAATACCAAGAGGGGGGGTGAATTAGTATGCCAAAAATCTTTGCAATTAAACACTTTGCAAGACTAATAGTAAACCGGTAAAATAGTTTAGCAGACAAACCGGTTAGCACACATGCAAACCAAATAGAAAATAATACATTCACCCACAGAAGCACAAACACCATAACACAAAATATTTTGACATGGAAACCCAAATGGGAAAAACCACGGTGAGATGGAACTCACAAGTAACTATCTGCAGAATAGGAACCAGACTGGTTAAGGTCAGACCAGTTAAGGTCTTACAATGTTCTTTACTAGAACAAATCCTATGAGGAATCTCAATCTCTGTTAGGAGATAAGTCCGATTAAAGACTACCTTGCTAGAGGATTTTAGATCCACAGATGTGAATCACCTTGTTGTAGGATTTACAAAAGGCTTTTGGGCCTACCCGGTTAAGGGCTACAAACTTGTTGAAGATGTGAGTAATCAACAAGTGAGTGATCTAGCAAATAGCACAGATTGCTTGGTTAGATCCTTGATAGCTCATTCCTAATGCATTTCAGCATTGCTTCAGTCTTCTATACATTCATACTCTCTCTGACTCCTCAACCACCTTAAACCCTAGCAACAACATCAACCTCAACAACAACAACAATACCAACAACATAAAACCCTAGACATGATGTCCTTTTAAAGGAATATGATTTCATGTCGGTCTAATAGGTTTACAATCCAATTCCCTAGGTTCAATGAATCTAGACATATCTGGTAACATGACACAAAAAGCACCATTAAAGTGTCGGTGGATGGTAACTCATCACAAAGTATTACTGGTTCATACAAAATACCCGTTGCCAGTTTGACAAAAATGAAGACTGGAAAATGTGTTCTACCGCTTTGATCCTTCATACCGCTTGAGATACTCAAACCACTTGGGGTTAACATACCGCTTCAGATCGGAAAACACTTTCTGCAAAACACCAATAGTCTAAGGTCTATAATGCATCATACCGGTTGGAACAATTGTCAGTTGAGCATAACTCATACATACAAAAATGATCTCAATGCAAGTGTGTGTCCATCAATGGCAATCACAACATAATCATCAAAAATGCCAACAGAAAAAACTTGATCACTATTGAGAAGGATGGGCAAAAGTTTACCTTGGCTTCTTTGAAGGAGAAGGAAAAGGCAGTGAAGAATTTGAGTCTTGTTGAGAATTGTCGTGCTGAGAAGCAGGTTCCAGAGAATATATCAAATGGTGGCATGGATTTGTAGAAGGATCTAGTGGATAGGTCTAATATAAAGGTGGTACTAGATGGAAGAAAGGTTAAGTTTATGGTGGCAGACCAGATGAAATTGTGTGCGGGAAAAGTGGTGTGATGAAACGGAAAATGCGAATTCAAAACTAATCCACACACCAATGGGACTCTTGGTGCAAGTTATGGAGTTATATTGAATAACTCAACTTCCCAAGGGATGTTTCACTGTTCTCTATCTTACAAGACCCCTCAAGACAATGCCTTTTATCTCAGATCACTGAGAAAAGTGACTTAGGGATGACAATCATAGAATGAGGGATATTTGATCAATCTAACATGAATGCAATCCTAGATGCGAATGATATTAAATATAGCATGAATTAAACTAGCATGGATATGATAACAAAATGAAAGGATTAGTAACAAAACTATCCTAGCATGCTATACTAGTCTACCATGATTATTATGTGATAATGCCAATGCTTATTTAAGATGCTATGAAGATTATTTCTATCAAAGAGAGGCTAAATGCTTGATAAAAAAAAAATTATATTAGATGCTTAGTAAAATGTCTATAATTTTGATACTAAAGACTTGGATATGAAAATGGAGTAATGAGGGCTCTATTTATAGGAAAACCAAGGCAATGGATGGTCAAGATTGGATAATCTTAACAAGGGCCAGGATTGAAAGTTATCAATCCATGTTTACAATTCTCACCAATGAAATGGTGACAATTGTCAACATAAGACTGCTTGAGAGGAGATGTAAGAAGCATTAAATTCTTGAGAAGACCTTATGGTTACCTTAGGGGGTAAGGGTTAAGGTTAGGTTAGGGTTATCCATTGGATAAAGCTTTTACCCAAAGGATAAACTCTTGTGCAAGGTTTAAAGGAATAACCATGGTCAAAGCAATGAATGCTTGATGAGACCCTTGGGTTAGATGAAGGTTGAGTTAGACAAAAAGTCTCTAACCATGTAAGAAGGTTGAGTTAATCATTAATGGTTTGGAAGAATTTGGAGGTTAACTTGTTGAGGACATAAAGCCTCTAATGGTTTTCAAAGACTTTAAGGGTTTGAGAAGTGACTTCCCTTTGCTTAGGGATGTGACAATATTTAGGAGATGGATTAGGCTAAATTAGAAGTGAATAGAAGAATCTAGAAGGGGGTTTAGTGAGGCAAGTGGGAGATGTAGGAGAATGCAAGTGGATGGGAGGGTAATTTTAATTAAAATAAATTACTTTATTTCAACTAAAATATATGCAACTTGCATAAATACAAGTGGGGGATTTAAATAAATAAATTAGATTTATTTACTTGCAATGAACAATTTAATTAAAAGGGGAGAAAGGGAAATTAATTAAATAAAGTGATTTATATAATTAAATGTTATGAAAGGCTTAGGTGAATTTAATTAAATAAATTGAATAACTTATTTAATCAAATAGATGAATGTGAGTAATTTAATTAAACAAAATTTAATTAAATAGAAAAATGAGGTTAAAATGAATATTAAATATTCACTTAGGAAAGTGGTCATTTTTATACGTCTACATTTTGCCCCTCTTTGAAGTGATGTGTGTGCACATGTTGATTCAAAGAAAATTTTGTCAGATATGATGTTTGTGTTGAGATGTAGATATGATGATGTCGTGCCCCAGATTTATCGATGATTCCCCCTCGGGAGATGAATCAAATTTTTCTTAATTTTGATGATTGTTTTTGAATTGATTGCATTTTTTAAATGTTGACTGTGTTGAATGCAGAGTTTATTGATTCATCTCCCGAAAAATTATGTTTGATAGGGTTAAAAGTGAGGAAATGAGCAAAATGCATGCCCCACCTACTAACCCTAGTTGAATTTTACTCTATAAAAGGTAAAAAGTGGTTTCATTTGGATTATTTGTACCTTTTGACTTCTTGTAAGAGTGACACATGGAGAGTGACAAAATGTCGGTTCCTTATGCTTCTCACTGTTTCGAGTGCGTTCATCGATACCGGAGGCCCGTCACGTATGGTCCACCTGTAAGTCATCTTAATTTTCCCTTGTTTACTTTTTATTTTGTCGATTTTAGTCACATTTTTAATTTTTTGCTTCCAATTTTTGCGGTTTAGCACATAGGGTTCTTTTTCTAGCGCATACAATACAAACTTTAGCGTATAGGGTTGTTTAGCTAGGGTAGCATCTATGAGTCATCTTGCAATGCATAGTAGGTTTAGGGTAGCGCATAGGGAGATCTACCGCATAGGGCTAGCAGGTTTGCGCATGCAGGGAACAATGTAGTAGGTAGGGTTAACCTAGCACATAGGGTTCTTCGGTTAGCACGATGGAGGATTTGGTTAGCACATAGGGATAGTTTAGTGCATAGGGTAAAGTTCATAGCGTGTAGCTGAGTTTAGCTAGCGCATGGGTGGCAGCTTAGCGCATGGGAGGGGTACTTTGGCGCGTGAGCAGGAAAAATAGCTAGAGAGGATGGGGAAGATTGTGTTACAGGGGAAAAATAGATGAGGGAGATGGTTGAGGGGTGACTAGGTACCTGCTGAGCTGTTTCAAGGTCGTGCCTGCTGTCTGAATGTCAGATTTTGCTGCTTTGAATTTTGCGTTTGATATGGATTGCCAAATTGAGTGTTTGTTTTTTATGAGGATCCTGATTTTCTTTCGATATGGATCTTTGATTTTTGCCTTGCAATTGAATTTGATGTCTGAGTCTTCATATGATGATTTTGAGAGTCTGTTGGAATTGTGTTTGTTTATGAAGTGTCAAGATAATTGATTGTTTGAATGAGAATCTTGATTTTCTTTTGATATGGATCTTTGATTTTTGCCTTTGAATTTGATGTCCAATATGAGTTCCGATTCATGATTTCCGATATGGTTCCTGATATGAGTTTCACGATATAGATTTGTGAGTTGCTTGTGTTATGGGTCTTTGATTTGATTTCTTGAAATGGTGCTTGTGTTATGGGTCATTGATTTTCGATATGGGTCTTGATTGAATTCGATATGGGACTTGGTTTGATGCTTTGATAGGGAAATTTGATTGATTGTGATATGGAACTTGATTTAATGCTTTGTTGTTTCAAGTTTATTTTGTTGTGATTGGATATATCGGATAGATATGGGAACTGATGTTGGATATTTGTTGTTTTGAAGGCACAGCTTGGCGTACTCCAGTCGCGAGAGCAATTTTTGAGACCATGGTCCTTGATTCCGCATTTAACACAGGCGGATAGAGATGTTATTGAGAGGTGTGGTTTATCCTCTTTGTTGGGCATGCCTTGGTATATCATTAACTGGGGTTTACTAACAGCTTTGGCAGAGAGCTCGCACAGTGACACAAACACCTTTAATTTGGCTATTAGTGAGGTAATAGTCACTCCCTAGGATTGTTATCGGATTCTACAAATTCCAGTGATTGGGGAATTATTACCATATGAGCAGATGGAGGAGGATGGGATAGAGGCTCTTTGTCGAATATTTCATGATGATCATATTTGTGGATATGAGATCCCTTGGCAAGAGTTTATAGATTTTGATTATGCTCCACTACCCTCTGTACTTGCAAGTTTTGTAGGTTGATTCTTGTGTCCCGACCATAGGTTGAAGGGACTGGCAGTGGGTTGGGGATTGGTGTTGAAGGATATGGTGACACAGGGACGCAAGTTCGCTTGGGGATCTTGTATGTTAGCACACCTATACAGGGAGTTGCACCAGGTAGTGTATCTGGGATACACAATTTTATCAGTTGGGGTTACATTATTACAGGTTTGGGCTTGGGAGCACATTCCTACAGTGAGGCCACTTGTAGATAGGGATAGGCCGATTGGTCGAGCCTATTCATATGGGTGTACAGGTATAGTTGTCTAGCAAAAGATGGGCAAACTAGAGCATTAGAGGAGGGTGTTGGATGGTATTGATAGGTCATCTGGAGACCGTATATGGACTGTGAGGTATGGGTTGACGATGGGCTAGAGATACCCTATGTTTACATGTCGAGATACTTGATTGGGCGGATGCCTTTTATCATTGAGAGGTTCTTGCATAGCTGAGTTCAGCGGCAGTATGGTCGATAGCAGGGTATAGTGTAGGGAGCATGCTTATATGCTTGTCGGAGACAGGATGTGCCAGAGTGGGTTCTGACTGTTGATAGTGCAGTGGCTATGGAGGATTATATGCATTTGGCTGGACATATATGGGATTACGGGTTTGGAGTGGTGGATGTTGGGATGACGGAGGAGTTTGCAGCATTCTTCGTGGCACATGTCGTGGCATGGATATCAGATTTGGTAGAGATGATTCTTGCCTTTGACGATGATGAGGATCAGCAGCCAAAGAGGCTAGTGAGATGGAGAGAGGAGGGAGAGGAGATGGAAGAGGGATATGGGTATGATGGAGGGGATGACAGGGGAGATGGGAGGGGAGGTGGTAGAGGGAGATGGGGAGATAGAGGAGGGGATGGAGGAGATAGAGGGAGGATTAGAGGAGGGGATGGAGGGAGGAGAGGAAATGGGGGGAGGAGAGGAGATAGAGGGGGAGATGGGAGGGGAGATGGAGGAGAGGGAGGGAGGATTGGATTAGTCAGATGACCAGGTGGTGATGGAGGTAGGGGAGGTTTGGTTCTTGGAGCTGGCGGGGTTGGTAGAGTAGGCGAGGTGCTAGCAGTTATGGGTGGCTTAGAGGAGTTTAGGCGGCCAACCCAATGGAGGAGATCAGATGTGTTACCTCCACCAGGGCCTAGGACGAGGATAGGTAGTGTTACCACCCAGGTTCCAATTCAGATCAGGGTTTAAAGCATTGCATGTGACAGTGCAGGAGTTGCAGGCACAGGTACTAGCTCAGCAGCGTCAGATTACGCGGATTACCATAGAGCAGGATACAACGATAGAGCACCTAGGTCAAGAAGAGGAGCTTGCCGAGAGACTATAGAGAGCGAAAATCAGTGCCCCTATGAGAGACACACTGAGGGACATATAGTACATGACCATTGCAGTTGAGTACTACAGGTAGCTATATGAGGATCTAGTCCCTAGGGAGCAGAGGACTCCTAGTTTTGTTGCTAGTCGATCAGCTCGGAGTTAGTCAGGGACAAAGAGCAGAGGTGTTACAGGGCCTTCTCGATGTGATCCACCTGGAGATCCAGGAGCTGGGACATTTGCTGCGAGACCATCAGCCTCAGGAGATAGTCATACCTGAGAGACTTGTCTCTATTGTATTTTGAGCATTTTGTTGTATTTTGACAGACATATCATCCTTTGTATATTTTGACCATTTTTGAGATATATATGACACCGATTTTCTGATTCACATGTGATGCATTTATGGATGATGATTTATGCATTGATATGATGTTTCTATGATGATGATGTGATGCTTAGATAAATGCTTTTGATTTGATTTTGATTGATGATGAAGATGTGAGATGTATCTTGAAAATCAGATGTATGATAATGGTATGATGTGAGATTTATCTTGAAAATGAGATGTATGATAATGATATGGTGTGAGATGTATCTTGAAAATGAGATGTATGATAATGATATGATGTGAGATTAATGCAAGATTAAAATGATATGCAACTAATGAAAGTTTTAAAATGATATGCAACTAATGCAAGTTTTAAAAAAATATGCAACTAATGCAAGTTTTTAAAATGATATGCAACTAATGCAAGTTTTAAAATGATATGCAACTAAACTAATCACCCTCTTTTTATCGTTGTCATTCTCTTATAGTCATATTTATTTGCTTTGCTCTTGTTTATCATCATTGATCTTTTGATATGTTGAAAGTTTATACAAGCATAATGGTATAATTGAGCCATAATGACCTGAGAAAAGCTTACATGGATTTTTATATTGCAAGATGGCACAAGCATTGAGGTATAATTGAACCAAGATGACCTAAGTGTTGCTTGCATATAAACAGACAAGATTGAACCATTTGTATGCACAAAGTGGAACAATGTCTTCAGTGATATGTTTCGAATCACGTCTCGAGACAAAATTTGCATAGTACAAGTGATCGGCTCACAGACAAAAAACCAAAAAAATATCAGACTCTTTGGCCACTTCCTCTAGCTCGATGCATCGTTGAGAAAATTTAGGAGATCCAATAATTCAAAAAGTTCAAATGCAAAATAGTCAAAACTTCAAGCGAGATGTAAACAAATTATATTTCATAAAATCATCCATCCTGTGTGTTGAATTTGTTAATTGGATCAGTGTTTTGTTTTCTCAGCTGATGAGTTGTTGTTGACAGGATTCTCTTATCGTGTGACTCTTGTTTGCTTGTTGTTGGAATGCTTGAAGTCATAGGAATGTTTCCCCTAGTTATAGATATCGATCGATATGGATATTTATAGTGATTACCAAGCCATGGTGGGATATAATGAATTGATCTTCAGATAAGCAAGGACAGTGACTACGCTAAGTATGTTCGGGATAATGTTGTGTATAAAGTGTTGGGTGATGGCCATTAGCTGTGACTTCAGATGCAAAAGATATGAGTAATGATAGATAGAGGATTTGTTCCCTCACAAATAGTACCTATTGCCATGTTTTCACCACTTGTTTTTATTGCACCTTTTTGTTTTTTTTATTTGTTTTTTTTTGCAATTTTTTTATTTTTGTATTTTTCACTTTTTCCGTGCATTAGACCACTCAAGTATGGAATCTCTTCAGATGGATGTTGTTGGTTGGTTTGTTGAGCCCATCGCCTTCTGAAGTTGTAAGTTGATAGGCACCTAATCCATAGGCTAATATAATGACATAGGGACCCAACCAGTTAGGTTCAAACTTCCCCTTCTTTTCTCGATCCTGTTGATTTCTGGGATTTTCTTTGAGTACGAGATCACCGACTTTGAAAATTCTAGGGATAACTTTGTGGCTGTAGCTTTTGCACATGCGTTGCTGGTATGCTTTCAGGTGATTATAGGCATATTGTCATTTTTCATCCAGAAGCTCTAGTTCTTGCAATCTATTGACCTGATACTCCTCATCTGGAATGAGGCCTCTTAAAGATACTCTGAGTGATGGAATTTCTACCTCAAGAGGTAAAATTGCTCTTGATCCATATACCAATGAATATGGTTTATCTCTTGTAGGTGTGTGGATTCTAGTCCTGTATGCCCAGAGTGCTAGATTGAGTTGCACATGCCAATCCTTTCCTGCATCATTTACTTTCTTCTTTAGGATTTTTAATATTGTTTTATTTGATGCCTCTGCTTGACCATTCCCCTATGGGTAGTAAGTTGTAGAAAAACAATGCTGGATTTTGAATCGTTCACATAATTCTCGGACATCCTGATTTTTGAAGGGATGCCCGTTGTCCGTTATAATAAAAATGGGGATGCCATATCTACAAATTAGATAATTGAGAATAAAAGAGGCAATTTTCTTTCCAGTTACTATGGTCATTGGGACTGCTTCAAACCATTTTGTAAAATACTTTGTGGCTATGATAATGAACTTGTGTCTATTTGAAGAGGAAGGATGTATTTTCCCTACTAGATCAAGTCCCCACTGATAGAAAGGCCAAGATGTTGTAAATGGCTATAATTCCTATGTTGGTGCATGAATAAGGTTGCCATGGATTTGGCACTTAAGACATTTCTTTGCAAATTGATAAGAGTCTTTCTCCATTTTCGGCCAGTAATATCGCATTCTCAAAAAAAAATTAGCGAGAGTAGGACCACTTGAATGTGTTCCACAAATACCCTCATGAAGCTCATGTAAAGCAGAGTCAGATTCATTACAATCAAGGCAACGAAGAAGAGTACCATCTAGACCTCGACGGTAAAGGGTATCAACAGTTAAGGTATAACAGGCAACTTGCTGGATAAAATTGCATTTTTTATTGCAAGATAGGTCAATGGGTAAGTTATTGGTTTTAAGATACTCATAGATTGTCCCGTATAAAGGAGAGTCTAAACCGGTTAAGGCGTAGATAACATGGGATGTAGTTGGGGAAAACAGTTTCTCTACCAGAAAATCATAACGACTCTGTTGCTCTAGAATTTGTAGTAGTGAAGAGATAGTAGTCATTGTATCGGCTGCTCTATTGTCCAACCTTGGTATTTGCTCGAAGGTGATGTGTACAAAATACTATTTGAATTCATCCACCATTCTTTTGTATGGCAGCATCTTGTCATCCTTTGTCTAATATTCATTATCGATCTGATTTATAACCAGTTGGGAATCTCCATAGACCTTCAATTCTGTGATTCTCTATTCCATAACCATTTTGATTCCTATGACTAGTGCTTCATACTCAACAATGTTATTTGTGCATAGAAACATGATTCTATATGATCTTGGTATGGTGTGTCCTTCAGGAGTGACAAACAAGATATCGGCACCTGAGCCATGTTGAGTGTAGGAACCATCAAAGTACAGGGTCCATTGCTTGGGGGTAACAGTAGGGATATCCCTATCTAGAAATTAGACCTCCATTGATTGCTTATCTGGTAGTGGTACTTCAGCTAATTGATCTGCAATTACTTGTCCCTTGATATCTTGACGCTCTGTGTATTGGATATCAAATTCACTGAGAATCATGACCCATTTAGCTAATCTTCCTGTAAGAGCTACTTTGCTGAGTAAATACTTGAGAGGATCAATTTTTTCTACTAACTTGATTGTGTGAGCTAGCATGTAATGTCAGAACTTTTGAGAGGCAAATACCATAGCTAAACAAGCCTTCTCAATGAATGTGTAATTCAGCTCATATCCATTTAATGTTCTGCTGATGTAATAGATAGCTTGTTCCTTTCCTTCTTGATCTTTTTGTGCTAATAGTGCCCCTGATGATATGTTCATTGTTGATATGTAGAGAATAAGTGGCTTCCCTTCTATTGGTGGTACCAGAACTGGTAGGTTCATTAGATATTTCTTGATGTGATAGAACGATTCTACACACTTGGCTTCCCATCTGAATGGTATGTTCTTATGTAGCAAATGATTGAATGGTAAACTTTTATCTGCTAATTGAGCTATGAATCGCCTGATAGACCTTGTAGATATATGAGTTGGCTAATGTTCTTAGGAGATGGCATCTTCATGATGGTCTGTACCTTCATTGGATCTACTTCAATGCCCTTTGCTGACACAATGTAGCCTAATAATTTGCCTGATGTTACCCTGAAGACACACTTTTGAGGGTTTAGCCTGACTTGGAATTTCTCCAATCTTTGAAAGATTTTATCTAATATGCCCAGATGTTATGCTCGAGTAAATGACTTAGCCAGTAAATCATCCACATAGTCCTCCATGAAGGTATGCATCATATCATGAAAGATTGTCGTCATTGCTCTTTGATAAGTTGCCCCATCATTCATTAAGCCAAAAGGCATGACATTGCAACAATACGTTCCCCAAGGATAGGTGAACATTGTTTTATCTTGATCCTCTGGAGCTATCTTGATTTGATTATAGCCAGAGAAACCGTCCATCAATGATAGTATTGCATGGCTTGCTATGAGGTCTACAATTATGTCTATGTTGGGCAAAGGAAAGTCATCCTTTGTATAGGCTTTGTTAACATCTCTAAAATATGTGCATATCCTGATGCTTTCATCTCATTTTGAAACTGGTACAATGTTGGAAATCCATTCAACATAGTCTATAGGTCGAATAAATCCGACGTCTAATAACTTCTTTAGTTCAACTTTGACCATTAATGCCACATGTGGATTCATCTTTCTTAACTTTTGCTCGATTGGCTTAGCTCCTGGAGCAATAGATAAATGATGCATGATTAAGTTTGGATCTATTCCAGGCATATCTTCATAGGACCAAGCAAACTTGATTTTCTTTTCTTTGAAGAATCTGATAAACTCTGGTTTTTCTTCTTCTGTCAGAGATTCTCCTAGGTGTATCTTTTTAGCTACTTCTTTTGTACCAATGTTGATTGATTGAGTGGGCTCAATCAATATGGGTGATCGCTCTTGATAGTGTTCAGGAAGAGTGTCAAGTCTCCCATCCTTAGGTTCCTTAAAAATGTTTTCACCCTTAGATTGTGTCCTTTATTTTGACTTTTTTGTGATCTAGTTTTGCCATTGACTGGTTTTCATCATTAGATCCTTTATTTCTTTCATTTTTGCAACTAAGAGACTTGGTACCCTCCTGATTGCAGATATCGTTATTTTATTTGTTGGTAGAGTCTGTTTCCGGGTTGACAGTACATAGGTAATGGACAATGGATTCATCATCTGGTAAAATAGGTATGTCATGGTGTTCAGGTTCATCCCAGTCTATGAGATCAGGAAATACAAGCACTAAAGAGTCATTTGGTGGGTCGAGGTCGGCTGCGTTAAGTGTAATGATAGAGGTATCATTAAGCTTGTCTGGGGTATTGGGTAAGTTAATGATATTGTCAAGGTCTTTGATGGTATCATCTTCCGTGTAGAATTGCTCATAGTGTCGTTGCTCATTTTCCTTAGCTTCGTAGATATGTTGTGGACCAAATTCAAGTAATCTAGACTTTGTGCCTTGTCCTTCCTGAGAAAGGGGTGTATGAATAGAACTTTCAGGGATATCTTCAGTAACATTTGAACAACCGCCCCATTCATAGTCATTAGAATCAATTTCAGAAGTATTGTCCCAGAGTCTTTCAGTGCTACTGACAGGTATGTTGTAAGGTGAAAAGAGATCCCTGATGATTGATACCAGTCTGGTAGTTTTCTCTGATTCTGAATCAGAACCTACTTGTACTCTTTGCATTTGTTTATATACAATTTTGCCTTGGGGAGTAGTGATTTCTTCAGGAGGTGATTCTACCTTGTTTTGAATAGGTTCCTGAACATGGTGTACTTCCTCATAAGATACTTCTTCTCTTTCAATGGCCAGCTCCTCTTGTTGTTTCTATTTTTCCTGGTGTTCTTGCTCTTTCCTTATTATTTCTGTTGCGTGGTGTAGTGCCTCTTGCCATGAGTCCTCGTTGTATTTCTTCTTTACTTTCCACTGAGGTTTTTGATATTTATTCTACTTTTGCCTTGGGGGTAGGTTATGTCCATATCCCAATCCTATTTTGTCTCAAGAAAACTATGAAGGAGGGTCTAATGGTTCTGTAATGCCTTCTTGATGCTTGCCTATAGGTCCTTTGCCATTGTATCCTATCTATTGCATGATCAGGAATCCTTTTCCATACTATTGTGTTGGTATGGCTACCTCCATAGTAACATCTCTGTCTTCTCCCTCATCCTTGTATAGCCAGCTAAGGATGTCTTTTTCTTCTGATTCATGTGCTAGTGTACCCAATTGAATGAACTTGCCATCAAACTTGGTGATGGGTTGTGTTTTTTGATGTGTCAATGTAGAAGGTTGTCCATGAGATTTTGGTGATGCTAGTAATTTGGTTAGACACATGGGTTTGAAATAGTATTCTCCCATGCCTTGCTCTTTGATTTTCATGTTTTGTTTGAAATCCATGGATAAATATTTGAGCTTTTCTTGATGATGATCTAACGCTGAGGAAGTTTGAGCTTCCCTGTTATGTGGAACCAAGTTGTCCTGGGTTGCCCCCATAACATTGCAATGTTGAAAGGGGTTATTATCCATCGATATGGAAATCTCCTGCCCATTATATGGGAATTTGACACACTGATGGTAAGTTGATGGTACTGCTTGCATTTCATGTATTTAAGGACGACCCAATAACATATTGTATGTTGTCTATGTCTAAGACTTGGCACATAGTGTCACTTTGTATTGCTCCTACCTGAATAGGTAGTATTACTATTCCCTTAGATGATCTCTCTTCATCATCATATGCCTTGATGGTGATCCTTTTATTTGGATCAATAGACTGTTCAGAGAAGCCTAATGCACAGATAAGTTTTAAGGTACAGATATTGAGACCAGCTCCTCCATCTATTAATACTCTTTTAACTTGATGTTTGTAGACTAAGACTTCACTATGAAGGGGAGTATTATGTGGATGACTCAAAGAGATATTATCATGCTCGAAAAAGGTGATATTATGAGGCCCTGTCATGAGAGCCACCATGGCTTGAAATTTGTCAATATCCATATCTTGAGGTACATTTGTTTCAACTAGCACTTGTTCCAATATGTCCTTATGTTCTAGTGAGAGTTTGAGCAACTCGAATATGGATATCTGAGCAGGAGTTCTCCATAGTTGACTTAACAAATCATATTGAGTCTTGGGCATAGTGGTCGATGTTGATGTATGTCCTTTCAAGACATATTTCTTAGCTCTGGTGGTTACATTGATTGACTCATGTTCGTGTTTGTCTTTGATTTTAATGACATTTACTTGGTTGTCATTTGTTGATATATGATTGATGGTGTTATTGTATACGTGATTTATGTGATCTCCTCTGGTATCATTTGATGATGAAGCTCCTTCCTTGTTGTAATTTGGAAGAGGATTTTTAAATGCATCATGATCACCATTTGTTTTGAGACCATCAACTGTTAAATCGCCTTGATCAATCATGTCTTGAACAATGTTTTTAAGCCTCATGCAATCGTTCATTTGATGTCCTTTGTTTCGATGAAAAACATAGAAGTGTGAGTCATTCCACCAAGGTGGTTTGACCAGGGGTTCAAAGTTGTTTATGGCTTGCAATGTGATAATCTTGTTTGCCAGGAGTTCTCGGAATGTTGATTCTAAGGATTGCCCCAATGATGTGTAGATGCATTTATTTGGGAAATTATTGGTGTTACCCCTTGGATTTGTGTTATTTCCTTGATTAATGTTGTTGCCTTGGGCATTGTTGTTGGTATTTGCATTTGAAGGTCCTTGATTGGTATTTGGAAGATAAGTGTTTGTGCCTTGGTTAGCACCCTTTTGATTTTTGTTAGTTTTGTGGATTACCTGATAAAGCCCATACTGGTTGTTTGGACTTCATGTCATTAGCGTCAACTCCTCCTTCATGAACATTTTTATTTCAGGTCCAGAATCTAGATTTTTCTACAATGTTTTTATTTTGCTTGTTAAATTTTGAGGAGTTATTTCCTTAAAGAATTTTAGAGTTCCTTTCTTGACGTAGGCTTCCTCTACTTGGATGTTGTTCTCGATTAGTTTTGCAAAAGATGGGATGCAGTGGAGCTTGAGTTGATAACTCATCTCAATATTTAAATTGTCGATAAAGATTTCCATCTTTTCCTTTTCAAGCACATCTCGAGGATACCTTGAAACCATACATCTCCACCATTGTAGAAACACCATGAATGTTTCATTGTTTTTCTTTTTGGTATTACATACATCCAACATTGTGATTGTGTGTTGGATATTATAGGAGTATTGTGTGATAAATTTGTTTACCAATTTATCAAAGGATCTGATGGGAGGTGTTAGTTTAGACAACCACTCCATTTTTTGCCCTCCTAAACTTCTTGGGAATAGCCTCATTAGGTAAGTGTTATGTTGAGAAAATTCTAGGCTTATGGTGCAAAATTACCGAACATGATTGCGGGGATCACTTTTACCATCATACTTGTCATATTTTGGTATATCTGAATTTGGGGGAAAGGGTATCATGTTTAATCTCCTATCAAAGGGGTAAGGACAAATTTTGTTTAAGGAGTATCATAATGTGGTCCCCTGTTGCATGTCCTACATTTGAATTTGTTGTGTTAGAGCAACCATGGGCGCATTTATTTGCAAAGGAAAAGGTTCTTCTCTTTCATTATCCCTGGTTCGAGCATGGGTGTATTCTGGTATGTGATGTTGTTTAGGTATGTTTTGTTGTTCAGCTATATTTTCAAGGTCATGCATTTCCTCTTCTCTCTATTGTTCTTGATAAGCATAATATCGAGACCTTGTTCTAAAGATTTCAGTATCAAAGTCTTTAGGAAGTCTAACTCCTTTGCTTGTTAGCATGAGCATGTATTTTTCTTTGTCGGCTTCTATGAGTCTTTCCATGAGTTTTTGGAATGAGGGGTTTTCTTGACATTCTTGAATAAGCTCCTCAGTGATCTCCGTTTCCCCTAAATCAGTATAATCGAACGGGTTTGATAATCTTCGATCCATACTGGACTCTGGTTGTGGTTCACTTTGCTTGTTCCGTTGAGAGCGAGTGACAACGGGCATCTAGTAGAAACTTTCTATGACAAAGGGGATAAACTCCTCTTCTTCTTCTTTTTTGGGGGTTGGTGGTTCAAATCGAGCTATGTTATAAGTGATGCAGACTTCTGGGAAGAAAGCAGGGTTGATCTTTCCTCCACGATTCAAGCGTTGACTGAATGTTGATTTTTGGCAAAAGGTTCTACTTCTCAATGGTTCTTCATCGAATTCATTTGACTTGTCTTGAAGATACAACTGCATATGACAAAGAAAGGTGCGATGTGATTTAAAAGTTGGCGATTGACATAGAGAAATCTATTTCATTTGCAAGTTTCTGAGAACTAGGTTGTCGTTTCTTCAACTTAGTTTTGTGATGAAGACTTTTTCTTCTCAAAATATGAGGAGTGGTCATACACGAGTGATCAATGGTTTCCTTTGATGTTTGGATTATGATACTTCATTTTGAAAAACTTAAGCTTACTTTATCAAGTGGAGGTTTAGATGCCCCCCCAGGACAAAGTGTGTCAAATGATATGGAAAAGAGTCTCTCGATATGGAAACTCAATTTGACAACTTAAGTTTTAAACTATGTATGTTTGGTTGATAGGATCTGTTAGATGGCGGACCTTTTGATCAATGTGATGATACTACCTGATTCTGATAGAATAAAGTTTTTACCCCTAGCTAGTTTTGGATGTTGACAAATGTTGTTCTAAGAATGACTTGCTTGATTGTTGGAATATTTCTCTGATGTTTTGGTTCAAGTTTTTGATTGGTGAGGTCAATTGAGGATCCAAAAGGGTATCCAAGACTGATGATAAAAATTTTCAAAAATGCTTAGTGTTACTCTCTGTTTTTCTAAGTTTTACCTATGCGCTAAGACAGAGACCTGATGCGCTAAAGTGTGATCTAGGTGTGCTATTAAAAGCCACCAATGCGCTAAGATGCCTGTGCTATGCGCTAACTCGAAGTTTTGAATTTTTCTTTGATAAGGATGATTAAGCGCTATTATGTCCTTAATACACGCTAATGTGTAGACTCAAAGAGCTAAATTTTGCCCCCAATGCGCTAAGATGATGCTTCAAAGCACTAATATGGTAGCACAAAGTATTAACGAAATGTTTATCAAATTTTTCAAACTTGTATGCACTATTTTGAAGGGTTAGTGCGCTATGTTTTGGCTGGTACGTGCTAAAGTATGCTCCAGATGCACTAGGAGATTGCTCCTATGCGCTAAACTGCACTATTTGCTTTGTTTTTGGCTTTGTTGGAATTTTTCAATACTTGTTTGATTTTGATGGATGATTTTCTGAAAATATAAATTGCAAACATAGCATGAAAGAGACAACCAATTTTTCCTATAATAAACAGATAGTGTATGTTCTGCGAGGATGTGTTCAAATCCCCAATGTTTTCACAAGTTTGGATACAAAGAAGACAAATTAGAAAGACTCTTTATTCAAGGGTCATCAACAATATCATAGCACACTAGTCTTGATAATCCGTAAGCTCAAACAGTCATGTCACCCCCTAGGGGGCGCCCATTTTTTTGCCTTTTGCCAAAAATTAACTCAAAGTGAATTGCTTCACAATTGAGTAGCTATCTTGGGAGATATATGGTGAGTGATCTTGGGGGCGAATTCATCCCCACCCTTGCACTATGATAATGAAGATGTTTGGATACTAACTTGGTTCAAGGTTTCTATTGCTAAATTTTGTAATCAAGCTTCATGTTCGGTCTTCAGTGATAAACTCCCTTGGGAGGATTCCCAACCTTTAGAACAAAGGCTTTACGTATCGTAAAGATATTAGGGGAAGGATAATCGCTAAGCAAAACCATTGAAGGGGACTTTCGTTAGCCTCCACTTTTGATTATAGTGGGTTGGAACACTTGACAATAAAGCCATTTCCCACTTAGGTCATTCCCCTCTCACCAACCATTTAAATGGCACTCTAAGAGCAACTTGGGAGGGCAGGCCTACTAAAGGATTTAAGTACTTTGGAACACTGAGAGAATGAAAGAGTGGTTTGGCTTTTTGGTCACCCAATTAAGGGGAGAGCATATGCCTTCCACTTTTGAGACAAGGCACAAATGGTTCTTTTTAACCCTTCAATTCAGTGATTTGCTAAAGTCTATTTGGAGATTTTGCTCCAAAAAGCATGATGTTCCTTTTAAATTTCAAATCAGTTATTTTTCTAAGTAAAGAAGTCCTAGTCAACAAAGCAAATTTTTGATATTGGGTCAACAAATTGTAAAGTCGATAGGGGAAAGATTTCCTTCTTTTTGCTTAAAAATTAAAGATGAAGTTCATTTACCTTTGCAAAATAAAATTGATCATTTTAGACTACAAAGGATGGTGAGGTTCGTTTTAAACTTTGCAAGAAAATAAATGTTGTCTTGTTCTTTTTAGAGCTTCCAAAAATGAAGTGTGTTCTTTTTCTAATTTGCAAGAAAACAAAAAGGTGAATTTTGTTGTTCTTTTTACTTTGCAAATAAAGAAATATGAATCTTCTTTTAAGCCCCAAAAGGAAATCTGATGTTCATTTTAAGTACTCCAGAATGAAATGTGAGGTTTATTTTAACTTTGCAGAAAACATGGAGAGTAAGTTCTTTTTAACCAACTTCTTTTTGAGAGAATGTAAAATTAAAGAAATTAAAAAAAATAAATCTAAACTAACTCCTTCCCCTACATAAAAGATTAAACTTGCACATAGTCAATGATCAAAAAGTTAGTGTGGGCTTGCACAAGCCTAAAATGATTTTTCTCGGTTATAAACTTTTTCTTTTGCTTTGTTAACCCTATGCGCTAGGTTGTTGCACCAATGCGCCAAAGAGAGGCACATATGCGCTACAGAAAAGACTAGATGTGCTAAGATGTTCCTGGGATGCGCTAGACTGATTTCCTAATACGCTGCAGTTTGTCAGTTACTGGTAGAAACATTAGGCGCAAGTCTATCTACTTAATGCGCTAAAAAGTGAGCACAATGCACTGACAGACAACCCCTATGCGCTAAAAGAAGGTATCCACACGCTAATTCATGTTTTCTGCATACCTGCAATGTTAGCCCTGCATTAAAAACAATGTTATAAATGGGGTTATGCCCATGGTGGGCACCAAAAATGTGTGTGGATAAAGTGGTATGATGAAACAGAAAATGAAAATTCAAAACTAGTCCACACACCAATGGGACTCTTGGTGCAAGTTATGGAGTTATATTGAATAAATCAACTTCCCAAGGGATGTTCCATTGTTCTCTATCTCACAAGACCCCTCAATCCAATGTCTTTGCTCTTAGGTCACTGAGCAAAGTGACTTAGGGATGACAATCATGAGAATGAGGGATATTTGATCAATCTAACATGAATGTAATCCTAGATGTGAATGATATTAAATATAGCATGAATTAAACTAGCATGGATATGATAACAAAATGAAAGGATTAGTAACAAAACTATCCTAGCATGCTATACTAGTCTACCATGATTATTATGTGATAATGCCAATGCCTATTTAAGATGCTATGAAGATTATTTCTATCAAAGAGAGGCTAAATGCTTGATAAAAAATAATTTATATTATATGCCTAGTAAAATGTCTATAAGTTTGATACTAAAGACTTGGATATGAAAATGGAGGAATGAGGGCTCTATTTATAGGAAAAACAGGGCAATGGATGGTCAAGATTGGATAATCTTAACAAGGGCCAGGATTGAAAGTTATCAATCCATGTTTACAATTCTCACCAATGAAATGGTGACAATTGTCAACATAAGACTGCTTGAGAGGAGATGTAAGAAGCATTAAATGCTTGAGAAAAGACCTCATGGCTACCTTAGGGGGTAAGGGTTAAGGTTAGGTTAGGGTTATCCATTGGATAAAGCTTTTACCCAAAGGATAAACTCTTGTGCAAGGGTTAAAGGAATAACCATGGTCAAAGCAATGAATGCTTGATGAGACCCTTGGGTTAGATGAAGGTTGAGTTAACCATTACTAGTTTGGAATACTTTGGAGGTTAAATTGTTGAGGACATAAAGTCTTTAATGGTTTTCAAATTCTTTAGGGTTTGAGAAGTGACTTCCCTTTGCTTAGGGATGTGATAATATTTAGGAGATGGATTAGGCTAAATTAGAAGTGATTAGAAGAATCTAGAAGGGGGTTTAGCGAGGCAAGTGGGAGATGTAGGAGAATGCAAGTGGATGGGAGGGTAATTTTAATTAAAATAAAATACTTTATTTCAACTAAAATAGATGCAACTTGCATAAATACAAGTGGGGGATTTACATAAATAAATTAGATTTATTTATTTGCAATGAACAATTTAATTAAATGTAAATTTAATTAAAAGGGGAGAAGGGGAAATTAATTAAATAAAGTGATTTATTTAATTAAATGTTATGAAAGACTTAGGTGAATTTAATTAAATAAAGTGATTTATTTAATTAAATTTTATGAAAGGCTTAGGTGAATTTAATTAAATAAATTGAATAACTTATTTAATCAAATAGATGAATGTGAGTAATTTAATTAAACAAACTTTAATTAAATAGAAGAATGAGGTTAAAATGAATATTAAATATTCACTTAGGAAAGTGGTCATTTTTATACATCTACAGAAATATTTTAGCAAAAATAAATTAGAGTTGAAGAAGAAAGAGAGTAACAGTCAAAGACAATGTGCAGGTATGGAGCAAGTAAAGGGAGATAAAGAGAAACATAAGCTAGAGAATCTGGTTGAGGTTCTGAAAGAGGTTAGGAAGAAGTTTGCAGACAAGGAAGGTATTTGGATCATAAATGAGCATGGGATCTATATCCCACATCCTTTTCGATATTCATGAGTTGCAGACAAGGATTGTTCTCTTTGAGGATCCTTTGGGTCATGGCTACGTTATGGAGGATAATTTAAGATGATCTAAGTTGGGTCTAGATCAAATCTGCCCAAGTAAAGTAGCCCTAGATTGCGAGAAGTCTTCCAAGAGAAGAGGGAGGAAATCCCTCAATGAACTGAGGGAAATGGATGGGGTTGCATAGGACCAAGCTAAAATCACAACTCTATTACAAGTCGAGAAGGGCAAGGGCCTTCCCACAACATAATGAAGGTCACATCTTGGAATGTTAAGGGCCTGAACACCCCTAAAGTGTTGCCTAACAACCTTTGGCTTTGATTTACTGATAGTACAAGATAATAAGCTTAAAGAGGAAGATTGGAACCTGTATGGTAGGAAATTAGGAGTATGGAAAGTAATTTTCACTAAAGTTACTAGAGCACCAGGAGGCTTAGCAACTCCGTGGGACCCCAAGAAGGTTCTTTTTGAAGAGGTGATTCAGAAATCCCATTGGCAGGGAGGATGGGTGAGAAGCTTAAGAAAATCCTTATAGTTCTTTATCATTAATATATATGGCCCAATAAACACAATAGGGAAAAAAGTATGGGATGAAGTTCAAAACTTTATGACACAAAATACAGATAGAAATTACATTTTAGGAGGGGACTTTAATGTAATTTTGGACCCTACAGAAAAGTATGGGGGCAGTCAAACAGAATCAATAGCTCAAAAAGAATTTAAACTTTGGGTCAGAAATAATAGTTTGCTAGATGTTAAAATGGATAATGGCATGTATACATGGAATAATAGAAATTAACCTTATAGTAGAAAAGTTAGATAAGATATTCTTCAAAGGGGATCTATCCGAGTTTAGTAATTCACTAAGTGCAACAATCCTTGGCTCAATAAGATCAGATCATTCTCCTATTTCTTTGTTAATTGAAGAAGATATAAGACCTAGAAATTGCCCCTTTAAATTTGAAAGAATGTGGTTTCAAGACCCCAATTTTGTTGATTTGGTAGAAAAATGGTGGAAGGAAGAACAAGTAACTAGTTCCAAAAAATTTTGCTTTATAACCAAGTTGAAAAAGTTAAAACAAAATATTCAATAGTGAAATAAAGAACATTTCTAAAATATTTTTATAGAAAAGGAATTGTTCGAAGCATAATTAAATCAGTTGAATGAGAGTATAATGAGAAAGGGCATGAACAATGAGAAAAATATTAAAGAAATTTTTTTATTATATAGGTATGAAGACATTTTAGCCAAAGAGGAGATCTTCTAGAAACAAAAATCTAGAGAGAACTGGTTAAGGGATGGAGAAAAAAATACTAAGTTTCTTTATAATAGTACTAAACAAAGAAGGTGTGTTAATGGAATTCATAGAATTAGAGGAGTTGGAGGTAATTCAATTGAAGATCCTAAAGAGATAGCATAGGAGTTAGTTACAGTTTTTAGAAACACTCTGAATAAATAGAATGGCTGAGACCTTCTCTCTCAACAACACTTATTATTAGTAATTCCCAAAATCATCACAGAGGAAGACAATCTCATGCTTACTAGTAAGTTTTCTTTAGAAGAAATTAAAGTAGATGTGCATCAACTTCATCTTTAGAAGGCTCTGTTAGACAATTCAAATAACTAAAAGGCAACTGAGAGGGGGGGTGAATCAGTTGTCATAGATTACCGAAAGCATTAGCAATTTAAACTTTAATACCGGAACCCAAAACAATAATACCAAAATAGCAAATAAACAAATTAAGCATAAACAATAATCATAGAATAAAAGCCATCCACATAATACCAAGATTTCTACATGGAAAACCCGATAAAAGGAAAAACCACGATGGGAAGCCTACCCATAGTTAGATAATACTTCTATAGTAAGTATGTGAAATATAATGAAGGGCCTTGCACTTATAGGAAGGCCAACAACCTAGAGCACACTTCTCATCACAAAAGGAGCCTCACTAACTACATATAAATCTAGAGTACAATACAGAGAAGTGTTGAACTACAAAAGATAGCATCTCCTATGCTTGAGTACAGTTCCAGTTAAGCTCAATACCAGAGGACTAAATCCTCTTACACCAACCCAATTCGATCTCCAATGATCGACCAACTCCTCTGCCTGAATGATATTACATTATTCACACATTACATTCCTTGACTATGACCTCTTACATTAACCTGATGATCTACAATGAGATCTTACATCTATATATACAAACCTTCGACCATAAACAATTAGGTTGGCCACCAGACAATAAACCAATTACATAATTACAAACCATGTCGACCTTAGACCAAACAAATAATATCAACACATAAGACATCATGAAAATATATCAATAGGTCCTATCCACATGTTACATTAATGTCGGTCCATAACCTAGATCAACTGGGACCAAGTATAGGTCCACACGCTTCAACAATGATCTCCATCCGTGAAGTCTCAAACATGATCACCAACAGCATCCTGAAACTCCATTAGAAGTTGTACCAACACCACTTATGAAATTCATCAAAGATCTCCACCAAAAGCTCTATCAGTGAAACCCTCATCGGAACCAGAAACCAATCTTCTAAGCAACCAAAATATCATCCAATCACTAGACCAAAACCAACTAACCAAATATGAGTATGAGTATCATGAACAAGCCAATTCCATCACCAAATTATATCGGAACCTACCAAATCATGTCAGATCCAAGTTAACCAGAAACCACTCATCCTACCGAGACTAGAAGGGTGTCGGTAAAGCATCCAAACAACTAGTGTTGATATCAACGAGAAAAAATCAATGCAACACATAATCAATTCCACCAAATGGCCAACAATATCCCCCTTTGGCATTGATGGCAACACTAGATGTGAAAAACATCTAAGTACCAAGAAATGCCAAACAAGTCTCCCCCTGTGGAAGACAACCAACAATCACTTACATATAGCTCTAAATATCAATATCGCTCCCTTTTCATATTTCTCCTTTTTTGACATTTATCATTTTTTTCTTTTATCTTTTAAACATCACTATCTCTCCCCCTTTGACATCAATGCCAGAAATCTGACAGAAATATCAAAGAAAAAACATAAGCCTCTGAATCTCAAAGCTAACTACTCCCCCTAAGTAGTAGCATCCCACATCAGTGCCAGAATGAATAGTATCTCTGATAATGCATGTCAGACTGATGCCATACCGCATCAATCAAGTCTCTGTCGGAGGGGTAGAAACCCCCAATCTGTCTCTCAGGTACTCAAATGATTCCTTGGATAAAGGTCTAGTAAAAATATCTGCAATTTGTTCTTTCGTGTTCACATAAACCAGTCTAAATTCATTTGCTTCCACCGTCTCCTTCAAAAAGTTATACTTGATAGATATGTGTTGTCTTAGAATGAAATACCAGATTCTTTGATATATCAATAGCAACAGAGTTATCACAGTGAATAACTATCGGTGCATCACAATCCACCTGTATATCCTTCAACATTTGCTTCATCCATAAAACTTGTGTACAATTAGTAGCAGCAGCAACATACTCAGCTTCAGCAGTAGATAAATAAGTACATCATTGTTTCTTGCTGATCCATGAAACCAACTTCTTTCCAAGAAATAAAGCTCCACCAGAAGTTTTTTTTTGTTCATCAACATCTCCAGCCCAATCAACATTTGCATATGCACATAAAGTAAAGTTATCATTCATAGGGTACCATAAGCCATATTCTGATGTACCTTGCAACTATCTAAAAATCCTTTCACCGCCATCTCATGATTTTATCTAGGATCACTCTAAAAGCTTGAAACAATACAAACAATGTTCATAATGTCATCCCTAGTCTGAATCAAATAAAGAAGACCTCCAATCATAGATTTGTATCTTGTAGGATTTACCTCCAAAAATAATTTATCTTCACCTCCAAAAATAATATCATCAACAAATACTTCAACAATTAGTATATCATCACTAGTGATTTTATAATATAAATTTTTGTCAGCACTGGCCTTAATAAAACCAAGCTTCAAAAGATATTTATCCAATCTTCCATACCAAGCTCTAGGTGCTTGTTTCAATCCATATAAAGTTTTCCTTAACCTGTAAACCATATCACTAGCATCTGATAGTAAAAAACCATCAGGTTTCTCAATATAAACTTCTTCATCAAGATCTTCATTCAAAAATGCACATTTAACATTCATATGATAAACTTTGTAGTTTTTATAAGCAACATAGGGAAGATATAATCTTACAGCTTCAATCCTAGCTACCGGTGCAAAAGTCTCTCCATAATAAATTCCTTCCTTCTGAGAATATCCTTTATAAACCAATCTAGCCTTATTCCTTATAACTTGACCATCTTTATTCAACTTATTCCTAAAAACCCATTTAGTTCCAATAACATTTGTACTTTTAGGCCAAGGAACCAAGGTCCATGTGTTATTTTTCTCAATCTAATCTAATTCTTCTTCCATAGCTTTTAACCAATATTCATCTTTACATGCCTCAATTACTGATACCGGTTCAACTTGTGAAGTGAAACATACCTCATTAGTTGCTAGTCTTCTTCTTGTCATCACTCCATTTCTCTTATCCCCAATGATCTGATCTTCTAAATGATTCAATCTCACATACCTAGGAGTCTTCTTACTTTCTGTTCCTCTTCCATGTTCTTCAACTACTATAGAATTCTCTGATACTGTCAAAGTAACTGGTTCAACACTCTGCTCCGATAAAGGTTCTACCAGTTCAGATATAATCATTTCCACTACCGGTTCCTTCTCATAAACTCTAATTTGACTTTTGTTCAGCTCATCTACTTTGACATTAGCACTCTCCACAATTCTCTGCAATCTCTTGTTATAACATCTATATGCTTTGTTTTCATTAGAATAACCAAAGAAATATGCCTTCATCACATCTAGGATCAAATTTCCCAATGATATTGTCTCTCCTAATATAACATTTACTACCAAAAATTCTAAAATACTTAACTGTAGGTGTATTGCCAAACCATAATTCATAAGGTGTCTTACCGGTTTCTCCTTTGATATGTACTATGTTAAATGTATAAACTGTTGTGCTCACTACTTCTCTCTAGTAGATATGAGGTAGACTATCTTCCATCATCATTGTTCTAGCAGCATCCAAGATAGTTGTGTTCTTCCTTTCCACAACTCCATTTTGCTGAGGTGTCTAGGGAGAAGAAAAATGTCTTCTTATACCATGCTTCTCACAAAAGTTATTAAACTCACCGGATGTGAATTCTCCACCATGATCTGACTTGAAACATTTAATCTTCATTCCTGTCTCAGTTTCCATTTTAGCCTTTAATATTTTAAAATTTTCAAATGCTTCAGATTTTTCTTTTAGAAAAGTAACCCACATCATTCTAGAATAATCATCAATGATTAGCATGAAATATCTATCACCTTGAAAAATTTTAACTCTAGTAGGGCCACACAAATCAGTATGAATAAGATCAAGAACATCGTATGACTTATCTTGAATACTCCTAGAAGAGGTTCTGACATGTTTACCCATTTGACATTCTTTACATATCAGATTATAGGGCTTCATAATCTTAGGTATATCCCTAATTGCCTTAGTTGAACTGATCTTCATAATGCAATCAAAATCCACATGAGATAGTCTTTTATGTCATAGCTAACTCTCATCAATCTATGTAATCAAACATGTCTTCTCACCGAAGTTCAAATGAAATATATTACCTTTTGTCTCTTTACCGGTTGAAATCTCCAAACTAGTTCTGTTAATGATTTTGCATTTTCCATCCTTGAACTATAATTGAAATCCCTTATCTACCAATTTTCCTGCACTCAAAATATTATGCCTTAAACCTTCAACATAATAAACATTGTTAGTATTATTCTTACCATCCAATGATATAGTTCCTTTTCCTTTGATCATACATGCTTTGTCATCTCCAAATCTAACTAGACTGCCATCAAATTCTTGCAAAGATAGAAACTTCCCTTTATCTTCAGTCACATGATGTGAACAACCACTATCAATTACCCATTCATCCTTGTCCTCAATTTTAGCAGCAAGTGCTTTATCCTCAGGTACATTCTCTTCCAGTGCCGGATCATCTTCCTTGATAGCCAAGAATACCCATTCCTTCCCATTGTCAATTCATCATCTGAATCAGTAATGCCTTCCTCATCCGCTATGTAGATTGATTTGTCTCTATTTTTCTTGAATCTATACTTGTTTTGATATCCAGGGATAGGCTTAAATGATCTTTTAACTCTTTCTTCAAATCTTGAATTCCTTTCATGACATCTAGATGCAAAATGACCAATCTTATTGCATGCAAAATATTTAAAAGGTGTTTTTCCATCATACTTACTTCCTATCGATCCTTTCAGTACTCTTCTAGCAAATAGCTCTTCAAGTTGCTCAAACTCATCATCTTCTCTCTTCATATCTTCTAATTCCTTTGCATATAAAGCTCTCCAGTCTTGCTTACCGGTTGTAGATGTAGATGCAAGAAAAGAAGGTTTAGTCTTCATAGCTCCAGAAGGTCTAAATTCCTCAAGCTCAAAAGCAGATAGTTTCCCAACCAAAGTATCTCTATTGACAGATGTATTAGCCATTGTTATCAACTCATTAATAGTAGTAGTCTTCATTTTGTAAGCCATTGGTAGGGCTCTCGGGACTTTAGAAACAATTTCATCTTTGCTTAGAGTTCCACCACAACATTGAATTCCCATAACTATCTCATTTACTCTTTCCATGAATGCAGTAATCCTTTCATCTTCTTCCATCTTCAAGTTTTCATATCTCACTCGATAACCATCAAGTCATTAAGAGTCTGGAACTTATCCCATATAGCCTTTCCAGATGATTTGTCTGTTAATCCCATTATTTGTTGATCAGAAAGTGCACACAAGAGGGATTCTCTTGCTCTACAATCATTCTCAAGCTCCTTGTCCAGGTTAGCTGGAGGAGGATTGCCAGATCCTAGATTATAGGGTGTGACACCATTCTGTGTGATCTCCCAAATCTCCTTGCCAAGAAATCTCAAATGAGTATCCATTTGAATCTTCCATATTGTGTAATTTGTTCCTTCAAGCCTCGATATATCCCTTCGAAAGATATCTCCAAAAGAACTAGATGAACTTGAACTGTTAGTCATCATAGAATCTTCCTCAAGTGGTTAATCTTTCTACAGAGAGGACTAAAGCTTTGATACCAATTGTTAGACAACTCAGTTAACCTGAAGACAACTGAGAGGGGGGGGTTGAATCAGTTGTCATAGATTATCGAAAGCATTAGCAATTTTAACTTTAATACCAGAACCCAAAACAATAATACCAAAATAGCAAATAAACCAATTCAACATAAAAAATAATCACAGAATAAAAGTCATCCACATAACACCAAGATTTGTACGTGGAATACTTGGTAAAGGGAAAAACCACGATGGGAAGCCTACCCACAGTCAGATAAACTTATGTAGTAAGTATGTGAATTAAAATGAAGGGGCCTACACTTGCAAGAAGGCCAACAACCTAGAGCACATTTCTCATCAAAAAAGGAGTCTCGTTGCCTACATATAAGTCCATACTACAATCTGGAGAAGTGTTGAACTGCAAAAGATAACATCTCCTATGTCTGAGTATAGTTCTAGTTAAGCTTAATACCGGAGGACTAAATTCTCTTACACAAACCCAATTTGATCTCCAATGATCGACCAACTCCTTTGCCTAAATGATATTACATTATTTGCACATTACATTCCTTGACCATGACCTCTTACATTAACCATGATAATCTACAATGAGATCTTACATCTATATATTCAAACCCTCGACCATAAATAATCAGGTCAGCCACCAGACAATAAATTGATTACAAATTAAAAACCATGTCGGCCTTAGACCAAACAAATAATATCAACACATAAGACATCCCAGAAATACATCAATAGATCCTATCCACACGTTACATTAATGCCAGTCCATAACCTAGATCAATCGGGACCAAGTATAGATCCATACGCTTCAGCAATGATCTCCATCCGCCAAGTCTCAAACATGATCACCAACAACATCCTAAAATTCCATCAGAAGTTGTACCAACACCACTTATGCAATTCATCAAAGATCTCCACCAAAAGCTCTGCCAGTGAAACCCCCGTCGGAACCAGAAACCAATATTCTAAGCAAGAAGAATATCATCCAATCACTAGACCAAAACCAACTAACCAAATATGAGTATTAGTATCATGAACAAGCCAATTCCATCACCAGATTATACTGGAGCCTTCGGATCATGCCAGATCCAAGTTAACCAGAAACCACTCATCGTACCGGGACCAGAAGGGTGTCAATAAAGCATCCAAATAGCTAGTGTTGACATCAATGACAAAACATCAATACAAAACATAATCAATTCTACCAAATGGCCAACAGGCTCCTGGTCCGGATGGCTTCCCAGCAGGTTTTTTTGAACAATGTTGGTATTTTATAGTATGGAGATGTGGGAGGTAGTAGAAAGTATGAGGAACTCGGGAAGATTACTAAGAGAGATTAACAATATTGTGAGGCCCTACCCCGAGCCGTCATAGCATTACAGTTTTTTTTTCATGTTGGACATATTATTGACACTTTATTTTGATGCATTATGGATATAGATTCTATATGATCCAGTGATTGGATAACATTGAGATGGTGTATGTCATTTATTTTTTATTTGCAATACTTTATTTATGATGTTAGAATGGATGCATGCCTTATGAATGATTGGAATTCATGATGATTATGATGATGCCATTGAGTAAATTATTCTATGTGGATTTTATTGGATAATTGGTATTTGATTGTTATGATTTAAATTGTATGCAAAGTGTCTGGATTGTATATTTTTTATATATTAATAGTGCATGTGATTATTTGGGATTACTAATGTGCAAAGTGAGTTGTGCAGGAAAACAAATCCATGTGACCATGGAAACTATTCGGAGAATAAAGCTAAACCTATGTGCATTTGTGAAGCCAAGGGCTATCTATTTGGAGAGACAACACCTCATGTGTAATGTGTTTTATTTGTAAATGTGAAGTCTTGAATGTGTGTTTAAATTGAATTTGTTAAATCTGTTACTTCCAAAAAGGGACATTCCCATGTGTATTTAAGTATTGTGTATTCTTAAGGTGTCACTTGACACTTGTGTTGTGAAGTGAGTTGGTAGTGACATGTCCCCTGGAGGAATTTGTATAGCCAATGCAATTTTTTTTAAATATCTTGTATGGTCCCAAAAGAGTTTTGGATAGAGAGACATTTTGATAACTCAATGATGAACAATAAGTACCAAACTGATACTGAGAGGGGGGGGTGAATCAGTACAGGCACAAAATTCCTTTCCCAAACCGGTTTGACTACAAACACTGCAAATGTCTGACAGACAGTAACACCGGTCTAAAACAAAGTCCAATCGGCAAAGTTAAGAATGATTGTGACAAGCATTAACTGGTTGATCACTTAGCTTTCCACTCAACTTAATACTACACTTCCATGTCACCCTTATGCATGAATAGGTAATCTAACATTAGAAATATAATAACAGCTAGCTCAGCATGTTTTACCTTCAGACACAAATCACTTAAATCATCACATGAAAAATACTACACATGACACACAATTTTTTCATGTGGAAACCCAACTGGGAAAAACCACGGTGGGGATGAATACCCACAAGCTTCTTTTGAACTCTTTAGAAGTCCACTCTGTTAGGATCCTAGGTCGATTAAAGACTGTTACAACAGGTTCTGCTAGAAACCGATCCTGTTAGGGATCACCTAGTTAAGGGATGGCTAAATACCCGGTTAAGGGTTAAACCCTGTTAGAGGTTACCTTGTTAGAGGATTTCAAGAACTCAATTAGTTTGAGTCACCTTGTTAAAGGATTTACAACAAGCTGATTAAAGCTACCTGGTTAAGGGATTTTCCAACTATTGAAGTGGTTAAAGATCAACAGGAATTACAATGATCTGATAATAGCACTCAATGCCTAATGCAGATCTGCTTAAGTTCCTTCCTTCCACACACACATACTACAGGAATCAATCCTCTTATCTCATTTGGTCTGGAAAGAATCACGTATCTCTGCACTTAGATACATACACACCATTTGCCAACAACCTCAGAAAGAAACACAACATTGACCTTATAGGAAATAGATAGGTCGGTAGCATAAACCCTAAACCCTAAAACATTTAGGTTAAGTAATTCAAACGGTTCAATCCTGACCATTGAACACATTGCATTGAATACAAAAGTCTTGAACATATCTCAAGACATTCTCCATCGTTCATTCTTCACCGCTTTCATGGCGGCTTGTAACCCATCACACGTTCTCCACCATTTACAGAGAATTCGCACATTCCCGAGGTAGATAGGATCGATCTCCTTCATGCAAGATCCTTCATGTGCTCAAGCTGACATGGAAACATGATCTGATTTTCATTACAATTCTAACTCATCACACAATGTCATCGGTTGAGTCACATAGGCTTGGAACACTTCAACCGGAAACCCTTAAGCTAAGACTACCAACCGGTAGTCATATCATGTTAAGTTTTCATAGAGAACATTCCATATGTCGGTTCACATTTCATCATACAGGTTCTCTTGGACAAACATACCACTTCACCTATTGCTCAATATATCAGTTTATACCACTATACCAGTTCACTTTGCCAACTGTTTAGCTTCAATATACCTATTCACTTCTTTGCACATATATCGGTTCACCATATTGTACTAGTTCACATTTTAGCATATTGGTGGTTCACTCTCCAACATATTGACATCAATGACAACATAATATCATCATGTCAACATACTCAGCACAAATGCCAACAATCTTCCCCTTTGGCATTGATGGCAATATACAAAGATATATGTTTGCTTCATACCTTCTCTCCCAATACTGCAAATATCTTCTCCGCTTCACTTATTCTCCCCCTTTGACAAAAATGTCAAAGTGGAGGCACAAGCTTCCCTGTTCCATTACGCTGTTCCCCCTGAGGAGTAGCATCCTTCAACACATCAATCTTGAAAAATATTGGACACTGCCATACCTGACTCATGTGGAGCACATATTTTCAGTTCACCTCTTGAAGGGGTAGCACCCCTAATTCACCTCTTAAATAGGTAAATGAAGCCTTTGGTAGAGGCTTGGTGAATATATCTGCTAACTGCTCCTTACTAGAAACATGTTCCAGTACAACCTCCTTGTTCTGAACCTTTTCCCTCAAGAAATGATACTTGAGCTCAAAGTGCTTGGTTCTAGCATGCAAAACTGGATTCTTGGAAATGTTAATTGCACTTGTATTGTCACAAAATATGCTTACCATTTCAGATACAGGAACTTTGAAGCCATTCAATACATGCTTCATCCAAATAGTCTGGGTGCAGTTCATAAAAGCTACAACATACTCCACTTCTGTTGTAGACTGAGAGATACAACTCTGCTTTTTACTCATCCATGAGACTAGTCTACCACCGAGAAAGAATGCACCACCGGTTGTGCTCTTCCGGTCATCTACATTACTAGCCCAATCAGCATCTATGAACACTTCAGGTTGAAATCATTATTGTATGGATACCATAACCCATAGTCAATAGTTCCCTTCAGATATCTAAGAATCCGCTTGACTGCTACCAAGTGGGATTCTTTGGGGCTTTGCTAAAACTGAGCAGTAATACCCACTGCATGTGCAATGTCTGGTCTACTATGCACTACATAATGCAACATACCAATCATTGATCGGTAATCCTTCTCATTTACCACCGCTGAGTCATCTTCTTTTGATAGCTTACAACCGGTCACCATTGGTGTACCAACCAGTTTACTATCTTCCATGCGAAAGGTCTTCAACACCTCTTTGACATACTTGGACTGAGTAATAAAGATTTCATCTTTCATTTGTTGAATATGTAGTCCAATGAAGAACTTAATCTCCCCTATGAGTGACATTTCAAATTCCTTTTTCATCTCATCGGCAAATTCATGACTCATCTTGTCATCACCTCTAAAGATGATGTCATCAACAAATACTTCACAGATCAGAATATGATCTTCTTCTGATTTCAAGTATATATTGCTATCTTCACTTGTTCTTTCAAATCCAATCTTCACAAGATGGGAGTGCAAGCGTTCATACCATGCTCTAGGTGCCTGCTTCAGTCCATACAAGGCTTTATGTAGCCTACACACCATGTCATTGTCTTTTGATAGAGCAAACCCATCTGGTTGCTCTATATATACCTCCTCTTCAAGTATTCCATTTAGGAATGCAGATTTTACATCCATTTGGTATACCTTGAATCCTGTAAAAGCTACATATGCAAGAAGCATACGAACTCCTTCCAATATGGCTACTGGGGCAAAGGTTTCTCCATAGTCTTCTCCTTCTTCTTGAGCATATCCTTTACATACTAGTCTGGCTTTGTTCCTTACCATTGTGCCATCCTCATTTAGCTTGTTTCTGAAAACCCATTTGGTTCCAATGACATTTTTATGCTTCGGTCTGGGTACCAAGGACCATGCACCATTCTTCTCTATCTGGTAAAGTTCCTCCTCCATTGCCTTGATTGAGTCTTCATCGTTGTGTGCCTCTTTGAATGATTTAGGCTCAAATTTAGAGATCATAGAAGAATTCTCTTTGACCTTTCTTCTTGTAAGGATTCCTGCATCCTTATCTCCTATGATCTGCTTTGGATCATGATTCAGTTTGACATATCGAGGAATGCTCTTGACTGATTCCTCTTGCTTTTCTTCTTCATCCTCATCTTCATCAGCATCAGCATCTACCGGTGTAGGAACACTATTACCGATACTTGGCTGATTAGCAACCGGTTCCCAGAAGGTTACTATCGGTTCATCTCTTACTTGCTTACTGTCGATTTCCTCAGGTTTTATAGAATTTTCATCAACTCTAACATTGATGCTTTCAAAAATTCTTTGAGTCCTATTGTTGAAACATTTGAGAGCTTTACTCTTGGTTGAATATCCTAAGAATATTCCTTCATCAAATTTTGCATCGAACTTGCTCTGATGTTCACTCCTCTTGATATAACATTTGCTACCAAACATTCTAAAATAGCTTACTACTGGTGTCTTACCGGTCCAGTACTTATAAGGAGTCTTATCCTTTCCCTTTTTGATGAGTACCTGATTCATTGTGTAGACTGTAGTGCTCACCGCTTCTCTCCAAAAGGTGTGAGCAACTTTTCCTTGGATCAACATAGTTCTAGCTGCTTCAACCATAGTCTGGTTGTTTCTCTCTGCTAAGCCATTTTGCTATGGAGTCTGGGGGGCAGACAGTTGCCTCTTGATACCATTCTCTTCACAATATTTGTTGAATTCACCGGAAGTGAATTCCCCTCCTTGATCGGTTCTAAGGCATTTGATTCTTCTACCACTTTCCTTTTCTACCAATGCTCTGAAAGCTTTAAACATTCCAAAGGCTTCAGACTTGTCCTTCAAGAATATGACCCACATCATTCTTGAGCAATCATCTGTAAGAATCATAAAATACCTATCTCCCTACACACTCCTAGTTTTCATAGGACCACACAAATCAGTATGCACAAGATCAAGTAAGTTGTCAGCTATGAAGGATTTACCTTTGAAGGTTGAGGAAGACATTTTCCCCAATTGACATTCTCTGCACAAAGGATTTTCCAATTTGCTCAACATCGGCTGTCCTCTAACTGCCTTGATCTTACTGGCCTTCACAATGTTATCAAAGTTTACATGGCAGAGTCTCCTATGCCATATCCAGCTGTCATCAAACTTAGCCATAAGACATGTACTTATATTTGTGTTTAGCTGAAATAAGTTACCTTTGGTCTGCATACCAGTGGCCATCAAATCACCATTCTTTCCTTTGATTTTGCATGCTCCATTTTTGAATTCCAGAGTGAGTCCACTGTCATTCAGCTGGGCAACACTCAATAGATTGTGTTTGAGACCTTCCACCCAATACACATTGTTGGCACTTCTCTTTCCATTCAGAGAGATGGACCCTCTTCCTCTGACCATACATGGTGTATCATTGAAAAGTCAACTCAAGTTTGACCCGTAGGTAAACTTTAGGTGAGTTTCTAGAGGGTCAAACTAACTCCTAAGGCTAGGTTAGGGGTATTTTTAAAGGTCCATATGTTATACCTATGGGTAAAGGTCAATTTTAACCATGTGTCCACTCACATGTGACAGTCAAGTCACCTCAAAAGTTGAGTTTTCCAAGATAGCCGAAATTCAATTTTTGAGGATTTCTCCTAAGTTAGACAACCTTCCAATTGAGTGATAGTTTCTCTTCCCCATTTTTCTTTTACCTTTTTGGGTTGCCTTTTTTAGAGGGCCTGTAAGAGGTTGGGAAGACCAACCTATGATATCTCACACCCTTTCCAAGAGGTTGGAAAGTGTGAGAAGAGTCTACTTAGGGAAGGAATTCAAACTTAGGATTTTGATCACCCACTCTCCATTTTTGGAGACTCAGAATTCTGTTGGAAGTTTTGGTTTTTGGAGTTGCATTTCTAAGCTTTGGAAAGAAATGAATAGTGGATTGGGAAGCTCTCCTTCAACCTTTCCCCATTCCATTTGCAGAATTAAGGTTGGTAGTATTTCTTCCTTGCATATTGCATTTTATTGTCATGGTGAATAAAGATTGTATGTGCATTTTGCTTGTTATTTATGTAGATTGGAAAGTTTATTTTCGAGTTCTTCCTTGTGTTCTTTTTATGTGTTGTATTTTTTATGTATTTGGGTGTTTTCAATGCCATACTCAACCTTGGGAGGGTAGAGTAGCCTTGGGGGTGAAGGGTTGCTTGACAGCCTAAGAGTGTAGAGTCTTAGAAGAGAGAGATACACAAGGGTTATGGGACCCTTGCTGCATTGTCTTTTTATGTTTATGCAAAGGGGGTCATAAGGGGAGATATGAGCTTGTATTTCATGGGGGACATAAGGCTATTTTGGGACAAGTATGTGACTTGTGGTGGTTCTACTTTGGCAGCCTTGTAAAGGCATTGTTTTCTCCTTATTGCAGATCTCCTCTACGTACTTGGTCCACCTTCATCCCACAAAAGAAATAGTCACTTGGTGACTTTGTTTATCCTTGGGTTGGGAGTTCAAGTGTGTTGAGTTTCTTATTGTTTTGTGGTTGAGATGCTTGTATCTCGTTTAGCCTTGGTTCTCCTAGCTCGGGGTGGCTTCATGTAAGCCTAAGTTGGGAGGTGAGCCTCCATGGTCACAACCTACAAACTTTATTTGTAGGTTTTCTTTGGGAATAAAGGATGAAGTAAAGTCAAGCTTGTGCAAGTTCATATTTAATGCATTTGAGATTCAAAGAGAAAAAAAATGTAATTTGACAAGTCCTCATTTTTGTAGAAATGAAGAGGCTTGAGTTTGTAACCTTCTTTTTATTGTGTAAAGGAAACAAAAAAAAATGTATATTGACTTGAGTATATTCATTGCAAAGAAATCAAAGAAGCATTTGAGTTATTCCTATATAGTTATTTATTACCTTGAAATAAAGTAGGAATGGTAATGTTGTTTTCTAATTTATTATCTATTGAAAGTAAATGTATGTTAAAATGAAAAATGACAGATAAACATTCAAGTCATATCATTTATCTAATCTTATCTTTTCTACAATGTGTATGTTAGTTGCATAGTTGTTAATAGAAAAGAAATGTTTATTTCTATTTATAGATTAAACAAAAAAAATATATACTTCTTAGAGTTAGTCTTAATCTTACTCAATATTTGCATCTTGTTGTTTTAATGGATAAATAAGAAATTAGAAAGGTTATTGTTGCTATAAAATAAAATATTTCTGCTAAATTTATAAGTCTAAAAATACACATATAATAGAAATATTAAATCTATGCATTCTTATTTTTTTTAAAAGGAACTTCATGTTATTGAACAATCTATTTTGTTTATAAGATAACCTGCTCTAAGTTAATGGAATATTGCAGATATATATATATATATATATATATATATATATATATATATATATATATATATATATATATATATATATATATATATATATATATATATATATATATATATTGCCCTACTTCTAAACTAAGTTGTTGTTAGAAGAATAAAAATATATAGATATATGCTTCTTGTTTCTTTTTTTTTAAATACAGTGAAGTTAAAATCTAAACTTGTATATGAAAACACATTTATTCAACATTCTGGTTCATATATAAATTTACATCTTCCTTCACAGTCATATATATATATATATATATATATATATATATATACATATATATATGTATATATATATATATATATATGTATATATATATGTATATATATATATATATATATATGTATATATATACATATATATATATATATATATACATATATATATATATGTATATATATACATATATATACATATATATATATATATATACATATATATATATATATATATATATATACTTTTAATTAAAAAAAAATTATACAAAAAAAAACTTTAAAATAAAAAATTCGATGCGAAGGTTTTGTGCCTCGCGGCACTGTGGGTCGGAACCCACAGAGCGACTCTGGCTGCACTGTGGGTCGCGACCCATAGGGGCGGCTTCAGCCGCCACTGTGGGCCGCAACCCACAGGCATGGCCTCAGCCACCCTGTGGGTTAGAGCCCACAACCTCCCCCTCTTCATGTTGTCGTTTCCCCTTTGTGCCCCATAGCCTCTTGCCTCCGTCATTGCCTTGGTCCGTCATGCCCTTGGTTGAGCTGATCGACCCTACAAACACACACACACACACATTCAAAAATATATATATAGTTAGTAATAAAAAGAAACCCTAACCCAATTTCGGGTTAGGGTTAGTAAATGATAAAGAAAACATAGGTAAAGACATACAGATATAAAAAGAAAACCCTAGTTAGAGTTTAATATAAAAGAAAAATAAAATAATAAAGGGGGAAAAACCTTTTTAAATTTTGAAATGGGAAAACCCATTTGAAATTAAGTTATTTGTTTAGGATAGTTATTTTTTATATTTGGTATTGGGGGATTAGCTTTATATATATAGGTTTAATTTCTTTTTATAAAATTTAATAATGGATATTATTAAAAGTAAAATGATTATTTTTAGGCTAAAGGGGTAATTTATTGTTGAATATTAAATATTAGATATTTAATAATTAAGGGGGATTTATTTCGACATTAATGTGAAGTTATTTGTTAGAAAATTATTATATTTGATTTAGTTAAGTTTAATAGACGAATTTAAAAACATTATTATGTTGGCATTTGCATGAAGATTGCATTAATGATATGTTATGTTGTCATTGATGTCAATTGATCGGTAATGATATTGTTGATATTGTTGTTATTATTGATATTGTCTTGTAACCGGTAGGAAGAGCTTTGTGGAAGATATTGAAACCGGTATGTAAGTTTGTGAGTTGAATCGGTAATAGGTTAAAAGGTTGAAAGGGTATAAGAAGTTTAAACCCTACCAATTGTTTTTTGTTGAACCCTAATGGATTAAAGGTTGATGAATTGGTTATGTTGGTGAGTGGTAATGATGACGACATGTGTGATCATTGTATGAAGATAAGTTCAAAATTGTTTAGCGCATTTTTGTCTAGGGAATGAGAAAAGTGTATTGCATCTAATGTAAAACATGTGATGAGTTACTGAGTCCGAGGAAGTGGTGATCAAGGAGCGGTTGGAGTTTTATTGATTAATGTGTACAGATTGCTATGTAAATCCAACGGTCATACTTGAACTGATTTGTTTGTAATCTCTATGAGAGAATTAGGTTTTTGTTGTGTTACCGACCTAATTGATTTGTTATAAGGTTGATGAAGTTGTTTTGAAAAGTTGTTTGCAAAAATCAGTTGAGTGTGTGGTTGCCGAACCAGATAATGAATCTGCAGTTTGAGTAAAGGCAGATGGAAACTTAAAAAGGATCTGATCAAGCAAGTGTAGTGTTATTCAGACAGATCAAGAAAAACCCTATTGTTTTCTAACAATTACAGCAGAATTGAAATCCCCTAACTGAGTAAGCTCTAACAAGCTTGGTTACTTCTTAAATCCTCTAAGAAGGTGATCCATTAGCTTGGATTCTTAAATCCTCTACCGAGGTTACTCCTAACAAGGTACTTGCTTCTAACAAGGCATTTGTAGTCAATCCCTTAACCGAGTGATTCTTAACAGGACTTTTGTAAAAGCTTTAACAGGCTTGGCTCCTAACAGGGCAAACTTTAGAAGAGTTCATATAGTTATCTTGTGAGTCTCATCTCACCGTGGTTTTTCCCATTTGAATTTCCACGTCAAAAATATTTGTGTCATGTGGTGAATGTTTTTATGGTTATGATCTTATGGTTGATTTGACTAACTACTTAATTATTCTGATAAGGCATGATAACCGGAAGCATTGAGATATGAAGTCAGTTGGCATATGATAAAGCATTTGGATGTTTACAAGTTTAATGTTGTTTACTGTTAAGTTGGTGTAACAGTTAACCAATTGATATTAGTTTTTCTTATGAGATTTTATTGATAATTTTACTTTGTGTGATTGAGATTGGGATTGGGAAAGTTTGTATCAGTTTTTCAATCTACTAATTCACCCCCCCCCCTCTTCGTAATCTACCAAATACTTATTCTTTTATCATACCATCAATTGGTATCAGAGCACATCTCAAGTCCTCTAAGATCTAAGCCTAACAGCTTGAGCTAAAGATCTTGTAGATCATGATGAAGAAGGAAGGTCCAAAGTTTAACAAAGAGAACTATAGGATATGGAGCGACAAAATGAAAATTTACATCAAGAGTCTGGGAAGTCAGTATTGGGAACATGTCAATACTAAATATGTTGCACCCACTGGGATTTTGACTGATGATTAGAAGAAAGAAAAACAAGAAAAACGTCAAGCATTAGAGGCCATTATCAGTTCCTTGTCTGATGTTGAATATGTAGATGTTCATGAGGTATGGCAAAAACTTGAAGATATTTATAGTGGTGATGAACATGTTAATACTGCTAAAGAGGAGAGTCTAAGAGGAAAGTTTGATGACATGTGGATGACTAAAGGTGAGAATATCCAGCAGTATGGTCAAAGGATAAAAGAGATAGTCAGTGAAATTAAGAGTGCAGGAGGGAAAGTGGAAGATGCCACAGTGATCAGTAAGGTACTGAGAACCCTACTACTAGTCTATGCTATCTGAGTTGCAGCTATTCAGGAGCTAAAGTCCATAGACAAAACTAAGGTAACTCTTGACTCCATCATTGGCAAACTTACTGCTTTTGAATTAAATGGTTATAATGGTAGTGTACAGAAATCAGAGTCTGCATTCAGAGCTTCTGTCTCTAACCCATCTATGAGAAAAAGTAGAGATACTAGTCATGGTTATGAATTCAGATCTAGCAGATATGTTGATGATGAAGACATTTTAGTGGAGCTTGAAGCATTATTGGCAAAGCGGCTACCTAGAGGCACTCACAAATACATAGGTAAATTACCTTTAAAATGTTTTGCATGCAACAAGATTGGCCACATAGCTGCTAACTGTCCTAATGGTGAAAGTGAACACAAAAGAGAGAAATTCAAGAAGTATAAGGGTAAAGGCAAGAGAGATTGTCTTATTAATGTTGATACTGGTATCACTGATGAAGAATATGATGGTGATGCTAGTGAATATATTGTGTTTGTAGCTATTAAGGAAGATATATTAGACCAGAAGGCATTACTATCCAGGATGGATAACCCTGATGATTGGATCATTGATAGTGGTTGTTCACATCATATGACCGGTGATCAGAGAAAATTTATTTCCTTGGAGGAATTTGATGGCAGTGTTGTAAGATTTGGCAATGACTCACCCTGCATGGTTAAAGGTAAGGGAGTTATTTCTCTTAATGGGAAGAGAAGTACTGATGATGTCTACAAGGTTGAAGGTCTAAAGCATAATCTTTTGAGTGTGGCTCAACTTAATCATAGAGAATACCCACTAGAGTTCAAAAATGGTATGTGCAAAATCTTTGACAACAAAGGTGAATTGATTCATGTTGGTATTGTGTTGTCATTGATGTCAACCAGTATGGGATGACTACCGGTAATAGAGATGTATGTGCAACATTGTTATGAAGGAGTATAGGATGTGATATCTTTGATATCACCTTGTGTTGCAGAACATCGGTAAGGTAAGTATGAGTGGCCACTAGAGTCACCGGTATACAAGTTGTAATGCATGTTGTAATGCTGGTACAGATAAAGTGTGTTGTGTTTGTCAATTTGACAAACCAGTCAAGATATGATCTGAGTTGATCAAGGAAAAGGCATAACTAAGCAGATGCATATAGAGGAAGAAAGGCCTGACTGAAGAAGGAGTCTAGTGAAGGTTGATGACTTGTGTCATCAAGAATGCTTATCGATATGTATGTTTACCGACAATTTGGACAACATGCGGATGCAAAAGACTTCCCACTTGATGGGAATGTGCATGCTTAGGTTAGTCATGTCTGAAGACTGGTTTAGGTGTTCCATCAACAACATAGAAAAGGGTGGACATGAGGAGGTAACTGGTAGAATGTGAGATACTGGTAGGGTTAGTAAACCGGTAGGAAAGAGGAACCGATAGAGTGGTTGGTTGGTGATTCTATCTGGATCGACTCGAAGAGGCAAGTGAATAGTTGGTTGATGTGGATGCCACATGGAGTCAAGGTGGCGTGCTTGCAAAGGTTGGTGAAGTGTCGTGTAGAGTTGGGTATCTCTACAGGTGTGCATTGAATATGGATCTCATGATTTGTGGATTGGGTCAGAGGTGTGTGGCTCGAGGAAGAATGAACAACAGAGAAGAATCAAGGAGTTGTTGGTGCCTGGATCAAAGGAAGAAGATCATATTGTAAGAAGACCTTGAGAAGGAAACAACAGAGGCATTAATGATGGTTTGATAGATGCAGATCGAGGTAAAGGATCGTGTTTCCTATATTTGGAAAACGTGTATTGGAAGGCATGATAATGGCGAAGATGAACAGTTGGTTGTCAGGGAGATCAAATTGAGCAAGATCTGATTGGATTTGGTTTGCCTTGAGGATGGTGAGGAAACCCTAACATCCTAGATTTTGAATTGGGCTTTGGCGGGAAATCCTGGCTATAAATATGAAGACCAAAGACATAGTTATGTTGTTGGTGAATAAAAGAATATTGGGCTGCTGCGAAGTGTATTACTTTTGCATGTGAGAGAAAATAAACCAAGTGCTCAATGAGCATCTGAGAAGTGAGTGAGAGAGAGAGAGAACCTAGTTGAAGAGTTCAACCGGTAGGAGAGAAGAACCAATAGTGTTCACACCGGCAGAGCAGTTTTGGAGGAGGCTATAGAGAAGGCAGATAGAGAACTGGCAAAGTGTTATACCCGTGAATATCAGAGAGTAAGGTGGAGATCCAACAAATAAGAAAAAGAGGAGAGGTGTACCGGTAGAGTTTATCATCAGTTAAGCAGCAGAAGAGTGAGTCGGTGTAGCAGAGAAGGTATCTCACTGACAAAGTAAGATATATGAAATGGTTGCATGCTTCACTTGTAACAAGATAACTACTTTTGTATTTAATTATTATTTTATGAACACTGAGTTGTAGCTCGGTGCAGGGGTTGGTGCTCCTTGGGTAGGTGCCCTAAAGTCAGGGGTTGTAGCTCCTTTGGGTTGTAGCCCATAAAGTCAGGGGTTGGTGCTCCTTGGGTTGGTGCCCTAAACATTTCAACAATTTTCATTGTTAGGCTAGATTGGAGCAGTAGACTCCAGCACCATTGTTCACTGAGGTTTTTCCTATCTTGGGTTTTCCTCGTATATGCTGGTGTTATGTGATGTCCCCTTGTGTGATTGCATTTGTGTTGGTCTCCCCACTAACCGGTAAGTCTGCATTGAGTTAGATCCATTAACTGGCATGCACACATAGAATAGGTAAAGGGAAAAGTTTGAGAACCATTGATTCACCCCCTCCCCCTCTTATTGGTGCATTGTGTCTAACAATTGCAACCAAGAAGCAAACTAAAGGTAGCCTATTTCACCTTAATCCTAAAGTTAGCAACTGTTTGATTGCAAAAATAGATGATAGTTGGCTTTGGCATAGGATATTTTGTCATATAAACTTTGATAACATTGTTAAAGTGAGTAAGTCCAAGACAGAGAGAGGTTTTCCTTAGTTAGAAAAATCGGTTAATGCTCTTTGCAAAGAATGTCACTTACGCAAGATGACTTCTTCAACTTTCAAGAGAAAATCCTTCTTAGTGGAGCATTTGTTAGATTTAGTTCATATAGATCTTTGTGGACCAATAAGAACAAAAAGCATTCAAGGTGACAAATATTTCATGATCCTCACTGATGATTGTTCAAGGATGATGTGGGTCACATTCTTGAAGGATAAGACTGAAGCTTTTGGTAAATTCAAGGCATTCAGGGCCTTAGCTGAGAAAGAAAGTGACAAGAAGATAAAATGTCTGAGAACAGATCAAGGTGGTGAATTTACTTCTGAGGAATTCACTAGGTACTATGATGAGAACGACATCAAATGACAACTTTATGCACCAAGGACACCACAGTAGAATGGTCTCCCAGAAAGGAACAAGAGGTCAGTGGTTGAAGCTACTAGGACAATGTTGATACAAGGAGGTGTAGTGAAAACATTTTGGAGAGAAGTTGTCAATACAGCTGTCTACACTATGAACCGAGTTCTGGTGAAAAGAGGTAAGGACAAGACCCCTTATGAATATTGGTATGGAAGATCACCTGATTTTAACTATTTGAAGATATCTGGAAGCAAATGTTTTATTAAGAGAGGTGATTACATTAGAAAATTTGAAGCTAAGAGTGATGAAGGCATATTTCTTGGCTATTCTACCAAGAGTAAGGCCTACAAGTGTTTTAACAACCGGACACAGAGAATTGTTGAGAGTGTTGATGTTCGAGTGGATGAATGTCCTAAAGTTTCAAAGGAAATCAGTTTGGAGAAGAAGGATGAAGGTCCTTGCATTTTGTTTTTGGAACCAGAAACTATGAAATCTGAAATCGGCAAAGCAAATTCTGATGCACTTGTTCAACTGAAATAGATAAATTCAGAAGATGATGATAATGATGAAGCTAAACCTAAAGATAATGATCATGTTATTCCTAGATATGTGATACTGAATCAGAGTCCTGAATAGATTATTAGGGATAAGGATGCTAGAGTAATAACCAGAAGGAGAATAAGAGAGAACTCTTGCATGATCTCCACCATTGAACCAAGAACTTCTAAGGAGGCATTTGGTGATGATCATTGGGTTAAAGCTATGGAGGAGGAATTGGATCAAATTGAGAAAAATAACAATTGGAACCTACTACCTTGATCGATAAATAAGAATGTTATAGGTAATAAATGGGTATTTAGGAACAAACTGAATGAAGATGGTGTTGTAATTCGCAATAAGGCTAGGTTGGTTTGCAAGGGCTATGCACAAGAAGAAGGAGAAGATTATGGCAAAACTTTTGCACCAGTAGCAAGACTGGAAGGTGTCTAAAATTTTCTTACATTTGAAGCTCATAAGAAGTTCAAGGTATACCAGATGGATGTTAAGTATGCATTTTTGAGTGGGATATTCGAAGAAGTATACATAGAGAAACCATATGGTTATGCTTTGACTGATAAGAAAGACATGGTATGCAGATTGCATAAGGCTTTATATGGATTAAAGCAGGCACCCAGAGCATGGTATGAAATACTTCATACACATCTAATGAAGATAGGCTTTCTGAGAACCAATGATGATAGTAACATATATCTCAAGTCTGAAGGAGATGAAATACTAGTCAGTGAAGTATTTGTTGATGATATCATATTTGGAGGTAATGATGTCATGAGCAATAGTTTTGCAGATGAAATGAAAAATGAGTTTGGAATGTCTCTAGTAGGGGAAATAAAAAATTCCATAGGCTTGTAGATACAGCAAATGAAGAATGGTATTTTCATTACACAATCTAAGTATGTGAAAGAGGTTTTGAAGACATTTGGCATGAGTAACTATAAACAAGTTGGGACACCAATGGTTACAGGTTGTAAGTTGTCTAAGGAAGATGAATCTAAGTCTATTGATGAGAAGGAATATAGGTCAATGATTGGAAAATTGCACTATGTTGTTCACAACAGACTGGATATTGCCCATACGGTTGGCATAGTTGCTAGATTCCAGAAAAATCCTAAGGAAACACATCTAATAGCAACCAAGAGAATCTTTAGATATCTGAAAGGTACTGTTGGCTATGGATTATGGTATCCATATGGAGGAAACTTTGATTTGAAGGTGTACATAGATGCTCATTGGGTAGGAAATGTTGATGACCAAAAAAGTACAATCGGTGGAGCATTCTTTCTTGGAGGAAGACTTGTTTCAAGGAGTCATAAGAAGTAGAGTTGCACTTCACAATCTACTGCTGAAGATGAGTATGTTGCAGCTTATATGAATTGCACATAGGCTATTTGGATGAGGCACATATTGGAAGGTTTTAAGATGAAGTTTTCAGAACCCATAAAGATTTTATGTGATAATACAAGTGCCATAAATATTTCTAAGAATCATTTTTTGCACACACGAACCAAGCACATTGAATTAAAGTAGCATTTCTTGAGGGAAAAAGTGCAGAGCAAAGATGCTATCTTAGAGAATGTTTCTACCAAGGAGCAGCTTGCAGATATTTTTACCAAACCTCTACCTAAGACTACATTTGAGTACCTTAGAAGTCAACTAGGGGTTGTACCCCTTCATGAGGTTAGTTGAGCATGATGTTGATTGCATCAATCCCTGAACCACTTGCAAAATTTTATAGAAGGATTGATGTAGTAGTGGAAGCTATTCCATAGGGGGGGCATTAAGTTGCAGATTATTGTTGTATAGTGAAAGTTGCAATTACATGATTTACTTTTAGTTTGGCATTACTGTCAAAGGGGGAGAAGTATTATGTGATTGTGAGGAGGAGAACTAGTAACAAGATGAAGACATGGAGAGCATTGTGAATACTTGGTAATGTAAACCAGGATTCCTATTCACAATCGCAGTAGCAATCATAGGCATTGATATTTGTATTGCCATCAATGCCAAAGGGGGAGATTGTTGGCATTTGCATGAAGATTGCATTAATGATATTTTATGTTGTCATTGATGTCAATTGACCGATAATGATATTACTGAAATTGTTGTTATTATTGATATTGTCTTGTAACTGGTAGGAAGAGATTTGTGGAAGATATTGAAACCAGTATGTAAGTAAAGGTATTTTCCGAGCATCTTCAGTGTAGTTGGTTTCAATATTTATCTCCACCTATGCAAATTTTAATTTGAATTCGTAACTTTGAATCTTTTCGTCAAATTCTGTCTCTGTGACATATGCGCCACTTCAGTGGTCATATGCGCCACATAACAGTGTATATGTGCCACTTCAATGGACATATGCACCATATAATAGTGTATATATGCTTTAGGATTAGACATATGTGCCACAGAACAATGTATGTATGCTATAGGATTGGGCATATGCGCCATAAAGCTAAGTGTATGCGCCAATCTGCATCATTTTCATGTTTGGTCAAGTTGGGTTAACTGTATTGTAATTTTTTGGGTTTGACCTTGTATCAGAGGCAATTTGTGTTGGTTTGTTGATGTTTTCTAGTATTGGTATTGTTCTAATTTGCGAATTTTATGTGATTTTTGCATCTTGGTAAGTTGATGTGCCTTACCTATGAGTTTTGAGGTTTTCTCCTTTCATGTTGATGAGCCATGATTGTGAGGGTTGTTTTATTGCTTTTGGATCAGCAAGTTGATGTGCCTTACTACTATCTTTTATTTCCTGTTGGTATAGTTTGATTGCCTTATTATGGCTTGCTGTTTATCTCGGGTATGAGGCTCAATGTTTCTTTACTTGCTATTATGGTTTCTTGGATGTTCATGTTTATGAATATGTTTATGGCTGCTTAATGAAGTTTATGGTTTCAATTTTTGTGCATATGTTTTGGAGCCTCTCATTATTTCTATTGTTGTTTTGGGGACATGTTAGGGGGAGTGGTCTTCCATGTGATGACTCAAATCATGAGAGATAGGCAGTGAGTTGATAAGCCTCCTGTCTAGATCGCCAGGGCACATTGGAAGTTTTCCTATTATTAAACAAGTGATAACATTAATAATGTCTAAGATGTCTTGGGTAATTAGGACTCGCCTAAACAAGATAACTAATTAATTGAGCCCCATGTCTTGATCCTAGGGAGGTTGTTTTAGGATAAGCTTGGGAGGACCACTACGGTGGTAAGTCAAACTTCCCTTGGTTCTCTTATGGGTAGAGTTGGCTCCACATGTCTATCGAGGTTATGTTATGCCTTGAAGAGTTGTGTTGGCAATATTATGGGGAGGATAACATGTGATGACACTCCACTCCTACATGTGTCCTTTCTTGAGATGTATTGATGCCTTGTTAATTTGTACGCCTCTGGGAGTTTCTATTTGTGTTTTCTTGTGATAATTTGTACGCCTCTGGGAGTTTCTATTTGTGTTTTCTTGTGATTGGTTCTTGCTTGTGAGTCCTTGTATTTTTTAGTCTCTTTGGTTTTAAGTGTTAGCCTAGATGTAGAGTGTATGTTGGGACCTTGTGTGATCTCCTAGCATTGGGGGTGGTTCCTTTGGTTCCACATGATAGTCGGGTGGTTGGTGCTTTTTACCATTGGGATATTCCTATCTTTGGATTCTTCTTGTGTGGATGAGGATTCTTCTTCAATATAGTTAATGAATGATTATTGAAGCAAGAATGTAAATGATGTTGTGATTTATATAATGAAATTATCATGTATTGGTTGTAAAATAAATCATGCTCATGAGAAATGGCTATGTTGTTCTAGTTATAGTGATAGCTTGGCTTATAGTATATGATTGTAATGATGGACTTTGAGTTGTATTGAAACGTATTTATAGATTAAATGAAATGGATGCATGAGATGTGAATATGTATTATGGTTTGGAATAAATTTATGCAATTTGTATTCATGATGAGTCTTGATAAAAGGAAATTAAGCAATGTATTGATAATGGTGATAGCTTAGGAATGATGCCTTTGTTTAATGCTTAAAGTAGGAGAAATGCTATGCCCTTCGTAGAATGAACATGCATATATATTATGGTAGAAGATATCTTAGGTCTTGATTAGGATTTGTGATTGAAAAGATTTGGACTTATTGCATTGTACCTCATAGTTTGCGATCTAATGGTAGGTTGAAATCTTGTAAAGCTTGGGTTGTAAAAGAATGTGAATGTGAATGTGTTGAATGAATGTTCTTAATGGAAGATGTAGGTTGTCTTATTTGTTATGGATTTTTTGTGTCAAATATTTCATACCCCTTTGTAATTTGACCTTCATCTTTTGTAACCACTTTGGTGTCCATTCCCCTAGCTCACTTGAGTAGGATCACTTCAGCCCTTGCATCAGCCTTTTCCCTCTCAGGATGCTCAAGACATCCCTTTCTAGTAGCTTACTTATGGTGTCAGTCTTGTTAGCCGTGTGTATCCCTCATCTCTTATCATTTTTTAGTGTGATTCATTTGGATGTCTGTGTGTCGCGAATTCATCCCACGACTTCTTAACATTCAAATGTCGGTTCTAAGCGCACCTTTCCACTTGTCACATGTGCATGTCGATGGAAACGGCTCTGAATCGTTCAAACAGCTCACCAACCCTCTTTTCCCTCCTCTTCTCTCATTTTAAATCTATCTTTTCTCTCCATTCATGCTCTCTAATTCCTCCACACAATCTCTTTTATTCTTGCTACAACAGTCTCCATTTTGCTACAGCTCTCGCAACATCTCTTGAAACTCTCTTGGATTTCTTAAGCCTCTTTGGTAATATCATTCTATTTATCGCATCTTTTAGCATCTTGGAATTTATCACATCTCTCTTCTATCATTTATCATTTATCATTTATCATTTATCATTTATCATTTATCATTTATCATTTATCATTTATCATTTATCATTTATCATTTATCATTTATCATTTATCTTGTCTTGCATTTATCTTTTATTCTATAAATATATCTGGTTTCCTATGGAGGTAGAAACACCAAAATAGGGATTTGACTGAGGCAAGTCCCCAAGCAACCCCAAACATTTTTCCTTTCTAGCTTGTGTGCAGGTTGCATTAGGGAAGATTTATTTGGTTGGAGGCTTCATATCGTGGACCAGTTATGAGATTATCTTCTTCCTTTCCTTTGTGGCTTTAATTCCATTTATATAATCATTTTACCTTCTTTTATATACATTTATCACATTTAAATAAATCTGGAACACATATTTGTTACATTGTGGCCTTTTGTATGAACTCTACATTCTATCCATACTGGATGCTAGCACATCGCGCTACTGTCCATAATTTGTGCATGTGTCCTTGTGCAGAGAGTTATTAGAGGACATACAGAGACACTGCATCTTGAGTGGAGAGGTCAATTAGTGAATCTTCAAGAGGTTGTTATCCGCCTGTCAAAGAAGTTCATTTTTCCCCCTGTACGGGATTAAGACTTAACTCTGATTGGAAGATGCTAGTAGTTGTTATGGATTTAGGTTAGCATATCTTAAGTTGTGTTGAATTGGATTCATATGGTTAATATATTTGTAATTAATTATTATTAAAATGGATTAGATTATGTGAAATTAAGGAAGATCTTATGATTGTTGCATTATACACTTAGGAGTCATGATAAGGGAATGAACATGCTAGGAATATAGAATCATATAAAGATATGTGAATGTTAAATGTAAATGGGTAATTATGTTTATGCATAGGTAAAGGTTAATCTTGGTATATGAAAGATGATCATAATAGTCAAAGGTTAATTAAGGAAAAATAGGAACATTTGGTTTTGGTGCGTAAAATGAACATAAGGAAAAAGGGAATTAGTTCTAAATTGAAAGGTAGAAAATCATATTAAATGAATGATTAAGTAGGTTGCATATCATGAGTGATAGGTATTGCTATGTTGCACCTATGCTTGATTAATAATTAAGATTATTAGGTATTGATCTAAAAGAAAGTAAATGTTTATTGCTTATCTAGGTAGAATAAGTAATGGCGTTGAGACCCTAGGGAGTTAGTTGTAATGAATTTTTATATTTTGCTTGCATAATTGATTAATAGTTTAAGTGAATTATTCTATGTTCATAACATTTAAATGTTAATGAGTTCTCACTGCATTTCTTAAGTGATGTTATGTGTTGTATTGATAAATAAACAAACAAAAAAAATTAGTGTGTAGTTAGCTATATTTCTCTAGGGTATTTTGGCAGGCATTACAGAAAGGATAATCTAGAATATTGAAAAGGAAAAGAGATGAAGGTGGGGAAGAGATGAAATGTATGCTAGGATGAAAAATTTTAATATCTTGGTATGGACAAAAGAACAAGGTAGATTTGGGAGGAAAGATATAATAGGATGAGAAACTTTAAAACTCTAACATCTTACACTTAGAAATTATTAGGATAAAACATTCAAATAGAAATTTTTGAAAATTTGGTAGCTTCCAATCATATTGCAAGAAAGTGGGGGATGGAGAGGGAGAATACTTATGCATACTTGACTAAGGGAGACCCAAAAAGAGATGCCTCATATTAGTTATTGATACTAGGACAATTGTGACCAAAATGCACAAGGGGCTAGAACTCATATATAATTTGATATAGTCAAATTGAGCACCAAAAATTAGCTTTATTTAGGGATGTATACCACTTGCTGGAATAGTGAGAATCTAGATCTCTAAGAGAAGAGAAAACTAGGGGACCAAAAGAAGACTAGGAAAAACACACTTTATCATGACAAAGAAAGGACATGTCTACAAAAAGACATAAATAACAATATTTACAAGGGGTAAGTGGATGAATATGAGAGACCAAAAAGGGGTCTGAGTGGCCACTTTTTTTTTTTAAAATCGGGAAAGATTGATCTTAGATGATAAATTGAAGATGGTTACACTCAAAATTTGAAGATGCGACAAAAATAAGAGACACAATGTTTTGAATCTACTTTCTAAACTACTATTTTTCTTTTGAAAATGGTAGAGATTAAGGGGTTCGAAAAGGGAGGCAACAAAAAGTGGTCTTTTTTTTTTCATTAAACACATAACATAACGTCTAGTGTGCCCCCCTAAAAGGTTAACTTTTTTTTTAGTATTTCAAAAATCACTTTGGTGAAAAATAGCTAACACCATGTAGTTTACGTCTGATTTTTTACTAATTTTAAAGTGGACACATCTTGAAAAATATAAAATTGATCATGATCTCTCTAAAAAATTTAAAACTAATCAAAAATGAAATTTTTTAATATATCTAGATATATTTGAAATTTTGATGAACGATTAAAAAACAAAGTAAAAAATACCACCCATTGGTTTTTTTTTTTAAAATGGATGTATGCTAACAAAAGAAAATAAAGATGAAAAAACTTAACATACTCAAAATGTGAAAAAATTACATGGTTAAAAAGCTAAGAGAGAGATTAATGTAATCATGGTATTTTTTAAACTTTGCATTGAAATACATGCAAACCTAATGGACAAAATGCTTTAAATTACGTCAATTTTTTTTACAATTTGAGAAAACACATCTTTAAGTACTGAAACTTCCATGCCCAAGGCAAATCCAACCCAATGGGTTGGACCCATGACAAAAAATAACATGCTTGCATTTTTTGTAAAGGAAAATCCTCTCTCTCTCTCTCTCTCTCTCTCTCTCTCTCTCTCTCTCTCTCTCTCTCTCTCCCTTTATTTCTCTCTTTGTGTCATCTCTCTCTATCTAACTCTCCCTCTCTCCTCATTTCCTCTATACTTCTATCGGTATCCCCTCTCCCTCTCTTTACCCACCTTTTCCTTTAACCCTCTGACCCTACCTCTCTTTCTATCTCTAGCTACTTATGTCTTTCTTTGTCTCTTCTCCACCTCTCCCTCCCTTCGTCTTATGTCTACTTCTCTCTATCTTCCCTCTTCTCTCTCTCTCTCTCTCTCTCTCTCTCTCTCTCTCTCTCTCTCTCTCTCTCTCTCTCTCTCTAGGTATCTTCCTCCCTTCTTGTTTTCTTCTCTACCTCTCCCTTTGTCCCTCCTTACCCCTCTCTCTCCATCTCTCCATGCCTCCATCTCTCTCCCTCTCTTCCTCTCTCTATCTCTAGATTATTCATGGTTTAGGGTTTAGTGTTTATATTTTAAGGCCTAGGGTTTAGGGTTTAGGGTCTACTCTCTATCTTCCCTCTTCCTCTCTCTACCTACATCTCTCTCTCTCTCTCTCTCTCTCTCTCTCTCTCTCTCTCTCTCTCTCTCTCTCTCTCTCTCTCTATCTCTATCTCTATCTCTCTCTCTCTCTCTCTCTCTCTCTCTCTCTCTCTCTCTCTCTCTCTCTCTCTCTCTCTCTCTCTCTCTCTCTCTAGGTATCTTCCTCCCTTCTTGTTTTCCTCTCTACCTCTCCCTTTGTCCCTCCTTACCCCTCTCTCTCCATCTCTCCATGCCTCCATCTCTCTCCCTCTCTTCCTCTCTCTATCTCTAGATTATTCATGGTTTAGGGTTTAGTGTTTATATTTTAAGGCCTAGGGTTTAGGGTTTACAATTTATGATGGAGGGTTGAGGGTATACTTCTCCCTCCCTGCTTACCTCTTTATTGATCCTTCCCTATCTCTCCCTCTCCCTCTCTTATTTCTTCACTATCTCCCCTCCCTAGGTTGTTACCTTTCCACCCCACACTCTCTCTCTAGGTCTCTCCTTCCCTCCTTCCATCCCATTCTCTTCCTCTCTCTAAATTATTCATGGTTTAAGGTTTAGGGCCTAGGTTTTAGGTTTTATTATTATTGATAGAGTGTTGAGGATCTACCTCTCCCTCTCTCCCTATCCCTCTTTTCTCTCTTCCCTCACTAGGTATCTCTCTCCCTCCCTCTCTCTCTCTTCCTCCCTCCTTATCCCCATATATGTCTCTCCCTCTCTCCTTTCCTCCCTCTCTCTCTTCTTATCTCTCTTAATCTTGTATTCTCTCTCTTGTCTTCCTCCCTTCTCTATGTCATTAACTCTCAGTGTCACCCTCTATCTCTCTCCTTTATAGGTCTCTCCCTCCCTCCCTCTTTACCTCTCTATCCATCTCTCATTACCCACATCTCTACCCCCCCTCTATCTCTCTAACCTCTCTTTCTCCCCCTCTAGGTCTCTCACCTATCCCTTCACTATCTAAGATAAAATTATTCATAGTTTAGGGTTTATGATTTATTTCCTACCATTAATGGTTTAGCATTTATCATTTAGGGACTAGGGTTTAGGTTTTAGTGCCTAGATTTTATGGTTTATAATTTCACATAAGGGGTTGAGTGTCTACCTCTCCCTCCCTCCTTCCCTCTCTATCAATCCCTCTCTCTCACCTCTTTATCTCTCCCCTCTCTAATTATTTCCCTCCCTCCTTACTCCTATGTCTCTCTATAGGTCTCTCCATACCTCCCTCCCTCTTTCCCTATCTACCTCCTCCTCCCTCCCTCCTTACCCCATCTCTCTCCATATCTCCCCCCCTCTCCCTCTCTTTATCTCTCTCTAAATTATTCATGATTTAGGGTTTATTTTTTATGTATGATAATGGAGGGTTGAGGTTCTACTTTTATCTATCCTCCTCTCTCCATCCCTCTCTTATCTAAGTTATCTCTCCTCTCTCTCCCCTCTCTAGGTCTCTCCATCCCTCCTTACACCATCTCTCTATTCTTCTCTACCCATCTCTTCACTCTATCCCCTCTCTAGTTTGTTACCTTTCACTCACACCCTCTTGCATTACCCCTCTCTCTCTCTCCTCCTCTATCTATCCCACCTCTCTCTCTCCCCTCTAGGTCACTTGCCTCTCTCGCCCCCCTCTCTAGTTCTAAATTATTCAAGTTTTAGAGTTCAAGGTATAGGATTTAGGTTTTGGAATTGAGGGTATAGAGTTTTGAGTTGAGGGTTTAGCATATAGGATTTAGGTCAAAGGGTCGAGGGATAGTGTTTAGGGTTGAGTGTATATGGTAGAGGGTTGAGGATATTGGTATACAGTCAATAATATAGGGTTTATGACTTTGTATATAAGGTATACAATTTAGAGTTGAGGGTGTAAGATGGTGAAATAGGGTTCACTAGTTTTTACATGCAAATTAAGAATCTTAGGCCTATTCCACTCTTACATTGGAAGGAAGATGATCCACTAGGCTCAAGATGATTCAAGCACAAAGTGGATGCAATGGTCCTTCATTGTGAGTTCAAAGTGACTATGCAAATTAGGATGAGGAATTGACCCTTTACTGTGTGTAAAGAATTGTAATGAATTGATAACCTGATTTTGAAAAAGTATGCAGTAATACAAACCAAAACTAATATGTATTCTAAATTTCAGGAAAACATGCAGGGACTTAGTCACCCAGCTTGCTTTACTCTGGAGACTTAGTCACCTAGGATGCCCCACTCCCATCAATTTTGGCTCCAACAAATTGCAAACTATACATCTCTATCTAATGATTCTACACCTTTTCCCATAGCCTTGTCACATATTCCTACACACATAAAAAAGAGGAATTTATTGGGAAGAAAGGGGTTTGCCTAAGTCAAACCCTAGTTTTGGGAATAACCTTGAAATAGAATTGAAATGAACTTGAAAAAAAAGCATGTCGTAGGTAGCAAAGGCTAGATCTAAAAATGGAAGTGCCTTATACCTTGATGATGAAAATGCTTATTTGAAGATGATCATGAATGTTGATTCAATATCATGACTCCACACAAAAGAACTAAAAGGACTTCATAAAAGACATGCTTGCATAAAGGTTGCCACAATGAAGAATATGGTGGGATGAAATGTCTTAAATGCTAACTACTTGAATGCTTGATCTTAAATTTTCCTTATTGATTGATGTGGACTTACCCAAAATGAAGAGGATACCTTTCTTATATACCTATCTCAAGCATTTTAGGATGCAAAACATAGAGCAGACCAACATGGAAAAAACATTCCTGCCTAATCCACCTAACCATTATGTGATTTCAATTTGGGGCCAAACTAAGGGGAGCAGGGCGTCCTAGACGCATGCTCCCGCCAAAGTAGTATCAAATTAGGACCTGGTGTCTTAAATGAGGATGATATGTTGGAATGATATGCTAAATTGGGTTGTGATGAGCAAAAATGGATGCAAGAGGTCATACATGCTAAAATATGGTCTAATTGAGCAAGAAATTGCATCTAGAGATGCAATTTATGACGCTACATTTAGCCCCCACTTTAGCATGAATATGAGGCCTTCATACATACTCATAGTAAACTAGATGAAAGAGAGAAATAAGAGGCATTGAGAAAGCCTACAAAGAGATAAGACATCACTAAGTTCAAGGGAACAATTCCCCAAACTAAAGATCTCAACATGTACAACCATGTGCAAAGACACAAACAAAAACAAAAGTCAAACATAAAAGACACACAAAATAGGTTAGTACTAAAAAAAAGGCTCCAATTGAACTAGTTGAAGAGACCTCGATAATCAAAATGTCTCATTAATATCACCCTCAAAATTCTATTGCAAGAGTACAAATGATCATCTTGAAAGAGAAAGAGCACACATGAAAGACAAGTCAAAACTCAATGGTCTAATCAACTAGCAAAGGCATACTAAGGGATCTTAGAGGAGAGTGAAAGAGAGCATGGATTGCATAGGCTAGAAAGCTACATTATGCTATGTGATCCATGAAAGAGGAGGAAGAGTAAGAAATAGTCTAGCAAGTTGTGTTATGCTAGTCAACTCATCTTGAAAATGCATCAGTGCAAAGGAAAGGTCAAATAGTCTAGCAAGTTGCGTTATGTTAGTCAACTCATCTCAAAAATATATTAGTGCAAAGGAAAGGTAAAATAATCTAGCAAGTTTCATTATTATAGTCAACCTATTCTAAAAATGTCATTTGTTTTCAGGAGTTAAGCATCTCGTACAAGACTTTTGGTCTAGTTTCGAGCATGCAACAACCTGTATAAGACATGCAATTTGAAAAATGTGTCTCGTTTCAAGAATACAATATCTCATCTAATCATTTGGGTCTATTTTTGATCATGTACACCCATTCTAGGGCATGCAATAAGGATAATTAAGAAAGGCATTATGCAAGGAAATCCAAAATAAATGGTGCAAAAGGATAACCAAGGAAATCCACAATATAATACATAAGGATGTTGCATATAATTCCCCCTCATTAAGATGTCAACGTAGATCTATGGTGACATCTTAAGAAAAAGAAGGATACACACCTTTAATCACCAAGGAGATATCCTTGAACAACAATGTACAAGTAACCCTAACCAAAGAGGCATAACTCTTATGAGACACGAAAGGGATAATTGTGAGATATCTTGCAACAAATGTAAAGGAGATGCTTTGGAGAAGAAGGAGGAAGAGATATTTTCTCAAACAAATCTACCTCCAAGAGGAGATCTTGAATAAAAATAATATCATTGACAAAAATAAAGGAAGGAGAATAAGAATTCACACCTTCCTCCTATTGTTAGGTAAAGGGATTCTTGATGAAGAATAATACACTTTTTATACCCAAAGTGAGGGATTTGTTTATAACAGACATGCATTGTCAAGTGAGGAAGAGGTTGTACCCAAGGATACAAACCTCTTCCATAAGAGAGAATCCTTGAGCAAACAAAAAATTCCACACAATAAATGACATCATATCATAAGAAAATACTACTCAATAAAGGAAAAGTGGATCCTTAGAAAGGATGAGAGATAGAAGATAGAAGGACAAAGAGAAGGATTACACACCTTCTAAGGAGAGATTATGCATAAAAGATGTACCATTTCAAGCAAAGAATAAGTCCTAACCAAGGAACGCACATTTAATCACATGAAGGATAACTCAATGTGAGAAAGGACATCAAGTTATGAAAAATGCAACTCAACAAAGAAAAAGGTAAATCCATAAAAATAAGGAAGCAATAGAATCCCTGCCCCCCAAGAACAAAGGACAAGGAAAAAGGAGATTTCCCACATTTACTAAGGGTGGATCATTCATAAGAAGAGACAACAACGCAAACAAAGAACAAGTCCAACCAAGGGACATATATGTGCTCACATGGAGGACCACTTTATGTAATAAAGGATCTCAATTAATGAAAAATACCACTCAAAGGAAGAGGCAATCTTGGAAAAGAGAGAGAATGAAAAGAGAGAGAATGAAAAGAAAGGAAAACTACTATGTTGTTGTCCAAATATGATTACGACTGAACCGTATCACCATAAATGACAAGGAGCCCCTAATGAAGGTAAACTATCAATGTCATAAGGTGAGGAGCAACATAATAAACACTCAAATGTTATGTAGAATGAATAAGATGGGACTCCAAATTATTGTCATCAAGTATGTGATTGATACCAATTGCAATAAGTTGTTAAATTTTTATGACATTAATTGGTAGAATGGCCATGGATTTGATGATACTTGAAAAATGAAGGATTGTATTGATGTTTCTTACAATTATTTCTTCAATTTTTTAAAGGTAAAGTAATCAAATTGGCTTTAAGAAGCTCATACAAAATACTCTCTTGTTGTGATAAAAAGTCAAGAATGGATGCATTAGATAATGGAGGAGGGTCTTTGTAATGTATTGCATAAGAACATGTTGAAGGGCCAAAGGCCTGAATATATGAGGAAGAGATATCCTTTGTAGGAAGATTCTGCTTTCTATCATCATTATTCATATCCTCTTTGGTAGGTTGGGAAGGAGGATCATTATCATCGAAGGCTTCATATTTTCTCCATGTTATGTTAAGATATATATCATGAATAAAGTGCATAACATAATATTTCCTAATAATGTGTTGGCGACTGAAATAAAATCTAGGAGAATGATGATCTAAAGAGATTGATACATCAACATGTTTACCTTGCACTAAAGTATCTTTATGAGAAGAGGATTACATCATGTTTCTCTTCAATGCTTCCTCTCTATTAGAAAGATCATTAATAGGAGTATAGACTCTTTATTCATTAACAAAAGATACCCTAGGAGAGATACATGTGTTATCCTTTTCCATGTCATCTGTAGGAGAAATACCATTTATGGAAGGTAAGGTGACATTAAGAAAGGTGTTTATGATATCATCATCTTCCTGTAGGATATCCCTATGAGAGAGGCACTTTTTAGGAGAAAGATCAACATCATTCCTCAAAACTTCATCCTTAGGAAAGAGAGTTTTAAAAGAAATGTTAATAACCTCTTCTTTCACTATAGTGTCCTCATGGGCTAGAGAATCCTTAGGAGAAGGCAAATTATAACTATGGATGAAAGAAAAACATTAACTATCATCATGTATGTACAAAAGGGAACATTATGTAGATCTTGAAATAAATTTGAAATTAAATTAGCAAAGGAAGATAAGAATTCCATTTATCAAATGCAATAACCAAAGCAATGTTCACACAATGTATGTAATGAAATTAAGAAAAAATAGGTCCAAAAATACCAAATCAGAAAAATGTAAGAAACATCAAGTTCACCAAAATGTAAGGAGGTAAAATAGGGCTCACTAGTTTTTGCATGAAAACTAAGAATATTAGGCTTATTCCACACTTACATTGGAAGGAAGATGATCCACTAGGCTCAAGATGATTTAAGAACAAAGTGGATGCAATGGTCCTTCATTGTAAATTGAAAGTGACTATGCAAATTAGGATGAAAAAAGTAAGTTGGGATGAGGAATTGACCCTTCTTCTATGTGTAATGGACTAATAACCTGATTTTGGAAAAGTGTGCAGTAATATAGATGGAGACTAACTTGTAGTCCAATTTTTAGGTACAACTGCAAAGACTCATTCGCCCTACTCCTAGGACTCAATCGCCTAGGGTGCCCCACTTTCATCAATTTTGGCTTCGACGAATTGTAAACTATAGATTTTTATCTGATGATTTTGCACCTCTTCTTGTAGCTTCATCACCTATTCCTGCACATAGAAAATAGAGTAAATTATTGAGGAGAAAGGGATTTTCCTAAGTCAAACTTTGATCTTGGAATTAACCTTGAAATATAATTGAAATGAAATTTAAAGAAAAGTGTGTCGTTAGGTAGCAAAGGCTAGATCTGAAAATAGAAATGTCTTATACCTTGATGATGATCATGAATGTTGATGCAATAGCATGACTCCACACAAAAGACCTAAAAGGACTTCACAAAAGGCATGCTTACATGAAGGTTGTTGAAGGTTGCCACAATGAAGAATATTGTGGGATGAAATGCCTTGAATGCTAATGCTTGATCTTAATTTTTCCTTATGATTGATGTGGAATTACCCAAAATGAGAAGGATACCTTTCTTATATACCTCTCTTAAACATTTCAGTATGCAAAACATGGAGCAGGCCGACATGGGAAAATATTTCCCACCTAATAGTTATGTGATTTCAATTTGGAGCCAAACTAAGGGGACTGGGGTGCCCTAGGCTCCATGCTCCCTCCAAAGTAGGCTCAAATTGGGACTTGAGGTCTTAAATGAGGGGAAGATTCTAGAAGGATATGCTAAATTGGGTTGTGATGAGTGAAACCAAATGCGAGAGACCATACATGCTAAAATAATGTCTAATTAAGCAAGAAATTGCATAGGGATGCAATTTACAATGCTATAGAGGATATAAGGTGTTAGGAAATAAGGTTTACATTTAATAGCTTGACTAGTTAGTTAGTTGGGTGGGTAGGAAGTTATTCCCATAACTGAGAAAGTAATGGCTTTTTTTATCAATACATTACATGTAATAGATGAGAAGAATGACTATAATAAAATTCTTTTTATTTTTGTTGTTATTTTCAATGTAAATTCTCAATATTACTCTACATTGGTATCAAAGTGGTTCTTTATGTATCTATGAAGAGAATTAAATATGGTCACGTGGATATATTGATGCTACATAGATTTAGGATGCCTATTTGAGACAGTGCAACATTTTGAGATCTAATTACATGAAATTGGATATAATTTTATTGGAAGTTTTAGAAGTCTCTCTAATTTTTTATTGGACACAAAGGGCATAAGGTGAGATTTTTTCATTTACTATGTAAGGAATTGGATATTTAAGAATATACCTATAGCAATTGTGTGATATAAAGAATTCTCTAAGTTCCAAAAGGTTTCCATTAAATGAAGTTATCTCTACTAAGGCACATGCATGTTGTGTACCAAGGAGAAGAAAGTGCATTGCGACCTATGATGGTTGGTGGGTCATTTTGTCTATTCAGTGATTGTATAAAGATAAAGGATCATAAGGACTAAGGAGGTATCTAATATTACATTTTTTTCTTCCAAAGATTTCCAATCATAATGTCATCAGGTATATTTGCATCCAGCAAGTCTTTGTTCAAGTAATGGATCCATCCATTGGAATTCAAATAAATTTGACTTTGAAAGATGTGTTGTGATGTATTTAGTCCCCTTTATCTCTTGGAGTGGATTGCATTGTGTATAGTTGCTTGTGATAGCTGAATTATGTAATGCATGTATATTTTGTCTATGGCTGACCTGGTTAAGGGTTTCAATGAATAACCTAGTATAAATGGAAGTGTGAATGTGTGAATTAGTGTGTGGATTATTGTGAATGGATATGTGAAGAAGAAAAAATGTGAATTTCAGTTTGTGATGAGCTTAGATGATCATAACTTCACTATGACATCGTTTTGAGATAGTGAAAGAAGTGAGATATTGTGAGGCCCCACCTATAGTTGGACAATTATACTATGTATTTTAATACTACCTTGAGATACTTTACTAGATTATGACAATAAGGCCATTTAGTTTATGATTTGATCTTGATTAAGGTTACATTGAATGTGTATACAAGTTTAATTATATAGCCTTATATGGTTTAGGTTTAGATTGAAATTTCAATATATCTTTGTTGGCATGATTGGCATAATTGATCCAAATGAATGCAGATGAAGAATGATGACTGAACTGGTAAAGGACTGTTTGTGATGACATTGTGATGAAGAGATTGAGATTGCATGATTGGATGACTTTGATCAGTTATTTTTGTTGTCATTGATGGCAACTAATGTTTACTATGTTGTGTTTTGTCATCTTAGTCTTTTTGGTCTACTGGAAAGACCTTACCGGTAAAGAAACAAGAAACTAGGAATTAGGACCTTAATCGGTAAATGAGGAAATGTTTTGATTAGATCTGGCGATTGGTGATGATTGAAGTGTTGTGGTTTGGAATGTGAGTTTGTATCATTGTAATATGTATCTGACTGGAACCGCATCATGTTTTGGTTATCGAAAGTCATGTTTATGATTTCTATTGTATTTTTGCTAGGGTTTAAGAAGGGTTTAAGGACTGGTAAAGAATTCTCTTAACAGGTAATGATTTTGAGTTCGACGGTGGATCACATTATGTTTATAAGTTGGTGATGGCGTGGCTGAAACTATGTGAAGTGTGTTGAATGATGTTTTGGTACGATCAAAGAGATAATTTCTTGGTAATGTGCAAAGTGCTTAGCAGAATGAGCTAAGGGTTTGAAAGTGTATCAGATAGAGGTGCGGTGATTATTCAACGAATGTAATTGATTTGTAATCGATTGTAATGATCCATTTGATGATCTATAATGAGTTGTAAAGATCTGTGATGATCTATGTTGTAAGTCTTGGGGTTTTGTAACCGACTAAGTTATAAAGGTTATTTAGGTTGGTATAGTTGATGTTTGTTGTGTTGGTGGTTTTTGAGAAGAGTGTGAAGTTGAACCAGAGTGTGAGAGATCTGCCAAAGTGTAGTAGATTTGGAGCAAAATTGGATCTGATCAAGCAAGCAGTTAAGTGCTATATCCAGATCATTCACTGTTGTTCCCTAACAGTTGTAGCAGTCAAATCCCTTAACCAGGTAGGTCCTAACAGGCCTTACAATGTAAATCCCTTAACCGGGTAGCTCAACATCTGAGTGTTAAATCCTCTTGTGAGGTTGATCCTAACAGGTCAAAGCTCCTAACAGGGTTGATCATTTAAATCCCTTAACAGGGTGACTCCTAATAAGGTCTTCTCCTAACAGGGCATCTTTGTAAGCTCCTAACCAGGCTAGGATCCTAACAAGGCACATTCCAAAAGAGTGCACAGTTTTGTGGGTACCAATTACCACTGTGGTTTTTTCCTATTTGGGTTTCCATGTAAAAAACATGGTGTTCATGTGGTGAATATTTCTGATGTGTTGATTTGATTTACTTTTAGTTTATGCATGTTGATGAACACTTAATGAGCAGTTTTGTTAAATCAATTTAACAGTTGGTTATTAGTGATTACCGGTAATGGTAAAGAGTTTATTATTGGTTTATGATTGATTTGGTGAAGTTTTATAAGTTGAGTTTCAGATTTGAAATTGTTATTAATACCGATTCACCCCCCTCTTAGTATTAACCGAATCCTCTAAGATTAACAATCTTATTTTCAATATGTAAATAATACCTTAAAGTGAACAAATATTTTAAATAGACGAAGTATTGTGATCTTATCAGCATGGTGATAAAGGACCTTGTAGGAAAAGATTCATATTTTCATGATACGAATGGGTATAGTAATGGGTAAATTACTTCTTAGCTGTGACAGAGTAAAGTGGTAGAAATATATTATAAATGAATGAAATTTGATGAAATTGTGGTGGAGGTTAGTTGTATTATTAATTATTTTACATTATGACAAATATGAGGATGATTATTGGAGTAGTATAATTAGGTTGTGTAATGTCCATTAAGCATTTACTTTTTGGGCATTACACTAGGTAAAAATCACTCCATGACTTTAATGAAGTCACCTAACAACCACTCAAATCATGGGAGAGGAGAAGAATGACTCAAACCACAAAAACTTGATTCGGGTGGGTGGGGGCTCTAACAGGCCCCTTAAAATAGTAGGGCCTTAAAAAACTATAGCTTGGGTTCCATGGAGCCTAAGGCTAGAGGGATAATTGATTCAATAAATATTCATTTTAATATCCACATAGTTTCAAACGATAGAAGTGCATAAACAATTGATAAATAGTGCATAAAACTAGGGCTCGACTATGGTAGGAGGATCTGATGCACCCATGAATTCTCTTTCTTAGGGAGAGGAGGGGAAATGGTGGTCTGAAGCCACATAGAACTCATGAATAAATCACAATACCATGATAAGCATGTCCCACACAACTTGGGACAATCATGTAATAACCAAACTATCAATAATATTTTCGCCCCAAGATGCAAGTGCACTTATATCCATCATCAACCCATGAGGTATACACATCAATGGATAGGTTTACACTATGAACCAACAAGTGTGGCTCTACATGTGGGTGATTCTATAAGGACTAATGCTCTTTGGAGGCTTGCACTCAATGGAGATCCTCTGTCTCTCAGCATGGTGTGCATCTCATATAGCAACTTTAAACTCGCTACAGAGCTACTACCAACATAGAATTTTATTGTAAGGCCTCAACAGAGGTCCTCTATCACTCAACCCCTAACTACATGGTGTGTATATCATACAATAAAACTTTGTTGAGGAGCTACTACCAACATAACATTAAACAAGACATGGCTATTAACATATATTGGCAAACACAAGTAGTTCACAATCACATCATGATTCATTAAAACATATATTTTGTTCCCACATACATAATTTTCACAAAGGATACACTTAGGTGGATCATCCATGTCATCTACCTCGCCCTTACCCAAGTTGGATGAACAATATCGCCCACTTGTGTCACAACACATTTACTAGTCTTTTCACATCACTACACATAACTTGATGATGTACACTACAACAAAGTAAGACACACACATAAACATACTTTGTAGCTCAACAAGGTTTTCTTTCATAAAATGATGTTCATACCAATGTGTTTTGTATTTACTTGTTTGACGACACACACAATTTAAGCTCAAACTCATGTTTTAATTATTTATGTAATTTATAATTGATTGATGTAGCCAACATATTTGAAATTATTTAAGTTATCAACTAAATGCATTTTGAAATTATCCTTTTTGCCTCAAGGACTAGTTTTTGTGACCTTTCATTTCAAATTTTTAAATTATTGTTTGGTGGCCATCATTAAAATTTCATCTTCGTTTGTGTATTTTTATTAATTGATGTTTTTGATAATAAAGCAGCCAAAATAAGGGGGTTGACCTGAAAAAAACAACAAGCCTCAAAAGAGAGCTAAACCAACACACACACAACTGCCAAACGATAGTCAGCCAATCCCTACCTTAATCATCAAAAACAAAAACCACCTACAACTATTGGATAACCCAAGATTGATAACAATCTCATCCAAATAGAACCTTAAACAATAGATAATCAACATATTGTTCATACTATAAAAACTGAGAAAAGTAGCAAGAGTCTTAAACTTAACAGGGATCCAACCGATCCAGAAATTAAAACTATAACAAAAAATAAAGTTTCCACCATTAATCTTGTTTTTCAGCTCCCAAGTGTTGTGAGAGAAGAAGCCCGGTCAAATCTTCAGCAAGGAACTCAAGCAGTTCCTTCATGGTGTTTCCTTCTAGCCCGCCCTGTTCCAATTTCTCCTGGTGTAATAGGTACATTGAAGTAGCCAAGGAGTGCATGACCTTAATGGCGAATTTCCCAATTTTGTTGACATGGGACTCCAGATAGTCCAACTTCTTCTTCACACCATTCAGGTCCTCAGAGATAGCATTACAACCCGCACACTGCATCACCTCCTCCTTCTCCCCCACCTTTAGCAGCACTCTGCTCGCCCTTAGACTTTCTTCCATCCTCCTCAAAGATATGCGGGTGGGGGGGGGGGGGAGTGTTAGAATGAAGGGAGGTGATCTTATTATCATCCTTGATAATCTCAGAGTCAAGGGCCTTTATACCCAACTTAGAGGAATCTAAGCCTTCCATAGCCTCCATCTCATCCTCAACCTTATCACTTTCTGCCTTCTCAGAATCTTTCTCCTCCTCATTAACATAGTTCTTCCTAATGATAATTTGTTTCATCCGGGGTTTGCCAGCAAACCCGTGGGATCTTGGCGGGGTCACACCATCCTCCGCGTCATACTCAACTAACAGGATTTTAGGTTCTTTCTTGGAGGTGGGTTTAGTGGCGAAAGGGTTGCCTTTGTTTTTCTCCCCAATTTTGGGGGAAATGAGAGGGGCGTGGTCAGGGAATTGACAAGGCGTAATAGGATTTTTTGAGGTCTTTTTGAGACCTTTTTTAGAACCAGCAGGGGGGCCCTGGATGGAGGGAGCAGGTTGAACATAGATGGGTTTAGGAGGACATAGGGCCCTGTGGAAGTTGTAGAGCCAAAACATCAAACCCTAGTGGAGGATGGTGTAATTGTTGTCTTGACTCATGCAATGGCGGACATGTTTAATAGTAGACTCTAAGGCATGTACTAAAAAGAATAGGAAAGAAATAGTATCATGATTGCGAAAGTGATTGAGCAACGAGAAATGGTAATAATAGAAAACACCATACCTTCCCTCAAGGGTAAAGTATTTCATAATAATTTTGCACACCTGGTCCCACAAGTAGGGAAGGCATTCCCTGTTGAAACCCCCACGCATCTTAACAGGTTCCTCACCCTTTTTGTAGAAGTAGTTCATACTGGTCTCATCCGCGACCTTGCTGGTTTTCTTCCACTTCCTTCCCTCAGTTGAAAGACCTGTAGCCTAGGAAATGACATCCTTTCTGATTTCAATGAAATATCCCCCATAATAACTCTCCTATCATTCCAGCTGCTCACAAACTGCATGGAGAGGTTTTTGTCAAACCCAGTCATGGCTTCCATGAACGGGATGATGCCCCCTTCCTTGGCATACATCCAAACGAAAGGGTGATTGCGAAAGAAGTCATCAATAGTGTCCGACTCAACCCAGACTAAATCTCCCCCCATAATAGCTTCCTCCAGAGTGATGTTGGGATGCAGCGTAGACCAGAAAATGGTTATGTAGAGGGAAAAACCAAAGCATAAGATAAGAAAAATCGACCGAGAATTAGCCAAAGTGTGGTGAGAGTTGCAATAATTATCTTTTGTGGTCTTTCCCAAGGCATGCGTCTACTAGCTCCAGTAAGCATGTGAAGGGACACCTCTTAATTCATCTGCTAAATTGCAAAGATCTTCATTATGGAGAAATCTTAAGTTCCAGTTATAGTAATTAGTGATGTACTTGTTATGGTTAGTCAGGTTAATGATTAAAAGTTGGCGCTTCAATCCTTTGGTAATACAATTATCGGTGGTCGACCACATCATCACTGCACTGGTGCACTAGAGAAAATGGGGACCACTGAAAGCCACCTTGGCGCAGCCCGCCCAATTTGAATTTGAATTTCCCTCTTGCAACTTGACATTTTAGATGGGCCAAAACAACCCCCCATAAAAAAGGACATAGCACGTCATTGGAAAGTAGAGAAATTCTGGTCTCTCCCAATTAGGGACTTATGTCTGTCAAAAAGAGAATCAAGGTGTCTCTAGCACCTCGTTTCAGTTATCTCAAGGCCCATCGCAGCCAAAGAGTCCACCACCGAGTTACCCTCTCTGTAAATGTGTTGAATTTGAAATTCCTCAAGCCAGACTATCATGGATCAAATGTTCTTGATAATTTTTCTAATCATCCAGCTAACCCCTGAAACTCCTTTAGCCACCTCAATAATCAGCTTAGAGTCCCCTTCAATGATCAGTCTTTTAACATTGATATCAAGAGCCAATTTAAGCCCCCAGAAGAGAGCAAGGGCTTCAGCCATGTTACTTGAGACAGAGTCAAAATTCCCCGCATAGGCCAGAATCAGGTTGCTCAAGCTATCCCTAATAATTCCACCTCCCGCCACAACTCCACTGCGAGCAGCGCCATCGAAGTTAAGTTTGAGCCATGAGGGGGGTGGTGTCGACCATCTAGTGTTAAGCCTCTCCATTTTTTTGAGTTGTCATATCGAAGGAAGTTGTCTGGCAGATTCCATGTTCTAATCCAATTGCAATCCATCACCAAAGGGGCTGATTGTGGAGTTTTCCATTTGCAGACCAGAGCATTCTCCATGAGGAGCTTTTCTGCTATGCCAACCACCGTTTCAACAGAATTATTAGTTTCACGGAAGATTTGATTGTTCCTTTCCTTCCAAATATGCCAACAAATATGGGGATGGATGAGTTTCCAAAGCTGTCTAATTGGCTGGTGGGCAGAGGGGCACTTCCAGTTGTTGATAAACTGCTGCAAGTCTTCTAAGAATGTCCATGCAATATTAAATTTCTATAAAACTTTGTGCTAGACCATAGAAGCGAAGGGGAAATGGATAAAAAGATGATTTATGCTTTCCTCGGTACAATTACACATGACACATTGATTGGCTAGCAGGAAGCCTCTCCTTTTAAGGTTATCAATAGTAAGGATATTCCCATGCAGAGTCGTCCACCAGAAGAAGTTAATTTTAGGGATAAGCTGAGAGTTCCAAACTTCTCTCTAGTTGTAGCAATCATTCATAGGGGCAAACAAGAGATTGTAGGTCAACTTAACACTAAAAGTCCATAAGGGATTCATAGCCCAAACAAACTTATCAGTATGAGTGAAACGGGGGATCCTGACCTTCTCAAGAAGAGATTGTAACTCTCCAACCAAATGGTCCCAATAAGTATATTTTCCTAGACCATCAGCAAGCCTCAACAAGCAGTGAGAGGGAGAAATGTAGTTTATCACAAGAGGACCCAATGAGTCCTTGAGAGTTCCCATGAGGTAACTGAAGCAGGAAGAGGCTAGGGTTCTATTGCCAATCCAATTGTCCTCCCAGAATTTGATCTTCTCACCATTGCCCACCTACCATTTTAGGCCCTGTTTAAGCAACTTCCTATTTTTTGAAAATGTTGTTCCATATCTTAGACCCAGGTGGAAGCTCATTAGAATAAATAAGGGAAGAGAAGGGGGTGTGATTGAAATACTTAGCCCTCATGATCTTGCTCTAGTCAACTTTGTCCCTAATAAGATTCCAACCAATTTTAGTCAGCAAAGCCTTGTTCAGGTCTGAAATTTTTATGATCCCTAGACCTCCCATGTACCTAGTTTTGCACACCACCTCCCAATTGACTAAGGTGATTCTGGACTTTTCCTCCATCCCCGTCCATAGAAAAATTCTTTGGATTTTCTTAAGTTTCTCAGCCATAGCAATGGATATCTTGAATAGACATAGAAAATAGACTGGGACACCTTGAAGAGAGGCCAACAGAAGCTAGAGTTTACCTACACTACTTAGATTTTTTCTAGTCCAGCCAACGTGTTTCTTCTGCATTCTTTCTAGGATTGACTGCCAAAAATGAGAGGTGACATCCTTAATTGTGAGGGGAAGACCCAAGTAGGAATCGGGGAGATCAACAACACAACATCCAAGGATTTGCATAAGTTTACCTTGGAGATTTCTATCAGTGTTGAAAATATAATTTTATTATAGTTGATAAGTTGTCTTGAGGCAAGGGCGTAATCCTCCAATAGGTGTTTTCATTCTTTAGTTTCTATAATGGACGATTGGCCAAATAGGAAGGTGTCATCAACAAATTGCTACATAACCACCGGGGGAAGGGTAGACGCAACTTTCACCCCTGAGATTTTTCTGGTCTTGATTAAATGGGAGAAGTTCCTGCTCAAAACTTCAGCCACCATAATTATCAAATAAGGTGAGAGAGGGTGGTCCCCCTTCCTTAGACCCTTCCCAACCTTGAAGAAACCCTAAGGGGTGTCGTTGACAATCATCAAGTAGTGAACACTTTCCACTGCCACCTTGATAATATTGATGAATCTTCCCTGGAAACCCATCTTGGAAATAACAACATACAAGAGCTTCCAGTTAACTTTATCATAAGCCTTAGAGATGTCAAGTTTAAGACCCATACCTGGGTTGCGACTTTTCTCCATGGAGTGGATGACTTCATGGGTATTAATGACTGCATCTAGAATCTGTCTGCTTGGAACAAAACCCCTCTGGGAGGGGCTGATGCATCTTTCAAAAAGGGGTTTAATTCTGTTGACAACAACTTTAGAGAAGATCTTATAGACCGAGTTACACATGCTGATGAGGCGGTAATCAGTCATAAACTTTGGGTTAGGAACTTTGGGCACCAAAACAATGAAAGTGTTATTCAACTTCTTCAGAAGGTTCCCAGTGCGAATGAAGTCCCTGGTAGCTTTGATTAGGTCATACTTTATAGTTTCCCAGAACACCTGAAAGAAATCTGGAGGGAAGCCATCAGGTCCAGGGGCCTTAAAGACCTTCATTGCAAAAATTGCCTCTTTAACTTCTTCTTCAGACATGCGACACATCACCAACTCATTATCAACATCATTTAGGACTTGAGGGATAAGACCGAGAAGCTTATCACTAACCTCAATAGGTTCGTTGGCCCTGTCATTTGTGTAGGCATTAGCAAAGTATAGGGAAGCCCATTAGCCAATCTCGCTATTCCCCACCAATTCTTCATTCATGTTATTGAAAATGGATTGAATAGTGTTCTGCCTTCTATGCTTAGAAGTAGATATGTGAAAGAAGGAGGTGTTCCTATCCCCCTCGATTAACCACTGGATTCTGTATCTTTGCTTCCAGTAGATTTTTCTTTAAGGTTCATGATTTCTTTCCATTTTTGTCTCCACCCTTGCTCCTCTTTGTGGATATCCACAAAGGTGGTCCCCTCCACAATGGCTCTCTAGAGGCGGTCCAAATTGGTTTCAACCTCCTTCTTTCTCTTGAAGATATCCCCAAAGGAAGATTTGCTCCAGGCTCTGACCTTCCTTTTGATTATCTCCAGCTTTTTAGCAATTCTAAACATAGTGAAACCTTGAACAGGGGAGTTCCACCAACTTTGGATACATTGTTTGAAATCCAGGTGAGAGTGCCACATAATCTCATACCTAAAGGGTATGGAGCCCGGGGTCAGCTTGTCAACCCATGAAAGGAGGATCGGGGAATGGTCAGAGATAGTGCACGAGAGAGACAAGAGCGAGGAATTATTGCCAAGGTTCCACTTGGATGAGATTAGAAACCTATCCAATCTGACCTGAATCAGATTGGAACCTTTTCTGTTGTTAGACCAGGTGAAAGGATTCCCTTGTTGGTCAAGATCAAGTAACTCGTTATTTCTAGTGAAGTCAGCAAAGTCAAGCATACTATCATTGTAATCAGTTAGACCTCCAAGCTTCTTAGAGAGAAAAAGGGGGGCGTTAAAGTCACCTGCTAACATGAACATAGCCTCCCTATTATTAGTCACGAAGGTAGTGATTTCCTCCCAGACCAGAGCCCGACCATGTCTAGTATTAGGAGCATAAATATTGAAAAAGTACCATGAGAAGTTGTTCATAGTGAACCTGATAGTAAGAAAGCTATGAGAAATGTCAATTGCATACCTATCTAGCTTTCTCTTATTCCATAGAGTAGAAATTCCTCCTGAAGCACCTTCTGCCTCACCATAATGGAAATCAACACCTGGCCATATACTGTCCACGAGCGTAGCAAAATTTTGATAAGTTATTTTCACCTCCTGGATTAGAATGATATCAACCTTATTGGTAACTATGCTTTGCTTAAGAGCATACTGCTTCTGGGGGCTATTTAAACCCCTTAAGTTCCATGAAAGGAACTTCATTTCTTGCCTTTCTGAGATGTCTCCAGAGTTAATTGCCTTCCACTAGAAATTTCCCTAGCCATTACCTTAGTTCTGAGGGTCCTCTTAGAGGGTTTGCATGGCTTAGAGTCATTTCCCACATCCGTTTTCTTATTTCCTCTAGTTTTTCTTTTCGGTTCCTGCCATTCCCCTTTCTCTTTATCCACAGGCAATGACGGGGCATAACGACTTCCATGAGAGAGAATAGTGATCTCCCCAGTAGATCTAGTATCAAAAGAGGAGGAGGTTATATCTAGAACGTTCCCTATGGCAGGCGTGGGCCCAACCCCAGTGCACCAAATGCTTCTCCCACTATTTCCCATAGTGTTGGGATTTAGCTGCACAAGCATAGGCTGAGTGGTCTCGTCGTGCCCTTTCTTCTCTCTGAAACTCACTTCCGCATTCAGAACTTCTTGTTCTGCCTTCGTCTGGGAGATCTCTCCATCTTCTAGGTCAGGGCCCAAGTGACTCCCCGAGGAGGGAGGTGCCATCTTGGGGTCAGGGGTTTGCATCTTATTAAGAATACCTTCTAAGAAAGGGTAGCCCTCCTCAATAGTATCTTGAGGACCCTCTTTTTCTTTCAAGTCCTTGGTCTGACCCACAAATTTGTCAATAACTAGGGGATTGTGGGGGGGGGGGGGGTAACATTCTGAGCTTCCTCCACATTGACAATACCCGGGGATGACAACTTCTCCTTCAACTTTTCCTCTGGAGGCTGAGGGGCTAGGCAGTCATCAACAACATGACCGTGTTTTCCACACCTTTGACAATAAAGGGAGGTGTTCTCGTAGACAATAGCCTACGTCCATTTACCCCATTTGGATTTAAGAGCTATGAAATCAGGGAGGGGGTTGTTAACATCTACATTCACACAAAGGCGAGCATAAACAAGTCTAGACTTCTGCATCATCACATTGTCAGCAGCAACGAACTGACCAAACGAGTTACCAATCCATCTAAAAATGGTGTCATCCTAGAACTCCAGAGGGAGGCCAAGGAGTCTGATCCAAACCGACGCCAGTCTGAGGTCGTCTGTACTAGGGTCGAACCCCGGCTTCCACTTAGAGAGATTTAGGCAGTGTTTGCCGTAAGACCAAGAACCAGACATAATATAAATGAAGTCTTCTTCTGCAATGGATTTGAAAATAAAGAGCCCCCCCAGCATAACAGAGACAGTACCTTTTAGTTTCCATCTAGAGCCAACCCATCTTCTGACCATATCTATAGTGGATCTGAAGGCTAAGAATCTCCCCACCAAATAAAGGTGTAGGGAGGAAGCGATATTATCCACAATACTGTCGGGGAGACAAATCTTGGGGCCATCCTCTCCAGCAGTTACCTTAGGCAGCAACGTCGATGATCCTGACTTAGAATTTCCAATAAGGGCACCTTTCTAGGTACTTGCTTGAGCATCCCCAGGCAAAGACCCCACAACATCAGTCTTGGGAACCTTGTGAGGAGAAACCAAGTTGGAGGTCACAATAGGAATCTTCTCAAGGGAGGGGGCCTCATGTAGCACCACATTACAAGTGTCAACGACACCAACTGAGGGAGCCCACCCAACACTCTGGGAGTGCAACACAAGAGCCAAATCCAGACACATCTGCAAGATAGCAGGGGGGTCAGGATCCAGGGAGGATGGGCCCTCCCCTGCAAAAACAACAACCATTGTGGAAATTCAAACAACAAAGCGGGAAAGTTGCAGAGCAAAGGTTTTTATTAATTGATGTTATTTAAGTTTAAAATTTATTATTTTGAGGTTTTGTCAAATGTTTGTTGTTGTTGGCATGTGTATAGTGATGTGGAATATGTAAATTGACATATCGATGAGGGATCCATGACAGGTTGTATGGGGGGAGTAGATGGCCTAGGGAATTATTATGTAGGGGTAAATGTGATTGGTATGGGATGGTTACAGACCATTTCCCCTAGATCTATGTGATATATCTATGCATAGGTTTATTATTTTTGTGATATGGATTCTCAAAGGAGAATATTGGACACTATTCATCCTCATCCCTTTGTGTGATTCTTGTGATGAATTCAAGAGAGTTCTTTTGTGGTCATTTGTGTGAAAGTCATGCCGATTTGGTTATATAAATGAGAAACTAAGTGCTAGGGAATGATATTTTAAGAGAAAATTAAATGATTGCTTACTAATCATGGGTATTATGTATTGATGGCATGATGATATGTATCACTTGTTGTTAAGGATATAGTTTATTTGAGGCACTTTTTACAATCAACATTGTTTGATTAATTAGTGGGTCTGTCAATGAAATCCTAATATGACTATGTAGTTAAACTCATCTTGGATGTGGCATGCTCATTCTTTATGTTGCAAGTATTTGTAAGATCTTGATGACTTCATAATAGATGTGGTTTGTATATTAAAATAAGAGAAATGTGGTGTTATTCCTATTATAGGGAAATTCTCTTGGTGAATACTTATATGGTTGTACCATGCTATTTGGGAATGTTGGGATTCACATACCACATACTAAGGGATAAGTTTGACCTTGTTACCTTGTATATTTTCTCATGGGTTGGGTGTTTTACCTCTTTACTAACTTCCAGGAGGAAGTTTAGTTTTAGTGGGGGAAGATGTCATGCCTCACCTATAGTTGGACAATTATACTACATATTTTGATACTAGCTTGAAATACTATACTTGATTTTGACAATAAGGCCATTCAGTTTTATGATTTGACCTTGATTAAGGTTGCATTGCATGTGTAGACTAGTTTAATTATGGTCCTAGAGCCTTATATGGTTTAGGTTTAGATAAAAATTTCAATATATCTTATTTTCAATATGTAAATAATACCTTAGAGTGAACAAAATATATTTTATATAGATGAAGTATGGTGATCTTATCAACATGGCAATAAAGGATCTTGTAAGAAAAGATTTATATTTTCATGATATGAATGGGTATAGTAATGGGTAAATTACTTCTAGCTATGACAAAGTAAAGTGGTAGAAAGATATTATAAATGAATGAAATTTGATGAAGTTGTGGTGGAGGTTAGTTGTATTATTAATTATCTGACATTATGAGAAATATGAGGATGATTATTGGAGTAGTATAATTAGGTTGTGTAATGTCTGTTAAGTGTGTACTTTTTGAGCATTACAAATATGTTTGTCATTATTTTGTTTGCTTGACACCGTGGTTCAAGAGATATTGTTCATTTCAATTCATCATTTCCCTATACCTGCTAGAACAGTGAGTCCTTTGGTAGCTTGTGTAGTCTCTATATCTTGTACTAGAGTAGTGCACTTTAATAATGAAAGTTTTTTTTATATCTTTCCTTGAGATTGTGTGTCTCAAAAATGCAAGTCCCTTGTATCTTGCCCTAAGGTTGTGCGCCTTAGTCATGCAATTCCAATTAGGTGCTATTATTTAATGAAAAACAAATGAAGTAAAAGATGTAATTAGATTTTATAATTTTCAAATGAATTAAAAGATGTAATTAGATTTTATAATTTAGTAAATCACTCAATTAAATTTAGGGTTTATATATAAATACTAATTATTTAATGAGAAACAAATGATTCCAAACATGTAATTAGATTTTATTTTAGTAAATCAATCAATTTAGATAAAGGTTCAGTTAGGTTTAGTCAAGGTTGTGATTTAATGTTAAGGTTTCAATTCATTTATACATAGTGATTATCTAAAGATAAACAAATAAATCTAAAGATGTAATTATACATTATAATTTAATAAATCAATCAATTAGGATTAAGATTTAAGTAAGATTATGTTTGGAGTTCATTTATACATACTGATTATTTAATGAAATATAAGTAAATCCAAACATGTAATTAAATTTTATAATTTAATAAACAAATTTAATTTATAGTTTAATTAAGGTTAGGATTTCATTAATATTGTAAATATTTTATTTTTTATTCTTTCTATTAGATATATAAATTTCAAATATAACCTACTATAATTATACATAATATTTTTTTTGATCGATAACGATAGATTTTATTAATAAAGGAAAATAAAGTACATCATCAGGAGTAAACCACTAGTCCAAACCACCTAAAACCCATCAAAAACCACCCACCCAAACCGCTATCATAGGCAACCATCCCATACAAATTCAAAATTATAGTCTTAGCCAAAAAACTTCTGTATCGATTGGCAAAAACAGTAAATCGATACCAATCCAAAAAAGACCACAGTCTTAAACAAAAAACGAGAATCAACTACTGATCAAAATACACAAACAAGACGAATTACATGCTACCCAGGAGAAATGCCAAGGTCGGTTTCTCGACCGCCACCTCCTCCTTCCTGCGCCCTACCCTCAAACAAAGCCTCCAACCGCCCACCTCCACATCCCCTACTGCCTCTCGGGCCTATCTGATCACTTTATCTAATTCCATAATTTGTGCAAACATTTTAAGTGCCTCCCACCCTCTCCTTGTCGTCTCCCTAAACTTGGATTTCACCGCTTCATGTCGTCTAATAAAAGGGATGCATTTGCCCCTTAACTCTTGGTGGACTACAAGAATTTCCTCTGAGACATCAAAGTCTTTCCCTGGAACAAACCACTCCAACAAAGATTCCAGATTATCAAGGTATTTTGGTGGCACGATTACCGTCATTACCCTCTTGAACTCTGCACATGAGGAATCTAACTCAAGCCCCCACGCCAAGATTAGAGAATAGACATCCACCTTGGTGCAGTAACAATGCCCAATTACCTCCACATCCTCCCCCAGAACCAACTTCACACTATGAATTAGCAAAGGGTCCTTGGACCAGAACATATTTCTCAATCTTTTCTCTGAAACTAGCCCGAAGAAATCAGTTAGGAGTTTAGTTGTTTTGAGTGTGAAATTCGCCTCCATTTCTTCTCCAAACTGCCAACTAGCACTGTCGATACAATACTCAGTCTCAGACCAAAAACTTCCACCAAACACTATGAAAGAAAAAACATTCTTCCATACTCCTCATTAATGAAGTCCCCTCAACCCCCGCCACCACTACAGAAAAAACTCGACATTAATTGCCCACCACTTTCAAGCGAGCCCAAGTCCTCGAGCAGAGAACTAGGCGTCCTTTTCTCCCTCATCGTATTAATTTCCATATCAACAAATCGTTTAAACATGCCACTGTACTATGTCATCATTGCTTCCCCACCAGCGCATCACCCACCTGTCCAATGTGCACGCCACATTAGATAAAGCCTCTACCACTGCATTACCCCCTCTTCTAACGTGAGAAATTCGAAAATCCTAGAAGATATTAAGTTTCTCTCTAATAATGGAAATAAATCTATTCAATCTCCAACTCTCTGAAGCACCCTTCACAATTGCATCTATCACCACTTTCGAATCACCTTCTAGATGCACTCTCAAAATTTTCATGTTCTCCGCCAATTCTACTACTACTAAAGCTGCCTGCGCCTCCGCTTCATTATTGGTCCCATCTCTTAGCCTTTGTGCCCCTTTGAAGAGGATCTTCCCTTCCTCATCACGAGCCACACAACCTGCACCCGAGATGCCCGGGTTCCCACACGAAGCCCCATCAAAGTTGATTTTAATCCATCCCTGTTCTGAATTAATCCATTTCTCCGTCTCCTTATTCTCCCCCGAAACCAAAGGTTTAACCCTTAAGAACCCATGAGCAAGTAATTATATATAATATTTTAGTTATAACTATAATCATATAAATTTTTAATTATTTATTATAATTTCTAAAAACCAGTATCTTTTCCCTAAATCCACAACATAAAATAAATAATTTAATTAAATATTAGGTAAGGAGCCACTACCCAATCACTCTAATCTATAAAATAATAATTATTTCATTAAACACTAATCCTAATATATAGAATAATTGTTTACTTGAACACTAATTTAAATGAACCACATTTGAACCTTGACCATAACTCTAAATCCAATCCAAAGTTTTATTGTAACAATCCAATTTTAAAAGTAAAACCCAATGTTAAGCCTAGTTTTATTTAAAATCTTATTGAACCCTAATCTTACTTATAACTCTAATTGAACACTCACTCGGATTGAACACTAACCCTAATCATTTGATTAGAATTAATTTAATTTAAGATTCAAATTATATTTTTCTTACATTTTTATATACTAATACCACTAACAAATATATTTTTAATAAACATATATAAAACATACTTCCCCTTATTTTATTGGATTTTAATTAATGATGAGAGACATTCTACAATGCAACAAGATTCCAACACCCGTTGTCTACAACTTTCGTTGCATCCACAGTTATTTAGAGTGGTTTGGAAGAGCTTAGCTTTAGCCCGTCACCACTTTGGGTCATTCCCTCTCACCAATGCCTGTGCGAAGTGCCAGGCAAATCGGGAGGCAGGCCCAGTTCTAAGGGTTAAAACATGCAATCAAATTAACAACATACAAAGCATGCATGGTGTTCATTAACCTTTAAGAAATGAAATGTGCAACTACTTTAAAAATTGCAAGCAAGATGTTTTAGTGAGAATCTTTGACCGCGTCCTCGTTAGTAGTTGTATTTTTAGTCTTCGTCACACGTAACGCCAAAATGCTGCACAGAGAATTAGTACCAAAGAAAAACCAGAATGCAAGAAACAGAATGAAAACAAACAAATTTGCAAGTAAAAACAACTGATTTTACCTCTGTTTCTGGCCTTGCACAAGCGCAGAATGACTCAACATAGGTGCAGAACCCTTCAACATAGGCGCAGAACCCTTTAACACAGGCGCAAAACTCTTTGACATAGGTGCAAAACCCTTCTACACAGGTGCAGAAGTGCCCAGAAAGCTCAGAGTCGCTCTGTTTCTTGAATTTTTCACCTGCAAACAGCTCAAAAAGCACTCAAAACATGGTTAAGGGATTAGTTCACGTCGGGTTCACTAAAAATGTAGATCAGGAATTCGATTAACATCAAAGCAAAAAGAAATTAGCTAACCACAAAGCCAAATTGCAATGAAATAAATCCTAATTACACTCAATAGAAGAATTGAAAACAAGACATTCAAAATAAATGAAAATCCATCACCAATGTCTCTTCCAATTGACCTCCATTGTTCTCCTTTCTCCTCCAAATATCTCACCTACAAGTGCAAAAGCATGAAGCAAGATTGATTTTGATAGCGCGAGGATACTAGAAGAGTGGTTGATTGATCTCCTTTGATTGAAGAAACTCATCCAATTTATAGACAAATTGGAGAGAGGACAAGATTAGCATGAAATTGATATTAGAGGCAATTGATTTCAAAAATGGCAAAATTGAGTTGAAGAAAGAAGGTTATGACACCTTCTATGTCATGAATTATGACATATTGCCAATGCAAAGGTTAGAGGACTAAAAGCTTATGACATCTTGCTATGCCAACGGTATGACGCATGAGAAATTCATGCTTCCACCGAAGCACAAAAATAGGGAGAGACTAGAGAGGAATTGATTAGGTGGAAATTGAATTTAGAAAATGAAGTGGAAATTAGGAATTAGGAAAATTAGAAATGAGGTGGAAATTAGGAATTAGGAAAATTAGAAATGATGAAATAGAAATTAGGTGAATTAATTAATAGGTTTTTATCCATTAATTAATTCATGAAAGAGACTTAGGACTAAATAAATAGATTTATTTAACCCACAAAGAATAAGAAAAGGATTAAATGAACAAATCATAAAACCCTAGAAATAAGAGGACAAGGAATTAGGTCAAGATAACAAGAAATTAATGTAGGTTCGATCATGATTCTGACTGACAAAGGACCAATGTTGATAAATGATTAAAATTGGTTGACAAAAATCAATGACAAATTGACCAAGATTGACAAGGAGATCAAATTGAAAAGCGCCAATTGACATGATTAAAGAGGACAAGGATCGATGACGAATCGATCGCAAAATGACAAAATTGGTAAGGACAAGGATCGATGACGAATCGATCGCAAAAATGACGATATTTGACAAGGACAAGGATCGATGACGAATCGATCGCAAAATGACGAGATTGACAAGGACAAGGATCGATGACGAATCGATCGCAAAAATGACGTGATTGACAAGGATAAGGATCGACCAAAATCATGACTGAAATTTGCTATCGACAAGACCTAATTCGAAAGCGAGAAAAATGAGGAATGCAGAAGAAGGATTCGATGCTCGCAAATGATAAAGACCAAGTGCGCAACATAGAAAAAATGTTAATGTGACACAAGAACCCTAAAATAAGGCAATGCACAAATGTTAAAGTATGACTCCGCAAGTGTTGACCATTTTTAGATGTCTACAATTAATATTAATTATAAACTTAATATTTTTAAAATAAATAAAATATAAAACAAAATATACCCTTCATCAAAATTATGAGTTTTAGATAGATATATACATATAAAATAAAAACAAACATATTTTAAAATAATCCACCATTTCATAATCACAATATTCTTTAAAGAAAAGTTGCTATCTTATATCATCCACATTTGTTACCTATTTCCTTGTGCAAAAGAAATAAGACTTGGATGCAACAAAACATCAAATGGTTGAGTAAATGGAATATCTACCTAAATTCGTGCCCCACAAATAGTAAATAGATAAAGGCTTTTGTTATGGATAAGTTTCACAAGTGGGCTTAGGGTAATGAGTTAGCGAGAAAGAAAAAATATTATAACACGAAGTTCAATCCTGCTTATGATCATCATCAAAAAGCTTATATAAGGGCTAATATTTCGTGGAAAGCTAAGTGTATTATTTCTCAATTAAGAACTAACTCTCATCAGCTCCGTAGTGAAACTAGTCGTTGGACCAAAAAACACTTTATTTTAGAGTGCATGCCTTCAAAGATGTTAGGGACAAGTATAATAAATTATTGCCTGTGGGATCTTGGTATGATTTTTTCAGCGAGGATTTTGTGAGAGGTTGAGGCCACTTGTCAGCATTTTACATAGAAAGCGGACAGATTTGCAAAAATCGGTTAGATCTAATGATGATTACAATATTCTTAAAAAAAAAGTTGCTGTCCTATATCATCCACATTTGTTATTTCTTTAATTTAAGTTAATTTATGTCTATTACACGCATTTACATTTACCAAAAAAGCTTGTTTTTGGCACAAATTATCGACTTGTCTATTTGAGATAAAGATGCATGAGTATTTCCGGAAAAAAGCTTATTTTCCTTCACAGTATATCAACTTCTTCGTTTTAGATAAAATGCAATCTTGTTGCCGCCATCATTGCTCTGGCTTCTGGTAACTGTTAGGAAAAATGGAGTGCGATAGAGAAGAAGCTTACAGAGCCAAAGAAATTGCAGAGAAAAAGTTAATGGCGGGAGACATGCAAGAAAGCTACAAACTCGCTCAGAAGGCATACGAGCTCTATCCTGCTCTGGAGGGATTGTCTTCCATGATAACGGCAATTGAAGTGCACCTTGCTGCTCACTCAAAACTTTATTTAGGCTTCATGGATTGGTATTCCATTTTACAAGTAAGCTCCTCCTCTGATCCCTCTCTTATTAAGAACCAGTATGAAAAGCTGGCCTTGTTACTGCATCCCGACAAAAACAAGAGCGTAGGCGCCGAGAGAGCTTTCAAACTTATCACCAAAGCAAGGACAGTTCTCTCGGATAAAACCAGAAAGGCAAGCTATGATGTAAAGATAAAAAGACAAGAAGGGAAGAGCTCTCCGTACAAACCAAATGTGACTAATCTGCCCCCAACCCCTACCACGACCACCTCCATCTCCCTCAAAGTGAATTCCACTCCCACTGCCATCATGCCAAATAGCCTAAATGTGAGTAATTCCTCCGATGCTCAGTATCCTTTCACTTTCACAGGCACCGGCGAGACTTTGGAAAAGACTGCAAGTGTCAATTCCTTCCCTGAAACTCCCTTGTACAATGATCACATTTATGACCATGGCGAGGACACCCCAACTCCTCCAAACAAGAGCTTCAATGAGCAGGATAGTTCAATTGCAAACACAAACTTAAACGTGACTAATCTTCAGTCGTCCTACGGCCACAACAGCTCTGCAGCTTCCCAGTTGTCTACTGGAAAGAAACCCACCTTTTGGACTGTCTGTTCCTCTTGGCAATTGCTGCAGGAGTGCCCACAGTCGCAGGAGAGACAAAGTATTCAATGTTCAGATTGTAGGAGTCAGTTTGTGGCTTCGGAGGTTGCAACCATATCTGTAAATGATTACACCAATGGCCTAAGCATGAGGAGAAAAGAAGAAAATGCCAGTGTCACGGAAGAATATGTGATGAATGGAAATGAGGATAATGAGCCAAAGCAGAACTTCATAAACCATGCAGCAGACCATTCTAAAAAGGCTAAAAGGGGAACTAAAAAAGGGAAAGGAAAGTCCAAAAAGAGAAGGAAATTGGATTTAGTCCCTTTTAAGGAGGATCCTGATGTGAAAATCGTTGATCCTCTTTCCTTGCATGTGAGAGATGCAGATTTTCATGACTTTGACCTGGACAGGGTAGAGTTTTGCTTTGAGGTAAATCAAATCTGGGCTATATATGATGATGATGGAATGCCTCGTTATTATGCTCTCATTAATAATGTTATATCCTTGCATCCCTTCAAGGTGCAGATGAGTTGGCTAGACAGAATTGACAACAGCAACAAGGATTTAATTAAGTGGGCGAATGCTGGATTCTGAAGAACTTGTGGGGAATTTGAGGTGGGAAGGAAAACTAGCACTGAATTTCTCAATGTGTTTTCTCATGTTATGAGAGAGGAAAAAGTTGTAGCTGGGTTTGTCAAAATATTTCCTCGGAAAGGTTCTGTTTGGGCTATTTATAGAAATTGGCAATCTGATTGGGATGAAAATACTCCACAGGATGTAAGACATGAGTATGAGATTGTGGAGGTTATTACTGATTTTACAGAAAAATTAGGAGGAAGTGTGCTTCCTCTTGCTAAGCTCGATGGTTTCACAGCAGTGTATCAGAGAAAACAAATGGGATCTCAGGCAGTCAGATGGATTTTGAAGACACAGTTTCTTAGATTCTCTCATCATATTCCAGCTCGTAGACTTTTAGGAAATGAGGCTCAACAATTGCCCAAAGGTTGTTGGGAGCTTGATCCTGCAGCAATGCCAATGGGTTAACCTGGGGTAAGATGCCATACTAAAGCAAATGCATTTCGCACATGATCATTAATTAGTATCATACTTGAATTTTCTTCAGTTTTGGGACTGCAATAAGAACGTTTCATATGGTTTGGCTTCTTTTCTTGTGGTGTATAAACAAAGTCCTTAAAAAACATCGGGATCCCTCCAGCAATATGTAGTAGGAATGATGAACTGATAACAAGGAACAAGTTTGTGTACAACTGGATATATACATGGAATTTTTTTGTTACAATTTTGATTGTCCTTTCAGTGACGAGAGGAGATTTTGCAAATGATCGTCCATGTAGGGGGGTAGATGATTTTGTTTCTAATACTTAGGGTATCCATCATTATTGTTATGATAATCACTTTATATGTTTAAAGGGCATGAGTTCAGAATGCAATAACTGATATGTTGTATATACCGTGCTAATTTTTACAAAATAGAAATTCATTATTGTTATTTTTCAAGTGATTTATGTGTTTTTGAATGTCACAATTCCTGATAATATTGAACATGCAATAACATATCTTGATAACTGGTTTGGTGAATAACTATCTCAAATCAAAGTTTATGCCTTTCCTTGTCTTAATTATGCTTGTATGGAATCTGTGTAATGAACCGGCAGTCAGCCAAAGTCAGTCAACAGTGAGTCAGATTCATTTCCCTAAAATCAAGGGCAATTGTACTGAATTAAAATTCAGTTAGGATCTTTGCACATGGTTAACTAAATATATTGAATTCCTAAAGTTAAGGGGCATTCAGCATGTAGCTAGGAGTTCCTAAAATAAAGCACAGTTAACTTCTACTTAGAAGTATAGTTAGAATATGCTAGACAGTATCAAATTGAGGATAACTGATCAGTCAGTCATAGGTTAAGGGTGATTTCTCAGTGAGGGAAGATTACTGCTAGCAGAATTCCTCTTCTATCCCCTACCCTTTTGGATTATAGGAAGCTATATAATCATTTTTAAAGGGTATTTTAGAAGGAAGAAGGTTTCCTCTGGAATTGTAAGGGAGTAGTCGATGGCTTCTCCACCCAAGGGTGGCTTACTGAAGAGCATGTTATGTTTAATGTATTGTTGATGCTAGAACAGATTAAATTTCTCTTATTTTTACAAATAGTCTCACAAAAGCAAAAATATTCGCAGATTTACATTCCAGTTCTATATTTTGGTTTATATATGTGTACAGGCTATATTTAACATTTTAGGTTCAAGTTCACAACAGTGGTATCAAAGCACTGATCCTGCCAACATGAATTCATCTAATCAAGAGCAAGCAAAAATACAGTGAACATTTGCTGAGAGTGTAAGGGAGATGTCCCTAGCAATTCAGGAACTGTGTACAGTACACAGTCACGTTTCTAAGGTAGCTGAATCATGCCATGGGTTTTGGCAGATATTTCTTCCATCCCCTCACCGAAACTTGCAAAGGTCAGCCCATTATGCATTTTCTCCACTATGTTGAAACCCTTCACAGGATGGTCAGGACTTCAATAATGATCCAATGAGAAGGCTTTGGAGTGCCTCTTTGACAGATGATACAGACTTTCATGTGGAGTATGGTTTCAATGCCTATGGGGCAATGATAAATGGTGTTGGTTGAAAAGACTACACCAAGACGAGTCCACAAAACCGCATGCCAAAAAATTGACTCTCCGAATTTTGATGGTATGTTACAACTTACAAGTTCTTCTAGAAGTATGGCTTCATACATTAGAAGTGTAATTTTGAATATGCCCTATGTCTAATTTTGGAAAAAAATCAGTTTGCTTTGCTTCATCTTGAAGGGGATGCCTGTGAATGATGGCATCACCATGATTTGGATGTGCAGATGGTGAATGTGATGAATTTTTTACTGGGTGGGTATTTATTGAGTTGATTATTGGTGTTTATAGAAAAATATTGTAGATGAGAAGTTTTTGGAACTACATACTTAACATCAAGGATAGCAGGAGTTTTTGGATGAATATAGTACAAAGTTGTGAAGATTATTTATGCAAGCTTGAGGTATGTCTACTGAAGAGGAACTAAAAGGCCATGTAGAATCTCTTAGACCCAAGGACCTTGATGAAGCCATCTAACAAACAAGATCTTATGAAAAAATGCTTTAAAGATAGAGCAAGGGAAGGCCCCCCTTTCTGTTCCAACCAGATAACATAAACCATTAAAGGTACTTACCCCAAATGAGGTTAAACATTCTACAGATAGTAGCCTCACTCCTGTGACCATAAATATTCCAATAAAGGGCAAATTCAGTTAGTTGAGGTGATTGGTGAGTCTTGATTCTCCACAGACGAGGAAGAATAGATGGGCCCTAATATGCCCTTGTTAAAAATGTATCTGAAAGGGACAATCTTGAGTAGCCCTTCACTTCATTAGCAGTTAAAAGAGGTTTATCCATTCACTCTATGTTACTAGTGCAGGGATTTATCAATGGAAGAAAAATGCGCTTCTGATTTGGAAGTAACTTTTGGTTTTGAACTCAAAGTTATACCCTGACCTGGGTTTGTCAAATATTCAGTGTCCTCCCTTTGACATTAGCATGAAAGATCCCTTTTCTGCCCTGAACTGAAATTTTCTGATTTTTTGCTTGCTGATAGGAGTTTTAGGGGATATTTTGACTTGCGCTTGTTTCAAGGAATTTGGTTTGGGTTTAATGCTTTTTTTGTTTTCAACAAATGAATGATTTTTGAATGCAAATATAAGAAATAAATGACTGATAAATAATTTCAGAATCTGATTTTTATAAAAGCACAATAATTATTGCAATTTTGAAAGATTTATTTCATCATAAGGACACACATCATACTAGGGGTCCAACGCCTAGCCTGGAAGTGAGTGTTTTATTGGATGAATTCTGATCTATTGCAAAATAACTGCGTCCAAGAAGAACTAATGCCTTCAATGAGGTTTATTTGCTTCAACTATAATTATCAAAAACAATTATTGAAAGAATTGACACATCTGCTACTGATTCCTCCAGGCTCCCAGGCAAGATCACTGAATTTGCCTAATTTTCCACAACGAATTGCTCATATCAATCACATATGCCTGGATAAGTCCGATAAATCACTTTATTTGCTGATTGCTAATGCTGACAATGAATTTCCTTCCTTATTCCAACCCTGATCACTGTTGTATGAATTATTTGATATCATAGTTGCCTCCAAAGTGGTACGACTGGCTAGGAGAGGCAATGTAGGTGCTGGAAAAGGTTGTAGCTGCCTTTGATTGCTTCCAAAATCTGATTCCCTTGCTGTTACAGGTCTGCAATTGCTGATAAAGTCTGATTATTGTAGCCTAAACAAGAATTCTGGATGAATTTCTCAGTTTTATGACTTGGGGTTTCGTCCAAGGTCACCTGGTATTGAGGAGATTTCATTCCCTAATGTAGATCTGCTGCTGTTCTGATTTACAGAGCTCCAAATCTCAAAAGATTCAATAGAGAATGATGAAAAGAATACCCAAAAGCTGTGTTGACGTGTATTTTGTACACAATCATACACAGAATAAAATACCGACAGGCATCTTATCCTCTCTTGAGAAAATAGTCTCTAACTGCTGAAGATCTGCGAAAAGGATCAGTTAGATGGACTCCAAGGTTCTTTTAGTGGGGTCTCCACATGTGGACAAGCTTTTTAGTGGTATGATGTGATTTGCTGTTTCCTCCAAGGCGTCTTACGGATTCTAAAGCTCGAAGATTTTACTAAACTAAAGGAACTTTCAGAAAATGGAAAAAGGACAGGGTTTAAGGAAGTCTAATCTAGCCTAACCCTATGAACGACTTAGCATGAATGAGATTTGGCAGGACTCAACCAACTTCAATTTTGCCATAAGATAACAACTCAATTGAAATTAGTGCGATCTTCTAAGGTAATAATGGTGTTCAATGCATCAAAGACCAAGGACACTACTACGAAGGTACATATCCTAGATACGAAAATGCTTGAAGGTTAAGGACTCAAAATGTTTTCCAGTCGACCACGCAAGGCGTTCCTACAATCAGCAAGAAGCTAGTGGTTTGGATTGCGAATCCTACCAAATATCAAATCTCACACTTAGTCTTTCAAATTAACAAACTACTTTGATTGAGCGTGATTCAAGTACATCCAACAACCATGAAGATAACTCAAGAAACTTGCAACAAAACACCATAACTTCAATATTTTATTGATTTCCAAGTCATCATATACAACAATTGCTTGAATTTCTCTCTTCAAGACTCAATCTTGCTACAAAATAAAATTGCTTACAACTCTAATCTCTCTATTTCACTCTTATCTGACTATTCGACTATTAACTATTTTTTCTATTATCAAATGAAATGAAAAATGGGGGTATAAATAGCATCCCCAGTTACAATGAAAGGTCCAGATTGAAAATAAATCAATGGACAAGATCATGACACCTAAACCCTAATTAGGGTTTATTACAAATGACCTCCTTTTTACTGAACAATATTAAATACATAGCCAAATATTAAATTTGGCACAAAAATCTAGGAGGTATCAACCAATGAGAAATAAGATGTCATGTCATCTGTAACAACCTTTCATCTAGAATCTTATTCCCTTTCCAATTCTCTTTCTTAGCATATGCAATGAATTTTGTCACGATTCCTTCGATTTCTGCGCTTGGAATCTCGGGAAGATTCTTGATACTCTCTTCTAAGTGGATGACCTGATCAAATGCATCTAGAAGAGCTGTGTCCCAAGTAGGTTCAAGTTCCTTTGTTCTATCAATCAGGAGCATGGTGGCATACATCCGATCATACTGCTCATCTGTAACATCTGTGTCCTTGCGAAAGATGATCCTGATTCTATCCTCAAATTCTTGTAAATCCACATCTGTCTCGACCTCGATCCTTCTGCCAAGAATGGTACGAAGTACCTCAAATACTCTGTCCTGGATCGGATTGATCACCTCCTCAACTTGACCACATCTAACACTGATGTCCTCGAAGAGAACACTCTTTATATGGAGTAAGGTTGACCACTGAAACAAACTGTGAGAATCACCTTCTAAGATCCTCTCTTGTGCTAAAATTCTTCTGGATGTGTGTCTTATAACTTTCAAGACAGGGATGACAACGTCCTTGGTATGAGCAAACGCAGCTACTGTAGCCATCAATCTGTGAATAATCTCAAGAACTTGGATAGCCTGGTGGGTGATCTTCGACATCCTTGTAACAAACTCTATGGCCACCGTGTGAGATCTATCCATCCAACCACATGTACGCTGGACCAGGTTCCTGAATCTTTCTGCTTCATTGATCGATTGAAGGGGCAATGCCTGCAATGGTGATCTAACTGGATCCTGACGTCCCAAAGGTTCATTGATGTGACTGAAATATGTCCTCCATGCACCGACCTCTTTCTCAAGCTTTCTATTCTTTTCCACTTCTTCTCTAAACTTGTCCTTCAATGCCTCAAATGTGTCGGTGGCATCATCTAAAGTCTGCTCCGCTGTGGATGGTCCTAACTCAATAGTCTGTATATGATAGTCTTCTGCTAGGATCTCACCCTCATATTTGTCTGCTGCCGGCGTAGCTATCTGCAGTTTTCTAGATCCAGTCTCATCTCGAATCATCTTGGACATCTTTGTAGCCTTCTTCTTTTCTGTTGTCATATGTGAACGTCCCACGAGGCTCTCTAAATCAATTGCACTGTCCTCGTCCTCAATTACGATCACCTTAGTCAATCTTTCCTTCAACCAATCTGGGATATTTGATCTTGTCTCTTGAACTTGAATTTCTTTATGTACTATTTCTTCTTGTCTGGGAGGAGATGTTACTTCATTATCATTATCTAAATCATAGTCTTGGAGAGATCCATCGGACGAAACATGCTGTGCCTGTTCTTCCTCCTGTCTGTCATTCTGTACCATCGATTCCATGGACTCTTCCACTCGAACTGTTCTATCCTCTGGTCTGGAAGAAGTACCTGGTGCTTGATCTTTGTTGGCACCTTGCTTTTTCTTGGAAGACTCTTTCTTTTCTGATCTTTCCTTTCTCTTCGAACCTCTCGAATGGAGATTGCCCTCACTGGCACATCGAAGATTACCTTCACCTGAATTCCTAGGATTAGGATTGCCTTCACTAACACTGGCTCCACCTTCGGCTGGCTTTTCTTCCAAAGTAAAAGACATGGCTATGCCCTGTTCTCTCAACTTCTGATGCTGAACGTCTACCCATCTGTGAGTACAAGACAAGACTGGTGCCATCAAATCATCTAAATCCACGGCCTCGGGCTCATTCCAGTTCAAACTAATTGTTTTACTTTCTCTATCATATGAAGATTGGATGTGCCTGTCGTTGTCCTGAGCTTGGTCGGCTACTCTGTACATCTTACATTTCCTGATGAAATCCAAAGGCAATCTAGAATGTATCTTTCGTTTCACTTCGAGATCATCTAGGAGATTCATCATAAAATCTTCAATCTGGTGCTCATGTCTAAATCTTCTACCGACCGTCTCCTCTAAATGTCCATGTGGATCAAAACTATTCCTCCAAGCAAAAGATGAAAAAGGATACAAGGCTAACTCCTTCTCTGCGTCATCCATGGCTAAGACATTAGGACATACCTCAACTGAATTACCCAAAATAATAGGTACCTGAACTCCATTCTGATGTCTGTGTCTGAATGCCTTCACATATGCTGCCAACTGCCTTGTTACTTCAAGTAACACAATCCTGTCTGTCGGGTACCTCAGCAACATGTATGGAGGTAAAGGACATCCATGCACTCTAATGTAAGTGAACTTGGGAAACTGAATAAACCAAGCACCGTACCTCTTGATGAATTCCTGGGCATCCTGAGATAATCTATTGTGAATCCCTCCTTGCAACGTCCTTGTGATGTTCATCGTGAAAGTATCATTGACTAACTTGTAGTTCTTCCCTGGTGGATGATGCAAGTAGGTATAGGATTCACAAGCTCTGACCTTGCCGGGTCCTCTTCCAATCACTCCTCTGTGAGGTAGTCCTGCGTACTCAACGCTCCTGATTAAGGCATAGATGACGTATGAACTCATGTGGAAGGACTTAGTAGCCCTGAGTCTTCTCAACTGTACGTCTAAGCAATGACTAATTATTCTAGCCCAATGTATCGTACCCTTTCCTTGAACAATCACCTGGATGAAGTAAAACATCCATTTCTCAAAATAGAAGGCATGAGGTGCTCCTGTAATTCTGTTGAGCATGGTAATCAAATCTCTGAACTCCTCTTGGAAATCAATCCTGTGTGGTGTGTTCGGTACTTTGCTCAGACGGGGACGACTCTTGAGTAGCCAGTTCTTGTTGATTATGCTTAGGCAAGCATTTGGATCATCATCGTACACTGATCTGGCTCCTTCAATGCTCTTGTATATCATGTCCCTGTGCTCTGGAAGATGGAAGGCTTCACTTATAGCTTCCTCTGAAAGGTACGCCAAAGTGTTTCCTTCGTTGGACACAATTGTCCTGGACTGTGGATTGTAATGACGGGCACACTCGATCATCAACTCGTGGCACTGAATAGCTGGAGGAAAACCGGCCGCCTTAATGATACCACTCTCTATTATTCTCCGGGCGACAGGTGATGGCTTGCCGATATAAGGGACCTCTCGGAACTTCTTCGTGCTAAAGTTCCCCAAGTTTGTATCTCCAATGTTGCTCCACTTGGACACGATCTTGGTCTCCACTTCTTCGGTCTTCTGATCTTCTTTCATGAGAGCCGAGCGACTGGTGGATGCTCCCGCCTTTGGGGTCGCCATACCTACACAACATTTCATTATAAGAAATAGATTTTGCAATAAATAACGTAAATAAGAGAGAAAAGTTTTTAGGAAACATCATGATAAGTCTCTAGAGTTATCATTTCCTAAAAACAACGATTGAGCCAAGAGATTTCAAAACTCAAAATTTCAAAATTTGAAATATGACGATGAATGAATAAAGCAATAATAATTAAATCGCCATACCTCGATAGAGAGCTAACTCTAGAATGCAAAAACAAAATTCGCCTAGGCAAAATTGAGGTATAAAGTAATCTTCAATATGATCTCCTCAAAATTGACTTCGCCACCTCTGGATAGAACGTGATCTTCAATTATCGCCTTGGACGTGGTCTTAGATGGATCTTCAAGTTCGCACTTAGAAATCTCCAAGTCCTTTAGCAAATTCGCCTCAATGTATCCTCAAGTTCGCACTTGGTGTGGTCTTCAAATTCGCACCACCCTTGGTCTTCAACGTAATTCGCATTCTATACTTGATGATATTAGCGCCACCTTTGGTTTGAAATCGCACCACCTTTTGATGACTAAGCGCGCCACCCTTGGATGAATGAAACTCGCACCACCTTTGAACACACTTCGCACTATATTCGCCTCCTCTCAATTCGCATGAAGAAAGGTAAAAATGATTATGTGAAAAATGAAATCTCTCACCCCTTATATATATAGCGCGTTCATCCTTCACCCCTTAGGCCGACTTGATAAAATAAAACCATTTTTTAAATGATTTGCAATGAAATGACAAGGCCGACTTGCCTAATTGAGCGCTCAAATCGATTTTTTATATTAATTAAATAATTAACTATTAATGCCTTGCGTTTTTTAATTTGCAAATTTCGATTCTAATAAAGGCAAAATAATTAATAAATGTTTAACGCCATATTAAATGCCAAATAAAAATGGATTTTCAATTTTTTAAATTGATTTAGCATTTAAAGAAAATTTGAATTGTTTAATTTGGCGCCAAAAATATGAAAATAAAGGGACGTACCTCATCGCTCTGGTCCCTTGGAGAGGGACAGGAGCGATTCATGATTTTGGTCTTGATTCTTGCGTTTTCAACGTTCAACTCCTTCATTTCCACGTTCCAAATCGATCATCTGGTGGTCCTTCGAATTTGATTGCCTTGCATATGCGCATGAGTGTCTTTTAGATGTATCATCGCCCTTGTCCCTTGGAGAGGGACAGGAGCGATCCTAAGGTTTTCGCTTGAAATTCTCCATTTTGATACGATCCTTTCCTTGTATCCTCTTCCAAATGCCATTTAAAACCTTGTGCGTCCTTGTCTTAACGTGATTTTCAAAGAATATCATGTGTTTTGCCTAACATCGCCCTTGTTCCTTGGAGAGGGACAGGAGCGATCTCCATGTCTTCACGTTCATCTTGTATCTTTGACCTTCGACCCTCCATTGTAAGGCGAATGATATCATTGCTTGTGTCCTTTCGCGCTTATTCCATTTGTCTTCATTATGTGTTTGGACGCATCAAAGGGATCATCGCCCTTGTCCCTTGGAGAGGGACAGGAGCGATCCATGATTTTTCCTTGATCTTGGCGACTTTAAACTTCGATCTCCTTTGCAACGTCTTCCCAACGATGTCCCTTACCTTGCTTATCCTTGCCTGGCTTTGATCTATGCGTGCTTTTGATGATATCGCCTTGGTCCTTGTCCAAAGGACAGGAGCGATATGATCCCTAGGTCCATTTTGGTGATTATTTAACGTTTGAAATCTTCGTGCATCACCTTTCTACCTTTCCGTGGACCCTCTAAGACCTTGCGAAATCTTGTCCTTACGTAAATCTTGCATGAATTGATCAAATATATCTAATATCGCTCTGGTCCCTTCCTGAGGGACAGGAGCGAAGTTCATCATTGCGAGCTTGTTCTTGTTTTTACCAACTTGCAATTATCTTCATTGCGTGAAATGACGTCCTTTAAGTCCTCTTGGTAACTTATTATTTGCTTGTCCTTTGAAATCGATGCCTTAATGGAAATATCGCTCTGGTCCCTTGGAGAGGGACAGGAGCGATCTGGGTCTTAGAGTGCACATTCCTTCCATGTGATGACCTTTACAACCTTGCGCTTGATGGAAATGCCCTAAAATGTCTTCGCCACCCTTCGTCTTTACTTGGATCGGTTTAAACATGAACAAGAAGCAATACAACCATTGTATCACCCTGGTCCCTTGGAGAGGGACAGGAGCGAACTTGCTCTTGTGGCCTTCTTTTCACTTTGTCACCTTCCAAATTTATATTCAATGGATTTGTCATGCTCTACTCCATTCATCCATGCCCTGACATCATCTGCAACCTTGCAAGAAAAGCAATTATATCAAAAATCGCTCTGGTCCCTTCCTGAGGGACAGGAGCGAACTAGGCATTTAACACTGTTATGGACGTCCCAAAAATCTTCAATTTATATTCAATGTGTTCATCTCATGTTCTCCCTTGTTTTTGAACGTAAACTTGCCTTGACCTTTGTCTGGATTTTGCATAATGAAGGAAATCGCTCTGGTCCCTTGGAGAGGGACGAGAGCTACAAGGTACCTCGCCCTGGTCCCTTGGAGAGGGACAGGAGCGATTTGGTCAATATAGGTCATTCTCCTTCGTTTTTGCATCTCAAATTATATTCATTTGGCAAAGTATCTGCCCTTGGACGTCCTCAAATCATTAAGTTTTCGAAATCTTGCAAGGACAAGGCGAAATTTGAATTGTAGCTCCGGTCCTTCACTGAGGGACAGGAGCGATTTTCCTCCTGGAGGCATTTCTGTGCTCATGAAAATCTTCAATTTATATTCAATAGAAAGATCTCGTCGTTCTCCATCACTTCAAACGTAAAATTTGTCTGGACTCTGCAAGGACAATGAGATATTTGAAAATGAGCTCCCGTCCTTCACTGAGGGACAGGAGCGATTTTGCTCCTACAGGCCAAAATAACAAGATTTTTCACATTTTAACACTTCACGAGGCGAAAACAAATCAATTCCAATGCCCAGGATCAAAATTCAAAAAAGTCAAAATTTGGTCAAAATATTCAATCGGACAAAAATTCACATTGATGGTTAACACTTAGACAAATTTAAGCTCTGCATGAACATTCCAATTGAAAATTAGACCATTTTGGCGAAATCATTGCATTCAAAATTTGCATTCTAGAAAAGAAGCTCAAAAGCTCTCAAAAAAAACAACTGGATTTTGGCTTGAAAAGGCAAAATTTAAAACCCTAAGGCTTGGCCCTAAATCCAGACAACTAACTGACTAACAAAACCCTAAAAACGAAAGCGAAAACGAGCGAAAAACAAGCAAAAAGAGGGGGTCCCCATTTGCGATGGGGCGATGTGTGAAATGGTCACAACAAGCTGCCATACAATTCTTTTATGCCTCTCAAATTCCAACACTCAAATTAGGGTTCCAAATTATTAAATTTAATAAACTTTAATCAAGTTTATTCCACTCCAATAATTCGAACTTCATGAAGCCTTCATTACTCATTAACAAAGGGGCCATTTATTATAAAAATAACTTAACACTTTGGTGCCTAGGGAAGTGTGCCAAGGGCCCACTTTATTATGTTTTATTATAAGGTATAAAGTGATTTTAATAATTCACTTTATTATTATTTATTTAAACCCAACTTAGGAAATATTAAATATTTCCCAAATAATTCATAAAATGTTTATCTGGATTCAAAACTGAAATCTAATTGAAGACACTTGATCATAGATGATGTCTGTGTCCTGTAGGCCAACTAACAGTTCCCCCTAAAAAAATAGGGATCCTCCTTAAAAAATAGGAACTGCCTCCAAAGTCTCCAAAAGATCTTGGAGGTACCCTAAAGCGTCCTGGTCAACTACCAGTCAACCCCTAAATATTAGGGATCCCTCCTAAAATCTAGGAAAGTGTCATAAACTGCTCAAAATTGCTCACAAAGCCCTTGCAATGCTCCAAAGCCTCGGAATGAGTCCCCTATCCATACTATTGACCTATGGGAACTCGACTAATAGGTCAACCATCAGTCATTTGCTTGGCTCCTAGAAAGGGGACATTACATAGTATGGTTGATTACCACCTTCACTGTCTTACATGCATTAAAGGGTTTATCTAACGCATGGGAATATTTGTGCAATTGCATTTTTATATTGTCATTAGGTAGTGCTGATGTAATTTTAAGGATCCAATGATTAAGATTACTTGGTGATATTAACATGAATTTATAGGAGCTGTCTATGAGGCTTATGCAGGGTTTAGGACAACACCGAAATAATGGTTTCAAACTTTGAGAAATAAGTTGGTTTGAGCACATCAAATGAAGAAAGAGCTGAAAAGGAATATCCAGGTTATGTGGTCCAATGCAGCACCCTTTAGGGGCTACAACCATCCAAAAAATCAGAAAAATCTGAGTACACACAACTAGTACATGACTAATGGCACTAGTTTTTACTTGGATTTTTGAAGAACTTCCAAAAGATCTACCACTAGATAGTGGTCACAAGCACATCATAGAGCTGGAGGAGGGTACCAAGCCAATCATAAACCAAACCTATAAACATCCAAAAGTATTCGAAGATGAAATTGAAAATGAGGTTGAAGAGCTTTAAGAAATGGTGTTAAAAGTTAAAACAAAGTGTAAGTATAGAATGAAATATGTTGATCTTATTGCATCCAAATTTCAATAAAAATTATAAATTATAAATGGAAATGGAAATCTACTATAAAGTAGATGCAAACCATAACATAGAGTTTTACATGAAGAAACCCTCTCTAAAAAATTCCACACATAAAGAGACTCAAGTTTATAATAATGATGAAACAAGTTGCAATACAGCAGCTTTCCTCTGAACTTTGACAACATGACAATGGTTGAATGACCTATAAAACAATGCGATACTACTACTATCTTAAGGAACGAATATATAGAAGAGATGAATACAACACACAATGAATGGTATTCCAATACAAGTGGCCAATACCACACACCCAAAACTAGGTGTTCAAATCCTAATTGGATATCTCACACCTCACCAAAATGGCCAACATACCTTAAGTAAGCCGTCTTATGCACTTTACATCCACATCTTGCATCATAAATGCCATAGATTCTCTCATAACTGTCTAATTGAACAAGATCTCAATCCTAGGTGCTCCATGGGAAGATGGACCAAATATGTCATAAGATCCAACAATAGAAGATTCTCATACACTTTTTTGCATATCTTTATCTTTACCTAACTTTCAATATCTTCCTTAAAATAACTTTTTACTTAAATGTCACTACAATTACATGTTAGACAATAAATGATTAATCTACCACTTAGAGGGGTGTCCAAGTCTACCCTCTCCATGTTCCTTGGAGGGAAAACTATGGATGTCAAATTTGAACTAAAATGAGGGAGTATGATGCACAAAAAAGTAATATAATTCAAACTCAAATAAGACATAAACCTTCATTAGAGCAAAAATGGAAGAAAAACAACAATGTAAATGCAAGAAAACAAGAACATTATACCTCCATTTGACCTTTTCGATGTGCTCTAATGTTGAATGATTGTGAAGTGCTGCAATGTGGATGCTCTTTGTTGTGATATTACTCAATTTGATAGCATGTTAGTACTATGAATGATAAATGAGAATGTCCTTTGGGAAGCCCATTTAACTAAACTTTTCAAGTTGAACATGGAGGGCTTAGATTGAAGGATGAAATCAAGGGCTAGGATTGCTTTGCATGGATGTGCATCCTAGCCTCATTGCAAGTGGCAAGAGGAGATGAGACAGGCTTGATTACTGGATGAGAATTTCTTGAAATGCAAGATGGAAGATGTACGCAAGTGGGTGTGGATGGAGTTAAGTGTGTTGATGTGTTTTTTACGCACATGCGAACACAGATTAAAATGCCCAAAAAGTATCTTATCCCCTCTTGAACAAAATCTCTCAAATGCTAAATATTAGCTTAAGGATCACTTGAGAAGACTCCAAGGTTCATGAATGTAGGGTCAGTACGTGTGGATATGCTCATTGGTTTGATGTGATTATTCTGGTATCACAAGGGGACTTACGTTTGAATGCCTGAATGCTTGATTCGCTGGAACTCGATCATTTGATGTTGCTATATGATGATGCTCTTTGTCCTAAACTAGCTTAAGAAAAAAAAATGGCAAAAGGTAAAGAGTTGAGAAGGTCTATTCTAAGGCCTAGAATGTAAGAACATGGATGAATGACTGTATGGAACCCTACCGAGCGAGGTCTCACCATCAACTTGAACAATTTGACACAAGCTCAATGCAATCTTCTAAGGGGATTCCAAAGATGTTCGAATCAATACCATCAAACATTGATCACCATTCAAGTTAATGCATAAGCAATGAGTGTAGAACGATTCGAAGTTAAGCTCATATCATTCGAGTTGACCACACAAGGCGCACTTACAATCAGCAAGAGGCTACTGGTATGGACTAAACGGATTCCACACAAATACATTCAACATATTCTTCCACTCAATCTAATAAACATGAAAGCAAATTGAGAAGCAAAGGTCATGCGAGTTGTTGAAGTAACAAATCAAATTCATTATAACTTCAATGAAATCAATTGTTCTCTACAACAAGGTTTGGCAACAATCTTTGCCTTCTCCTAATCTAACTTCTATTCTAATTTCTATTCTATCTTCTATTCTATTCTCCTTAGACTATCTATTGACTATTCACCACTGCTATTAACCTCTACAAATGAAGAGTTTGAGCTTTATATAGAGAGCTCATTTACAATGAACGGCCAGGATTGATTCTCCATCAATGGCTAAGATTTTACAATGAAACCCTAATTAGGGTTCGTTATAACAAACTCTCCTTAGCCAATGAAAAAATTACATTCAATGAGCGTGGACCAATAGATATCAAGGGTAGGTACATCAGAGTTTGTGCATCCATGGGTGAGCTTGGTTCATTGAACTTGGACATGTTGAAGTGGAACCTTTCTGATTGGTGGAGGTAGTGACTGGGACGATGACTAGGATTGCACCTTTATCTTGCACTTTGTAGTCTTGATTTGATGAATCATCATGAAGGGATGATGAGAGATATCTCTTGATACTCAACGTTATTCAGTTGCTCAATGTGATGATTGATGAGAAGCGGACTTTGATTAACTCTTCTGAAACTATCTGCTTCTTTGATCATGTTTGATATTGTGTGATGACCTTGGTTGACTTTCTCTTGCTCCTGATGTACTTTGAGTGGATGATGCACTTGGTTTAATGTAGCTCTTCAATGTACTGAATTTGATTCTTGGATTCCCGAAGGGAATTCAAGATTCTTAAAACATTCCTCCATAATGTAGGTTATCTTTCCTTTATGTACCACGGCCTCGAGGTAGTTGAATGGATTCTTTCTTGCATTCCTTTTATCTCCTCATGCTTCCATGATGTGGTGAGAGCCTTCAAACACTTTGAGATCTTCTCTTCCTTGATGTTCTTGTGTTTGCTGTTGAAGTCTCCTCTTGATCCTGCATAGTGGTTATAGGAAGTACTTGTCATGTTCAAGTCATTCCTTCATCTTTTGATTTCTCATCTTACCTCGAAGTAGTATCATCTTCCTTACATATCTGCAAAACAAAGCAAGTATAATATCAAAAACACGTGATTTATAATCTTTACATACTCCTATTCTGACTTGATCTCTTACTCTGATTTTATGTATTTTTTACTAAATCTGATCAAGAGGAGACTAATAATAATCAGTGAATTCACTGTGTGGAAGACAGATTTAATGTCTAAGGGTAAATCTGGGCTGTCTGATGATGAAGTCCGCTAGCTGATATGTCTCCCAGCTGGGTACATCTTCTCTCTCTTGCTATATAATGAGTTCGCCTTCCTAAAACATCAGATCTGTATCTTTAATGTCTTATTTCACCCTTGTGCTGCAGCAGCTCAGCTATGTTTTGATGAAATTCGCTCATGTATGGATAAAATTCGCTGCCTTGCTGAAGTTCGCTAAATCTGTTCCCAAATTCGCATTTGGAGAGAAGAATATGTTTGAATTAGTGGCTAAAATGAATGTTTTGACCCTTCCTTTATAGGCGCTTTAGGGTAAAAGAGGTGTCTCTTCCCATAAGGCCGACTTGATTTAAAATAACAAATCACCTTTCCCATGCTAGTCGACTTCACCTCTTGCCACAATGCTTGAATTTGAGGAATTCGCTCAAAATAGGGGGCAAGGTACATGATTTCAAAAATTCGCTCCATGTCCTTTGGAAGGACAAAACTCAAAATTCGCTCTAGGACCTTGAAAGGTACATGACCTTGTGAAGAAGTTCGCTCTAGGACCTTAGCAAGGACATGACCTTGGCGAAAAAGTTCGCTCTATGTCCTTTGGAAGGACAAGGTCAAGGTGAAAAAATTTGCTCTATGTCCTTTGGAAGGACAAGGTCAAGGTGAAAATGTTCGCTCTATGTCCTTTGGAATGACAAGGTCAAGGTGAAAAAGTTCACTCTATGTCCTTTGGAAGGACAAGGTCAAGGTGAAAGAGTTTGCTCTATGTCCTTTGGAAAAACAAGGTCAAGGTGAAAACGTTCGCTCTAGGACCTTTGGAAGGACATGGCTTAAAATTCACTCTAGGACCTCAGCAAGGACATGACTTGAAAATTTGCTCTAGGACATTAGCAAGGACATGGAAAAGTTCGCTCTAGGACCTTTCTACGGTACATGACCTAAATAAGTTCACTCTCAAACCTTCACTTGTATAAATTCGCCCTTGATCTTCACTCGGAGAAATTCGCTCTATATCCTTTGCAAGGTACATCATTTGGATAAGGATTCGCTCTGAACCCTTATCAAGGACAAGACTTGGAGGTGAAATTCGCTCTAGGACCTCTCCAAGGACATAGTTTTGAGTTGACCCTTAGTTCAATTTCTTCCTCTTTCTTCTACCTCATTGATTTGAGCCTTAAGTTTTCCAATTTCTCCACACGAAAGCATCATCAATTCGACCCTTAAGAACACAGATGGAGGAAATTCGCTCTTGACCTTAGGAAAGTACTTGGCCTTGGTGAAATTTTCGCTCTAGGACCTATTGGTGTACGTTTTATCATTTACCAAACATTAGAATAAGATACCCAAAGGTAATCTATCCTCTCCTAAAAAATCACCACTTATCATATGGCGATTCCAAGGTCTATATGTGTAAACAAGCCAATTTAGTGGGATAGCTACTTGGGTAGTTGTTGATGTGTTTTTTATGCACATGCGAACACAGAATAAAATACCAAGGTATCTTATCCTCTCTTGAACAAAGTTTCCTTCAATGCTGAAGAGTTCGCCTAAGGATCATTTGAGAAGACTCCAAGGTTCTTATATGTAGGGTCTATACGTGTGGATAATATCAATTTGGTCTGATGTGATTATACTGAAATCACAAGGGGACTTACGTTTGAGTGTCTGAGCGTTTTAATCTGCTGGAACTTGAATCCTATCTACTGGCTAGAAGATAAAGAAATATCAAAAGATACAGGGTTTGGAGAATCTAATCTAAGACCTAGAATGCAAGAAGATGGATGAACAACTAGGTGGAGTCCTAATAGGCTGGGTCTCACCATCAGATTGAACAATCCGACACCAACTCAATGCGATCTTCTAAGGGATGATTCGAATATATTCAAATCGTACACCATCAGACACTGATCACCATTCAAGTTAATGCGTGAACAATAGACGCGTAACGACTTGAGATTAAGCTCATTCTATGCCAGCTGATCACGTAGGGCGCACTTACAGTCAACAAGAGGCTAGTGGTTTGGACTAGGCAGATTTCACACGAGTGCATTCAATAACTTCCTTCATTCAATCTAATTAACCATCATCTAAAATGAAGATTCAACAAGAAACCATGCATATTGCAAAGAAACGACACATTTCACCATAACTTCAATGAAAATGGAGTTCATTTACAATTTAGGCATGAATTTCTTGCCTTTTCCTCCTATTCTATTCTAATTGCTACTTTATTTTACTGACTATTCACTATTGACTAATTTCTAACTATTCACTATTCTCTATTAGCTAACTATTAACCTTTACAAATGAAGAGTCAGAGCTTTATATAGAGAGCTCTTTACATTTCAATGGCTTTGATTGATTTACAATCAATGGCTAGGATTACAAGATGAAACCCTAATTAGGGTTTGTTACAACAAACTTCCCTTAGCCAATGAGAAAATTACACTCAATGCTTGTGAACCAATAGGAAATCAGGGTAGGTGCCTCGAAGTTTGTGTCATCACTAGTGAGTCAGGTACATTGAATCTAGACATGTTGAGGTGGAGTTATCTAACTGGAGGAACAGTGACTGGGACACCACCTTGTCTTGTGCCTGCTCATATCTCTTTTGATACTCAATTTTGTTAATGTAAATAGCTAAGGTCGGACTCCTTTAGGACCGACGCAATTGTCCAAGACAAATTGCACGTCGGTTTAATAAAAACAATTAAAGACGTGAAAAGAACTATTATGATTTGTATAAATATATTTACTTCATTATGCCGATATTATTTAATAACTAAACCCGCCACCCTTGGTACGTGTTAATGAGGAGACACGATGTTTTATGATAGCCAACTCTTGGAAGAGTCGTGATGGTTAAAGGAACACATATCGAGTGTATAATAAGACGTTATCTCCATCCTCCAAAATGATCGAATAAGAGATTAGCAGATTGACATCCTCTAGCAGATCGATTCCTCCTTTAGCAGATCGAAAACATTATATATCGGGAGATCTAATATATAAGGCAGACTGAAGATTATATATCTTTCTTTGATAGTTCGGACTGCATTTACAACGATCTAGGGTGAAGCAATTAATCCTATATAGCTTCAAAGTGTGAAGCGATTTTGTAAAGACATCTTGCTATCTTATCCAATATAGTAAAAGACATTTGTTGCTGGGTTTTTTCACCTTCAAGTTAGAAGGTTTTCCCAGGGTATATGCTGTGCAATTGTATTTGAATTATCTTACATCTGAATTTTATAATCTGATCATTAAACTTAACATGGTATCAGAGCCAGGTCTAGGCTAGGAGCCCCAAGCACACGAGAGGTGTGGCTTAAGGGGGGGTGTTGGTGTTGGAAATAAGCCACTCCCGAACCGATGATGGACTGGTCCAAGAGGGGCCAGTAGCTCAGTGGTAGAGCACTCTAGCAACATATGGAAGGTCCTAGGTTCGAGTCCTAGCTGGTCCATGTCTCAACATGGTATCAGAGCCACGGTGAAAGAAGATTGTGATCATATTCTCTACAACTTCTAAGTATTCTCTCTCTTTGTCGAGCAGTACCTCTAAGGCTCGAAAATGGTGAACGGTCTTAAAGTCGAAGATAGGCTTGAAGGTGCATCTAACTTCACCTCATGGAAGTTTAGAGTGCTTATTGCACTTGAAGAAAATGATCTTCTTCAATTCATAGAGGAGAAGGATTTATCCGAACTTGAAGATCATGAGGAGAAACTGCAATTCAAGAAGAATGCAATCAAGACAAAGAAGATATCAATCGACTCCGTAAGGGATCACCTGGTGCCTCTCATCTCCAAGATGCCAACTGCAAGAGATATGTTCAAGACCTTGGAGGGTTTATATGAGATTAACAACGTAAGTAGGGCTCTTGCCTTCAGACAACAACTCCACCAGATGAAGATGGCAAAAGGAGCAAACATCAATGAAGTCTCATCTCAGAAGGAGGTTGAAGATAACTCCAATGGTTTTCTTTTCATATCAGCATTATCAAGCAATGTTCCTACGGACAGTGATACATGGTTAATTGATAGTGGAGCCTCTCGACATATCACCGGTCATCGGGAGTACCTTTCTGATTTAGTAGAGAAAGAGTCACATCTCCAAGTCATCATTGGGGATGATGCACACTATGCTGTAAGAGGAATTGGTGCTACATCTCTAAAACTTGAATCGGGAGTTTCTCTACACCTAAGTGATGTATTGTTCGTTCCAGGGATCAAGAGGAACCTAGTATCTATTTCAGCCTTGGAGGATAAGGGATATCAAATTGCATTTTCTGAAGGAAGAGTTCTTGCTTGGCCTAAGAACTCCAGCATCAAGATTGCTCGTGTGATCGGAAATCGACATGAGAGTTTATACAAACTCTCCACTCTCCCAGTTCAAGCACTTATTCATGATTTTGCAAGTTCCAGCGAACTCTGGCACAGAAGACTTGGACATCTTCACTTCAGAGCTCTTCCATCTTTGGAGAAGATGGTAAAAGGTATTCCTAAACTCATTCATGTAAATGATGGTACTTGTAAAGGTTGTGCTATGGGTAAAAATGTTAAAAGTCCTTTCCATAGCAGTGAAAGTAGGTCTAAAGAAATACTAGGTCTTGTACATTCAGATTTATGTGGTCCAATGTCAACTCCATCCCAAAGTGGATGTTTGTATTATGTAACTTTTATAGATGACTACTCTAGGAAGACTTGGATTTATTTCTTAAGGTCTAAAGAGTCTGATGAAGTCCTAGGTAGGTTTAAAGAATTTAAAGCTCTTGTAGAGAATATCACCGGAAAGAAAATTAAAATTCTAAGGTCTGACAATGGAGGTGAATGCACCTCGAGTAGCTTTCATGATTTCTGTATTGAGGCAGGAATCAGGAGGGAATTCTGTGTTCCTTACAACCCTCAACAAAATGGGGTTGTTGAAAGGAAGACCAGATCTATAGTTGAAGCTGCTAAAGCCATGATTCATGATCAAGACCTTCACATTTTTCTATGGGTAGAAGCCTCTAGAACAACAATGTATGTTCAAAATAGATGTCCTCATCGGATATTACAAAATATAACTCTTGAAGAAGCCTTCTCAAGTATCAAGCCTGATATCAGTCACCTAAGAATATTTGGTTGTCCTGTGTATGTTCATGTTCCCAAGGACAAGAGAACCAAGTTGGAGCCTTCTGGCAAGCGAGGAATATTTGTAGGCTACAGTGAAACCTCCAAAGCCTATCGTGTTTACATTCTTGGTCAAAAGAACATAGAGGTTAGTAGGGATGCCACATTTGAGGAAGATGTTGCATTCAGAAAATCAAAGGGCTCATGCATGGAGATAGATGATGAGACTCCTCAAGACATGGATGTTGACCATACTCTTGAGGTTCAGAGGGAGTCTACAGTACTTGATATAAGCAATGATCCAATTGAACCCTTGGATCCCACTGATGGGCCTAGGGATATTGTTGTCTCGAAAGAGACCTCTCTGGGCACGAAACACTATGCAGGAAGCAGAACAGTTTGCTGCTCCTAGAGGCACATTCAGGGAAAGCAAAAGACCACAAAGATTCTCTGGTTATGTTGCATTAATGTGTAATCTGTTTGCCCTCTCGGGTAAACGGTTAAATGCAGAAAGTAAATGCACAGAACATAATGGAAATATATTAAATAACCAGCCTCTATATTAATTCCACAGTCCATGTACAATAAGTGCTTATAACATTACATCTGACACGACTAACATGATCTTACTTCGAAGAAAAGGTACAGAATATATAATACCCGAAGGGGTACGACACAACCGTCGCGACTCCAACTACCTACCCGTCGGCTAACTAACTGACCGCCGTAACTCATTATTACCGACGACAACATAAACATAATATAACAACATAACATAATGATTATTCCCGGCAACATCATCCCCCCCAAGAAAAGAAGTCGACTCCGACGACTTAATACAAAATAGAGATGAACGGCAGGAACTACTGACGCTAGTCGGGCCCAGATCTTATACACTTGCTGCGTCCTCGCCTGAAAACCCTTTTCTGCTACCATCCGATGCTCAAGTGCGGATTTCACCAATATTGCTTCCTTTGCCATCACAATCCTCCTGTGCCTAACCCAAACTTGTCTGCAAAACACATTTTTCAGTCTCAGCTTCCACCAATTGCTACTCAAATGATATTGTCTCCCTAGCCAATTTGTCCTCGATAGCCACCCGTGCTGCTCTCCTGGCATCCAACTCCTGGGTACGCTGAACTAAGTCTCACGTGACTATTGCCTCCAACTAGGGGGTCAGCTCGTCCCGAGCCCTTTGTGCATCCACCAAGGCAACCTCACGTCCAGCCGAGACATACTCCGAGTTCCTCAAAGTGTACCAGTCATGCCTGGAGGTGGCCACAATTCGCTGGCACAAATGCTAGGAGACACCTCAAATCCTCCATCACACTCCCCAAAGGCTAAAAACTGAACTGAATAACTCCCTGGTGTCATACAACTGCGCGGACCTGCAATGCCTTCCCTCAAACTCTGTTTGTTCCTAACCTCCAAATCCGTCTCCCTCTACGGCTTATGGCTTCCTCGCCAATGCTTAGCTGCAGGCTTCTTTCTCACAGTATGGACAACCACAACACTTTCCGTGGTATTCTGTAGCTCAAAAATAAACTGGGGGTCTGGGGGCAGCGCCCCAGCGGGGTCGAGGGGCAGCGCCCCCGCGGGGTCCTGGGGCAGCGCCCCAGGTGTGGTCAACAACAGCACTGGCACCTCCGATCGTGCAGCCACCTTCCCAATCGTGTGGCCACCTTCCCGTGCGGCCTACACCCCTCCACTATACGACAGACAATGACGACGGAGCGGCTGCGCGGCTTTGTGTGCGGCTTTGCGGGGATTTATACTGGGTGTGCGGTTGACCACCGCACGATGGCATCCACCGTCGGTGTCCACCGTACGGTGTTACCACCGCCGGTGGCCCACCGCACGGTGGTCGCCGTCGGTGTTGCCACCGCCGGGGTGGCCCACCGCACAGTGGTCATTGCTGTACGGTGGTCCGTTCCTTTTTTATAATTTTTCTTTTTTTTTTAATATAATTTTTTGACCGTACGGTTTTTTCAATTTTTTTAATAAATTTTTGACCGTACGGTTGCTTGTCATACGACCGTACGTTTTTTTGTTTTTTTCTTTTCTTTTCTCATCTCCTAATTTAGTTGTCTTAGAGAGTCGTCTGCTCGGGTCCCCTGTCTCTGGGATTGCCCTTCATCCTTCTCGGTTTTCCTCGCTCGAGAGTCGCCTGCTGTGGTCCTATGCCTCTTGAGTCACTTGCTTGGCCTCTCAAGTCCCCTTCCATCCTCTCGGGTGTCCGTCCGGGGTCTCGGGTGTCCGTCCGCCCTCTCAGGTTCCCTGCACGCTTCGCGTGGTAGGGTTTCAATTTGGGCCCGTTGGTGGCCAATCTATTTTCAATAGCCATCTGAAGACCTGGAACCACAATTTCTACAGGGACCACGGTCTCCTTCCCGTACATAAGAAGAAGAAGGATAAGAAAGATTTTGAAGGCTGCGGCCTTCCACACAGGGTTCCAATCGTTGCCGACACTCTTCGGATTATTTACGTCGCCAGGGTTTGGGGCGTCTCCCTTCCAATATTCTCTATATTCCGGCAGGTACACCTCTGTTGGTTGCTCTGGTTCCTCTACTTCGAGCCTGTAGCTTTGGAACATTTCGTAATCCTCCATTTGCCAGTGGAAGAGCCCGTTAAGTGAGCATACCTCATCTTCAGAACATCCCTCCAATTCGAGCACCCCTTCACTGTTCGGCTCCATCGCTTTCTTGCCCTTGCTTTCATTGGGACCCCCTTCCCTTTTATTAGAGTCCTCTGAGTCCGAGTCTGAAGAGGCGAGCTCTTCGCCGACATCTTGGGTGTGTAGGTCAATGGTATATTTCCGCCCTCCCTTCTCCATGGAAAGTGTATTTTTCTTCCAGTTGTGGTTTACCCTCGTGTTGATCAACCACGCTCTCCCCAGGATGGTGTCATAGCCTTTCTTCTTCGAGGGAATAACCATGAAATCTAACAAGAATGGTTGCGTACCAATTGTCACTTGTTGGGCCATCAACAGGCCGAGTGGCTTAATGCCGTGTTGGTCCGCTCCCACCAGGTTGAATGTGGGTGGCCATAGGGTGGGCTTCCCCAGCCGCTTCCATGTTTCTTCTGGTAGTACATTCACCCCAGATCCCCCATCCACAATGGTGTCCTTCAGAATGGTCCCACGGATACCCATTTCTACCATAGCTGGGTGTCTACCACTGCTCAAGGCTAGTAACATCGGGTCAGTCGAAGGGCTGACAGAAACCTCCACTTGTGGTGTACTCTTCGAAGCGGTGGCGGGAACCCCTACCTGTGGTGCACTCGACGATACGGTGGCGGGAACCCCTACCTGTGGTGCACTCGACAATGCGGTGCTTTGCACATTGGTGAGGATGGCAGTCCTCAATTGTGGCATAGAGTCTAGAAGGTCTTTTACCGTTATTGGCACCTCTATCTGCAAGATTTGCCCAATGATGTTATTTTCCGCTTCCGTACGGAATGATGTACTCGCGCCACCTTGTTGTCCCGTCGTTCGGTCGTCGTCTCACGTTCAATATTGGCCTTTGCCTCCCGTAATCTCTCCTTCTCCGTACGGGGGTCGGGATAAGTGGCTTTTTTCGTCTAGGCGCGGGTGATCGCCAGTACTTCTTTCTCACCAGTCTTCTCAGCCTTCTCAATGTTGAGGAGATTAATCCCTGCCTGCGGGCAATTTGCGTCCTCATGGTCACCTGGCCCACACCAACGGCAGAGGTGCTGAGGGGTGGCTTCCTTCGTGCAATCACGGGCGAAGTGCCCCCACTGATTACAGGCCCTACATTGGATAATTGGCCGGCTCTTGGCGTCATACTGGATACGGCTTCCGTTATTGTTATTGTTGCTATTCCTTCCGCCGCCGCGTCTGTTGTCCCGGTATCCTCCAGATGATGCCGTTGTGTTAGTATGTTGGCCGGTACCCGCTGGTGCGGATGTTGTGGCCTGCTCCGTGAACAGCACCTGGTTCATTTGCGTACTTCGGGTTTTCATGTTGTATGGGCACTCCTTGGTGGAGTGTCCCATCACTTGGCAAATCTCGCAGAATGCCTTCTTTTGGCAAGTACCCTTTGTGTGCCCTTCCTCTTTGCACTCAGTGCACCATATGTCCCCTTCGTTCCGACCAATGCTTCTCATTATTTTGAATTCCTTTCTCATTCGCTCCATGTCTTTCTGGAGCGCTTGCACCCGTTTGCCAGCCTCGTCGTCGCTGTTGCTTTCCTGTGAAGAGTCATCGTCCTCGGATGAGGATTTATTACTTTTCTTCTTCTTTGATGTTTTGTGTTCGCTCTCCAGGTCCATCGCCCTATTATAAGCGTCGTCATATGACGTCGGGGGTACAATTTTCATCTTCCTCCGTAGGGAGGATTTCAACCCTTCAACGAACCATCGTTTCTTCAATCCATCTGCGGGTTGGCTTTCCATTTTACCCAAGAGTTCTTTCAGCCTTCGACTGTATGCCCGTACTGTCTCCCTGGTACCTTGTTTGGTACTGTATATCTCCGTTACAATTTCATTGTCATCACGGAGCAACCGAAACTCCCCCGTGAATTTCTTTTGTAGATTGGCCCACGTGGCCACTTTTTGCTTGTCCACATCGGAGTACCAATTTATGGCAACTCCTCGTAACGTGGCTGGGAACTGCTGTACCCAGTCATCCTGGTCTGTTACTCCGTTGGCGGACCAAATGGTTTCACATGTATGGCAGTGCCGTAAGGGGTCTTCCTTGCCCTCACCTGTGAACTTTGGCAATTTTTGTTTACTCGCCATCCCACCGCTGGGTCTCGCTCCTCTAATTCCTTGTGTGCTTGTACCTGGCGATCCTCCGCCTCCTGCAACTGAACCTCCACTCGTGGGTCCTCCGGAAAAAGTTGTTGACACTGAACCAAACAAATTGCCTCCTGTACGGTACCCTTGTGCTCCCTCGGCACCTTCGATCGTACCGTCACCTTCCGGTGTCTCCCTCCGGTTGGTTGTCTCCCTCCGGTTGTCCTCTGAAATGGACAAATTCTTTAGCAAGTCTCTGGTAGCGTCGATCAGGTTTAGACTTCGCCTTGTTTGTTCCACCAACTCTTCGCGGCTTCTTACCCTACGGTGGTATTCTGGCGAACTGTAGAGTTCTCCTTCGGCACCCTCCGTGACTCCTTCTGGCGGCCCTACAACAGTGTAGACAGTGTAGTTCTCTCCGTCTATCTCTGCCTCCGCAACCTCCGTGACACCTCCTGGGTTCCCTTTGGGCAACCCCTCGGCCGGTCGTCCCTCGGCAAGCTGCCTTAGCCTACGCCTTTGTTCTATCTGCTGTCTGAGATTCAACGCGGTTTGTGCCACTTCCCATTCGTCACTCTGTATCTTTTTATTTTTGTCCTTATTTAGTCTATTGGGCATAAGTCACTTCCATACACATCAAACACACGCCATGTACACAAAAAAACTTTTATTTTTTTATTTTTCCCTTTCAACCATAATTTATATCAACATTGTGCCGGGATTCTTACAGGGTTCAATTTCCCCTTCGCCTCTTGCTCCATGTGCGCGTCGTCAGTCTCTGGGTTCATCTCACCAACGGGTAGGCCCATCGCGTCCGTGCGCCATCCGCGTCTTCCGTTCCTGAGTACGTCTAGGCAACGGCGCCAAATGTTTGCCCTCTCGGGTAAACGGTTAATGCAGAAAGTAAATGCACAAAACATAATGGAAATATATTAAATAACCAACCTCTATATTAATTCCATAGTCCATGTACAATAAGTGCTTATAACATTACATTTGACACGACTAACATGATCCTACTTCGAAGAAAAGGTACACAATATATAATACCCGAAGGGGTACGACACAACCGTCGCGACTCCAACTACCTACCCGTCGGCTAACTAACTGACAGCCGTAACTCATTATTACCGACGACAACATAAACATAATATAACAACATAACATAATGATTATTCCCAGCAACATAATCTTATTGAGCTGAACCATCTAGTGTAAAAGAAGCCTCAAATCAACAAGTTTGGAAAGATGCTATGGACGAAGAGTATCAATCCATTCTCAAGAACAATGTGTGGGATATTGTGCCTAGACTAGAAGGGAAATCTGTTGTATCTTCCAAGTGGTTGTTCAAAATAAAACATGCAGCTGATGGCAGCATTGAAAAGTACAAAGCTAGATTTGTGGCTCGTGGTTTCTCTCAACAAGAAGGAATAGACTACGAAGAAACATTTGCCCCTGTTGCTCGCTATACTTCCATTAGAATCATCATTGCTATTGCAACAGCTAAAGGATGGAAGTTGCATCAGATGGATGTGAAGACTGCTTTTTTCAATGGCATGATTGAAGAAGAAGTCTACATTGAGCAACTTGAGGGGTTCGTGATTCATGGGAAAGAATCTCATGTGTGTAAATTGAAGAAAGCCCTATATGGTCTAAAACAGGCTCCTCGGGCTTGGTATGAAAGAATTGATAGATACTTAGTGGGTTTGGGTTTCTGCAAAAATGTTGCTGATCCAAATCTTTACTTCAAAGTATTCAATGGTGATATGTCGATCTTGGTAATTTATGTTGATGATCTATTTATTGCCGGAGAATATCATCTCATTAATAGATGTAAGGAGTTGACTTCAGAATTTGAGATGAAGGACTTAGGACTCATGCACTTCTTTCTAGGGTTGGAGGTGTGGCAGAGGCCTAATGGGATTATCCTAAGTCAAGGTAAATACACCATCGACATTTTGAAGAGATTTGGAATGACAGATTGTAAATCCATGTCCACACCCATGGAAACTAACTTGAAGAAATTAAGGGAAGCCGCAGCTAGTTCAGATCTTGTGGACCTTACTATGTACAGACAATTGATTGGGTCCGTGATGTATCTAGTCAACACTAGACCAGATATTTGTTATGCAGTGAGTGCACTTAGTCAGTTCATGAGTGAACCTCGATAGATACATCTAGTTGCAGTCAAGCATATCTTGAGATACTTGCGTGGCACAATTGGATATGGCTTGAAATACTCTTCCAGTATGGACCTGATTCTTGAAGGATATTCTGATTCTGATTGGGCAGGGAGTGTTACTGACCGGAAGAGCACTTCTGGTTGTTGCTTCAGTTTGGGATCTGCTATGATTTCCTGGTGTAGCAGGAAGCAGTCTTTAGTAGCTCTAAGCACTGCAGAGGCAGAATACATTGCAGCATGTGTAGCAACTTGCGAAGCAGTGTGGCTTCGTAAGCTCCTTGCAGGATTGTTTGGTCAATCATTGGAGCCAATCATCATACATTGTGATAATCAAAGCTGTGTAAAGCTTTCAGGCAATCCAGTATTTCATGACAGAACGAAGCATGTAGAGATTCAGTACCACTATATCAGAGATATGGTACAAAGGAATGCTGTTCAGTTGAGATACATTTGTACCGAGGAACAAACGGCTGATATTTTCACCAAGCCTCTTGCAAAAGTGAAATTTGTGCATTTTCGAGACAAGCTTGGAATTGTGGAAAATGAAGCTCTTGCTGAGAGGGAGTCCCAACATCAGTGATTACTTGATATGTATTATAATGTATTCTTCTCTGTGAGAGAAGTTTGAGGTGCAAGCCCTTGTCAAGCATTCTTCTCTGTGAGAGAAGTTTGAGGTATCAACCCTTGTTGAGCATTCTTCTCTGTGAGAGAAGTTTGAGGTATTAGCCCTTGTTATGCATCTTTTCTATGAGAGAAGTTTGAGGTATTAGCCCTTGTTGTGCATTCTTCTCTGTGAAGAGAAGTTTGAGGTTCAGCCCTTGTTCCACCCTCTGCGAGTAGGTATGGTGGATGACATGTGAAAGGCTTCATGAAGTAACACTTGTGCTTATTCATCCTCTGGGAGTAGCCATGGTGGATGTCACTATGTGATTCAGTTATCAAGAAGGACTCCTCCCTAGCTAAGAGGGACTGTTAATGTAAATAGCTAAGGTCGGACTCCTTTAGGACCAACGCAATTGTCCAAGACAAATTGCACGTCGATTTAATAAAAACAATTAAAGACGTGAAGAGAACTATTACGATTTGTATAAATATATTTACTTCATTATGCCGATATTGTTTAATAACTAAACCCGCCACCCTTGGTATGTGTTAATGAGGAGACACGTTTTATGATAGCCAACTCTTGGAAGAGTCATGATGGTTAAAGGAACACATATCAGGTGTATAATAAGACGTTATCTCCATCCTCCAAAATGATCGAATAAGAGATTAGCAGATTGACATCCTCCAGCAGATCGAAAACATTATATATCGGGAGATCTAATATATAAGGCAGATTGAAGATTATATATCTTTCTTTGACAGTTCGGACTGCATTTACAACGATCTAGGGTGAAGCAATTAATCCTATATAGCTTCAAAGTGTGAAGTGATTTTGTAAAGACATCTTGCTATCTTATCCAATATAGTAAAAGACATTTGTTGCTGGGTTTTTTCACCTTCAAGTTAGAAGGTTTTCCCAGGGTATATGCTGTGCAATTGTATTTGAATTATCTTACATCTGAATTTTATAATCTGATCATTAAACTTAACATGGTGTCAGAGCTAGGTCCAGGCTAGGAGCCCCAAGCACATGAGAGGTGTGGCTGAAGGGGGGGTGTTGGTGTTGGAAATAAGCCACACCCAGACCGACGATGGACTAGTCCAAGAGGGGCCAGTAGCTCAGTGGTAGAGTACTCCAGTAGCGTATGGAAGGTCCTAGGTTCAAGTCCTAGTTGGTCCATGTCTCAACAAATTTGGTGATGCTGAGAAGCTAACTTTGATTAACTCTTCTGAAACTATCTGCTTCTTCAACGTACCCTTGCACTAACTTTGGTTGACCTTCTTCTGTCCTTGATGTACTTGATGGATGACATACCTCTCCTTGACCCTCCTGTGTTTGATGAGGTCTCTTCACGGTGAAGTCACTCCTTCTCTAGTAGCTCACTTTGCCTTGAAATGTTTGTAAGACCCTTCATCTTTGCCATCTTGTGATCCGTTTGAGGATAGTTCTAACACATTGCTTGCAATTGTTGATCATTCGAAGTCCTTCAATTTAGTAGCACCTTGAGTACCTTCTCATGCATCCAAGGCGTCCTTAGTGATGATGAAACTTGAACAGGTCCTCCCTGTCTGTTCTTCCTTCATCTCGATTTTGTTGATCTGCAAAACAAACAAAAGATGATTAAGTATACATAACATATTCATTCTAACATAGCATTTCTCATCTTAAATCATCAACAGGAAGGCATTAGAATCAATATCGTTTTAGACCCTCTGGAAGGACAGGACCTATCCAAGAATTTTGCTCTGGACCCTTTGGAAGGGTTAGGAGCGAAATTGACATTTCTGGACAAATTCTTCACCTTTTGTGACCACAACTTACTCAAATGCATGCCTAAGGATGTCTCTAAGTTCAATCCACCCCAATTAACACTAGGCTTGACACAAAATTGGGAGCAAAAGAGGTTTCAAGAAAATTTGCTCTGGACGCTTGTAATATCCTAGTTATTTATTTATTTATTTTTAAGGCCAGCAATAACATCAACAAGAAATTAACCCGTTAAGATTAGGAAGCATAAACTGAAAACTTGCTGAAGATTGCAACCTGTTGTGCGTTGCACACGCTCCCTGTCGCCGACAGGGTCCCCCTTCCCTTTTTTTTGAGCCTTTCTTCTTTGCCTTGTTGAGTTTCACGCAGAGCATCTCGCGTCCTTTCGAGCAAGCCCGTGACCGGTCCGTGAAGTGATGATGTTGAAAGAAAAGAACCGATGATTCCAGTAGGCTAGTCTAGCCCTCGGGCACGTATACCAAGAGATTGTTCAAAATTGTGAAATCGCCTTGGATAGGCGTAAGGTGATATAAATTGGCGAAGCTTGCCAAGCAAAGAGCAGCGCGTCTGAAGGTCGCATGATGACCCAAAATTGTCATTTCTGCGTAGGAGCGATGAGATAGATTGCATGAGGTTTTGTTTTTGCGGAGTTTACAAGATTTGAACGAGTGACGATTTTCGATAGTCGGAGAAGGAGGAGCGAATTTCATTGCAAAATGCCAAAGACCTCCAAACTCGCCCAAGTGCCCAAGCTCGCACAAAATGAAGGAAATTTCAAAGGCTTGCAAAATCGCCCAGGGGGCTGAATTTTGGACCCTGGGGACAAAAGGAGAGAAATTTCAAAATTTGCAAAAGGTGTTCAAAGGTTCGAAAATTACCTCTAAGTTTGCAAAAACCCCCCCAAGGTCCGAATTTCACTTAAGTTGTCTAATTTCGGACCCTGGGGCCGAAATTCCGAAATTTCAAAATTTGTTAAGTTGCAAAAGGTGCCTTAAGGTCCGAAATTTCTTTAAGTTCGCAAAAGGCGTTGAAAACTCCGAAATTTCTTCAAGTCGCCAAAAGGCGTGAAAACTCCGAAATTTGCAAAAGGCGTTCAAGGCTCCGAAAATTACCTCTAAGTTTGTAAAAACCCCCCCAAGGTCCGAATTTCACTTAAGTTGTCTAATTTCGGACCCTGGGGCCGAAATTTCAAAATTTGTCAAGTTGCAAAAGGTGCCTTAAGGTCCGAAATTTCTTTAAGTTCGCAAAAGGCGTTCAAAGCTCCGAAATTTCAAAGTTTAAAAATCACAAAAGGTGCCTTAGGGTCCGAAATTCGTTAAGTCGCTGAAGAAAGTGAAAGCCCCGAAAATCACAAAAGGCATGAAAGGTCAAAAAAAAAATAAAGAGCCGAAGTCCTTCAAGGTAAAATGTAGTTTAGGCTCCGAAAACCTCCATTCCATCGAAGTCGCAAGCTAGAGGGTAGCCGCAAAGAAGCAAGGGCAGTTATGGCGAAAACCCCAAATGCTCCGAAGTCTCCCATTTCTCCGAAAATCGCTGCGCAGAAAGTAAATTAGGCGATAAACGTGGGGGCACCCGAAGTTCACGTGAGGGAGGATCGCGTAGGGTTTTGAAAAGCGGAGCCAATTTCGCGCGATTTGCATCCAAGGTAAAACGCTAACATAAACCCTTCCAGGCGTCCAAGTACAAATTGCCATTTCGCTTAAAGTGAAAATCGCTTAGTCTAAAACTCGACATTGCAAATTCTTTTCCAATCCAAACTGCGAAAATTTGAATTAGATAGATAACCGTTGGAATTCAAAATTTGCAGAAGTAGAACTATCCATTCGCCTTTGTGCAGCAAGTCGGGCAATTTCTCGCCATCCATTTTTCATCAGCTAAGTACGCTTTGTCTCTCTTGATCATCTGAAATGTTTTTTAAATTAGATGCATGCCTGTGCAAAATTGATTAGAGTGCTTAAGTCTTCAAAATTTGCATCTTTTTCCGACTATTAAAGCGTCATTCAAAGCAGTCGAAAATTAGAATTTGCTCCTAAGATTTGACTAGAAATTGCATTATTTTTAAACTTAGGAGAATTCTTCGAGCTTTGTCCCTTTTGAAAATTAATCCAGAAAGTGCTTAAATATAACTTCGCAATCGAAAGCTTCATGAATAAATGTTTTGCTCAATCAAGCTCTCAGCTAGCAATATCACTCTGTTTCCAATTTAAATTTTGAATTAATCCTTGAATGCTGGAGTATCCTCTATCTAACCCACCTTACTTCTTTTGTATTGCCTAGTAATCCGCATCCAACTGTGCAAGATAAATGCCTAAATTGGTAGTAGAATCATCAAAGACGCCCGCTACAGCCGAGACATCGCGAGCATCCAAATCAGAGATCCCACGCAAAGTTGAAAGGATGAAGTACTAGTATCAAAGAGGGGGATTGAGGGAGTCAAAAGTTCAGAGCGTCTGGGACAATGTCGGTGATACCGACCTAGGCCATATTGACATCCAGGACTTCAGGAATCGGGTCTTCTCCCCTAACGCATATGGCAAGCCTGGACAAATGGTAGAAAGTGGCATCGCCCAAGCGGCGGGATTTCCTCCAGCAGTACAAAACTATGAGTTAGTGGTAGAGGCTGCCCGACATTATCAGCCAGGTTCCAGATTGGTGCTCCTCGAGAATATGACTCTCGCCAACTTCACTCCTGAGGCCATTAGCGACGCATTCGACATTCCCTTCCCAACCAATCCCATGGCCACGACTATAGATGAAGCACAAAGGGCATATGATATGAATCCGGTCAGATGCAGAACACTGATCAACGAAGAGTGGTACAAGGAGAGAAGGCTTCCAAGTGCCAGAATTGGGAAAAAGAACCCAAGAAGTGACTTTCATAATGAGCATGGGGATATGGTCACATTACTTAGCCGGGTTATGGGACTTCCTAAATCCAACTACTTTGAAGAGTGGATGTTTTATTTCACAGAGCAAGTCTTTGCTGTGAAGTCTAAGTTTGACTGGGCCCAGATTATAAGCGACAACATCCACGCTCAGCTAATTGAACTCGAGAGCAAAAGGTACTTCACTATGACCTCTTACATGGTCTACATGTTCTCCAAGAACCAGCTGCTGCCAGGTTTGATAATGAAAGGTGAAATCGGGAATGGGCCTGGTCAGGTAAAGGTCTATGATTGTTACCCGCAGCTGCACTACCAAGATATAGCTCAGAGAGAAAAGAGCAGCCCAGCTTATGCAATTGGCCAATATGAGCGCGTCAATGATGCCTTCACAATGCGCCTGGTCAGACTAATGCAGGGAGGATTACACATAAGGCTCTTAGACCAAGCTACTATTCTAATATAGAGATACGGAGCTTTGATGGCGCCCCTCTCCGACTTCCACGGTACCCAACCGACAAAATAGTTCTTATGGAGGTCGCAAGGCAGTCACGTCCGGCCGACATCTTACTCAGAGAGAGTAAGTAGGCTGGATTCGCGTTCCCCATGATTATAGGCAACCAGGATGTCCATCTGAAGACCCCCACCCTAGCAGAGGAATCCCTTGCAGAGCTGGCCTCTTATGGCCTACAAGAGCATTTTCCGAGGAAATATTTTGATCACGATAATCTGGCAAAGAGAGCCTATGGTCGACGATACAGAGCAAAGGAATCAGTTGAAGACTATTGGAAGAATTGCTCTGATGACTATGAAGTCCGAAGGCATGAATATTCCAGGCTGAGTGTGCAGCAGATGCGACTCTATGAATATCGCCGGGTCCCAAATCAACTCACAGATTCAGGAAATTGCCTCCAGGTCCGAGAATTTGAGGCAGTAAGGCATCTTTTGCCAGGCGTTGATTGGTCACAAGACCCTATCACTGATTTTGAGGCAGTCATGGCAGCCCCAACAAGATATACTGATCAATGGTTGCATCAGCAGATTGAGAGACTAATTCACGAAGGAGTCCAGTTCACCTACCACCTAATGGGTAGCCTCGATTCTCAGTCCTCCGAAGATGAGGGAACGTCCAGTGCACCCAGGGAAGAAATTGAAAAACCTGAGAAGAGAAAGAAGGCTAAGGCTTGCAGAGGGACTCGGACATCCAAGAGAACAAGAAAGGAAAAGATTCCTGTAAGGAGACCAGAGGTCACTTCATCGTCAAAGGACCCCAGTTCGTTCGACGATGTAGTGGAATTAGATTATATACCTGCTTCGCCTTCCCAGAGTGACATCAATGCATTTGGAGCTGATGATCCTCCCGCACCCGACATGCTAGAAGCTGAGCTAAGGGCCATTGAATCAACCCAACTGGGTAACCAAATAGAGGAAGGAGAGATTCCATCCATTCAAGGGATCGAAGTGCATGAACCCACCCAACAGAACCGCCATAAACTGCTGCTCCATAATACAACCAAAGATGACTCTACCATTGAAGGAGAGCAAAGGGCAAAGGAGACCTGCGAGCTCAAAAGGACTGAAGAGCAACCATTAGACGAAGGCACCAGACAATTGTTCAGTGAAGTGGGAGAAAGTTCAACTGCAAGTAAGGAACTTGGCACCTCCTCCACCCCTCCGCTAATAGAACAACTGCAAATTTGTGATGAGACGGCTGAAAACATCAAAGAACGGAGTGAAAATTTAACCATAGCGTTAGCCTAGACTGTACCTCAGGAATGGTTAATTGCCAGAGCCCAGCGCAAGGCCGCCACCAAACCACCTATCAACCTCGAGGACATATTCTCACGCATAGACCAAGCTAAAGCTAAGGGGAAGAAAAAGCCCAAGGCATATTCCAGAATGACTAAAGATGAGCAAAGGAACCGTACTCTCCACATTGCCACCCCGCCTGTAGACAAGCCAGCAGATCAGACCACACTGGCAGATTATAGCATCACAACCGTCCCCATCGGACGAGCCACTAAGGCACAGGAAAAGGAGGAATTCAAGGATTCAGTGCAGAACATACTCAGGCAACTTGAAGAGATAACAACTGAGAAGGATATGTATCAGGCTCGTGCTGAGCAGGCCGAAGGGTACATCGATCAACTCCTGAGACCATTACACAATGCCTCCGAATCCCACATTCCCTCGAGAACATTGGCACAGAGGACCACAATAGAATTTGAAGGAGTACGGGACACCGCAAGGGCCATCAAGGAATGGATACAAGGCATCAGAAGAAGGGGAGAACGAATCTTTGAGGAAGTGAAGGAAATGGCTTGCCACCGAGAAACCACTTTGGTTAAGTTATTAGAGGTAAAGAGAGAATCCCTCCACATCCAGGAAGTGGCTGCCACTACTCTTCCCCTCATGAACGCTCTTTTTTGGACCCAGGCACAGATCCCTACACTCTCCGACATTCTGCACCCTCATGGTATCGGCATTTTCAAAGAATGGTACTCGACTATCAACATGAAGAATGATGCGAAGGAAATCATCAATAGAGAACACAATGCATGCGAGGTAATTCTGAAAACCATGTAGGAACTTGGCAAGATAATCCTTCGATCAATGGTTTCGGGATGGGTAAATGACCAATCCGATGAAGTGATACCGCCAGACTGGGAGGAAAGATTGGGAACAAATAAGATCACTTATTCCACTAAGGACCTAGGCTTTGCCGGTCAATTCCACTCGGACATGTTGTGCTTTGAGCGTAATCGTTCTAGTTGGCAAGATGGTCTGAAGCAGGTAGACCAATACCTCGAAGGCATACAATATAAAATTCGCCATCCTCCTATGCCTCCATTCAGTCTGCTTTTCCAATTATGTATCAGGTTCCAGGAGTATGTTTGTGAGGAACGTGTAGCAGGCTGAGATCTCTGGCGGGAATATTTGCATGAAGAAAGTCAATTTTTGATAAAAGGATTTGAAACTGGAAAAGAAAAAGTGCTTTCCTAAAAATGCACCTTTTTCCTTTTTAAATTTTGAAAAGTGCACTTTTGGCCAAAAGGGTCATATTTGACTTTCAAGTCAACTAAAATGTAAAACTTTATGAATGCACCTTTTTGGATAATTTTGGATGAGTTTTAATTATCCTTTTTGGGTAGTTATTGCTCATTTTGGGGTGGTGGTTGATATTTGCCCCCCATTTATGGGTATGGGCAGCCATGTTTTATGGATGAATCTGGGCCATTTGTTTAGATTAGATCTGGGCCATTTGTTTAGATTAGATCTGGGCCATTCATCCAATTTTGGAGCCTATTTAAAGGGGACTGGTTTTCCCTCATTTTGTAAGAAGTTCTTGAATTGTTGCAAAAGCTTTGGCGAAATTTACAGGATTTAATGCAAAGTTAAGGCTGTTTCCAAATTTCCTTGTGAGTGCATGGTCTCCTTCATTAATTTAGAAATTTTTCAGTTATGTTAATTTCCTTTATATAGCATTTTCAAACAAACATCCAACAGAATCCTCGCAGTTCACACCATTAGGGAATGGCTGATCGCCTTCCTCTCTACATGGTTAGTCTGAACCTTTCATATGCTTAGTTCGGTTATTGAATGCTCACTATGCATGTAAAAGTTCTAATGTTGTAGTTGATAACATGAAAATCCTATTTTCCTTTGAAGATTGCACTAGATTTATGCAAGTATTGTGCTTAAATAACTGGTGATTCTTATTCTAGTTATTTGGAGGTGTCCATCTGTTTACTGAATCTGCTATCTTAGTTAAAGTTTATATTTCATGTATCTCTCTCTCCCTATCCTTCCCTCCTTTTCCCTTTTTTTTTTTATCAGGAGAATCCACAGTCCCATTGAAAACAGTATAAACTCAATTGAAATCATTTGATAAGAAAGATCATAAAGATTCCAGGGAACTCATCTATCAATCGCCTATCTCACCGTAAGTCCCCCTTGTGTTTCCAGCATAAACACATCAAACCCCTGAGCAATCCTGCAGTCAAGACCTAACAATCAAAACCTTGAGGTCGTCCCCTTTGATCAAACAAAAAACAACATTAGGGATTTCCTTATCTCAAGAGAGGATAGGATACTCAGCGAGTACATTCTATTCTGCGTTGGCCGGATGAAGTCGCAAGTTCGGCGATTTTAGACATGTCAACACAACCCTTCCACTTTTTGATCACCAAGTGCCCAATGTGGGAAGGTGAGAGCATACGGTGAATAGGGGATCGTTAGATCTCAAACTGCTGAAAGATGAAATGAAATACAATATTGGGTAGCAAGCCAGCCCCTTCCGCTTATCCAGCGGGAATGCAAGAAACTTGGCGGTGAACCAACCAAGAGAAACACACAAGGCACAAATCACTCGACTGCAATATTTCAGCGGGAGGACTGAAATTACAAAACAAACTCAACTCAACCGCTTATGTAGCGGGAGGACCATTACAATCAGACATCACTCGACCACTTATGTAGTGGGAGGACTGAATTACAATTTACTTGAAAATAGGCGGCAAGCCAGCCTCTTCCACTTTTCAGCGGGGTGAGATTTACAAGGCAGAATTGGTTAGTAGTACTACTACTTAACCTTACAATAATCAAGATAATGTGAGAAGAGAGTAATGCTGAACATCCAATTAAGAACATGAAACTTCTGCTAACATAAAAAATCTACAGGCTGGAATTGCAAAACCGGCAGCCCATGGATTCACTAAAACGCTCATAACTCTCTCATTACTCACCCAATTCACCCAAAATCTGTTCTAAACAATTGCTATACCTGCCACAATGAGAACAAACCCAAGGAAAGCCATCGAAACACCCACATTTATTTTGCATGCTTCCCAATGCATTAACTAAACCCCACGCCTAACCTGGGAAGTTCGATTTTCAATATAAAAATCCACACTCAAAATAAGATGCTAAAAACTTACAATATGTATCGCCAGTGGTAGGAAGGAAGGATGAGCCGGTACCCAGAATGATGGAATCGCCTGGCCAAGAGGTGCGAGCAAAATACACTTTCAGTAGTCCTGCGACGAACAACCAGAAAACACTCCAATCTCAATCAAAACACTCCACAATCTGCAACTCACTTACCAACAACACTGGGAATACATGAACATAGCTAGGTACTATCTTGCAAGTATGAAACTGAGACTTAGCTAGGAAGCCACACTTCGAAGCTTAGATTTTTCAATCGCCAATTCGGCAGCATAACTATGCAAATTCATTTTATTTCTCCTTTCTCCAAATCGACCTTCTCATAGGAGCAAATATTCTTCATAAAAATGACAATAAAATCATGTGGCATCCAAGGTAGATAAGTGAAATATATTATAAAATTAACTTATTTCTCCATAAGGCGTCTATCTTGCTATATTAATATTTCACTTTATAAAGTATTTTTCCTCAACAATAAATCACCCAATATATAATTAAGGAAATGACCTATATATCAATATAAGTTAAGCAACCCCTTTTAAATAAATCGTCCAACCTTTGCCTTAAGTTATAATTTAATTTAAAACACTATTTTTAGTCAAATAGTGAACCTGCCAAAACAAGCTCCAAGGATATGGGGAAACAAGCTGAGAGAACTGCCCTGCCAAAAATAGTCACTGAACTGAGCTGAGGAACCCTTGCCAAGAATAACACCAAAAAATGAGGGAATACCAACTGCTCAAACTAACCTGTCGGAAATAGCCATCTGAACAAGCCTGCTGACATCCTGCTAAAAATAGAACTGCTAAAAATAGTACTTACTAAAAATAGCATACTGCTAAAAATAGTAAGTGTTTCCAAAGTGATTTTAACCACATTTTGAGCAATCGTCGTACTTACTAAAAATAGTAAGTCTGGAAAAAGTCACCTTATGTAGATGCATGTCGAACCATCCTGAAGCTCTCTGAAAACCCAGAAGGAATCCAGAATCCAAACCGTCAAACTCCCACATATAGCCCCTGAAATCACCAAAGAATCCTCCTAGAAAATAGGAAACCCTAATTTCTGCCCCCGACTAGCCTACGGGCCTCCGAACTAGGCTAACGGCCAATAGAACTAATCACTGCGGAGAAGGGGACATTACAATCCGCCCTTCCCAAAATTGCTTGTCCTCAAGCAATGGCACCACAATTCTAGAAAATTTTAAACTAATCCACACCCAAGCAAGTATGAGCCCATGGTCCCATCTCCGTCTCAAGAAGAACCTACCATGCCGATGCTGCACCACTCTGATCACATCAGTGAAAACATCACACCAAAACTGCACTAACCTCCCTTGTAAGTCCAAAATGTTACCATCCATGATACTCAAACTGAAAATCCCTGAAGGATTGAAATCAATATCATGCAACATCTCGTGCCCATAAGGCTCTAAGTAATCAATATCAACAGTGCCACTGTCTATCACAAGCTTGGGCAATAGAAAATAATGTCTACTCAACTCACGATCAAACTCCACAACACATCTCCATATGGTATTGTTACTGAAATTTTCATTATATTTACAATTCAATGGAAAATTTTAGTACCTAGGCAAAGATTACAGTCACATAAGTGAAATCTTTCAATTGTTATTTTATTCATTATATTTTATACAGTTGAAATGATTACGAGAAGATATCTACAGAGCAAAAGAAAGGATTACGAGAAGTAATCTACAAATAAATTTTCTCTCACACAAGACTGTGAGAGTAATCCTTACTTTCCTATGCAAGGGAGAAAAATGAATTAATAAAGCAAATGCATAGATAAAATAAGAAAGGAACCAGCCATTACCTGGGGGTATATGGCTGGTGTAAATCTGCTCTCGAAGTCGTAGGTCTGCATTTTTGAAATCCGTTCTCCTCCAGTTTCCTCCTTGTCCTGAAAAAGTCAAATGGTGAAGTGGGTTAGATCAAAAGATCTAAGCAATGACTAGATGTCTACTTATCTTACCTATACATTTGCATCATTAATCAAGATCCCCTCGTCACAGAAAAATAAACATCTTGGAAGACAAATAAGAAAAGTTCATCTTCATTCCTTGAAGAATTAGTGTTTTTCTAATTGTTTGTTTAATGTACAGAGACAGGTAAAGAATTGCAAATTTCAGAGGGTTTATTATGAGTGGGGTTAAATGAGGCTCCCACAAGGGTTGAGCCCAGCTCATAAAAACCATGTGATTTTTCAGAGGGTACTTGCAGGTGTACACAGGAAGCATAAGATGGTGTAAAGGCAGCCATGAAGATGCAGATTACTGCAGTGGAAAAAGAAAAAAAAAAAAAAGCCCAAGTTTTTGGAGTCTGAAGGGATATGTCATGCAAATATCAATATTGCAAATGGAAAGGAAAACCACATCTATACTGGAAGCATAAGGATAATCTGAAGCTATGATAGCTGATTCTAATGCAACAGTAAAGGGAAAGAGAAATTTGTAAAAAATGGTGCAAAAGTGTACAAGGTAACCAAGTTTCAGACTTGCTCACTGTGATGGTAAAAATCTTCAGGAAATCAAGCAAGTTTAGCAGGTTTGTCAATAAGGAATAACTTTAGAGTTTACCATACAAAACTACAGAGTTTCCTTCTTCAAAGATACCATAAAAAACTCAGAAAGTTTGCAGAGAGGGTTATGTGAAAAGCATAATCTACAAATCCTGTCCCAATAACAGAGATTTCCATTTTAAAAAAACAGCAGGGAATGTCATGAGATTTTCAAAAGTATAGAATTTTCTAAAACCCCAAAATTTTCTTTTTGAAATGCAGAGAACCCAGAACATGAATTTACAGAGTTCTTTTCAGAACAGTGCAGAAATAATAGTAAATCATTTACGTTTTGTATTATGAAGATTTGTGTAAATTTCGTGCAGAAAATTCCAGAAAGGGTTTCATGAAAAGTCTGCAGAGCTACCTGTGCGTGAAAAACCACCTGTAGAGTTTCATTCAGAGGGAAACAAAAAACCCCAAGTGATTCTTTTGAAAAATGCAAGGCAAAAAACCCATGAATTCGGTATGAATTTCAGAGAAAGAAAGATAATTCGGTATGAATTTCAGAGAAAGAAAGATACAGGAAAAAATCAGAGTTTTCCTTCTTAAGAAATCGCCATAAATCCATATATTTTGTCCGATTTTTGAAAAATATAAAGGAATTTCAGAGTTTTCAGAAATTTAAGAATTTACTGTACAGAAATGCAAGAGTTTCTTCCTAACATTCGCCAAAGTCCCTAAATTGCAGAGATTTCGCAGAGATTTTTTGAAAAACAAAGAGGGAAAAGCAGAAAAGTCTTCGGGATAAATGCGTTTTTGATGAAATACCTCTCATTCTTTGTAAACATGGAGTGATGCCGCGGTTTTAGAGAAAACCCTTATGATTTCCAACGCATGAGCAGACCTGTTAAGTCCCAGAAAACGGATGCATAGAAGGAGTCAACGCGCAAAATTAGTTCCCATCTCCATGTTCGAACCCTAGCAACTCGGCCCATTTACCTCTTCAGCGGTGAAAGAAAAACTTGGAAATGCAAAATGAATAATGATTTTAGGTTTTCCATCGCATTTCCCTTATTTCCCCTTTGCTCAATTTTTATGGGATTGTATTTTTAAAATGCAAAGAGATTAATGCATGGTGGTCGAGGTTTCCATAAACTCCCACTTAGATTTATATTTTAATGATAAGCTTTGCCAAGCCGTGGGGAGGCTTAAAACCCCCTAAGTCTTTTAGACTTATCAAAACAAAAAAAGATGTATATTAATTACATATTTATTAACTATATAAATGTTGTAAAAAATTGCTATTTTCTAAACAACATTTATATAATTAATAAATATTTAATTAATTATTTTTGCACATATTAATTTCCTAGCTATATTCTTAAAAAGAAATTAAAATTTCTTGCATCTTTTAACTCTAAGGTTCAAAACCTTTCTTCCATATACACATGACAATGTAAAATGAATATTTAATTGGATGAGTTATAAATCCAATTGATATTTATTATAATTGTGTTTTTTTTTTTAAAAATCATTTCCAATATGCACATGGAAGGAAAATATTGAACCTTAGATAGGTGAAGTTGTCACATGAATTTGGGGGTCGAATTTAGGCTTGGGATGCAGTTATTCATGAGTTTGGGCTAGTTCTCCAATAGTTAAAGCCTGATTTTGAGTATTTCATGGGTCAACCTTCAGTTGACCAAGTGTTTACACCTGATTTCACGCAAATATGCAGAGTTTGAAGCCTTTTTGTGGGGTTTCCTTTCCCTACTCGGATTTCAAGATATTTTTGATTTGGAGATCACTCATGGAGACTTTTAGTTGAGCACTAGTCATCCTATCCTTGCCTTTGGAAGGTTTTTTGCATAAAGGAAGGAAGGATTTCAGTTTATGGAGGTTCTGGATTTTTTCTCAAGCCTAGCTGAGTTTTGTATCTTGTAACCCATTTTGCAGTTCTGACAGAAGATTTCAATAAAGATATTAGTTCATGCCTTATCATTTCTGAGTTATTTTCATTGTGTGATTGAGAGCAATTTTCATTTTTGTGTTATTTGTGAAATAACCTTTCTTGAATTTTCTGTCTCATGCATGAATCACAGGTCATGCATTGTGGTTTATCAAAATAATTGTTTGTGAAAGTCATTTCCTTTCAAGTTTTTGAGCAATAACCCTTTGTATGAAACACTTTTTGTGATATGAATTCAGAGATGTCATATGTGTAGAACATGTGCATTTAAAAGAGTTTTTCTGTTATCTTTCAGATTAAATATTTGGTGTATCACCTTGTTTATGTTGTTAGCAGTTCTTTCATCCTTATTTCTTATTCTCTCTCCCTTTTCCTCAAAGGTTTTTTTTTAAGGTCTTGTTAGAGTAGTGATACCTCATTTTTCAGGAACCGGCCTATCCGGAGGTTGAATCATATTAACAGTTTACCCACAGACTTGTGATTGTCCCCATGTTTACCCAAAGTGCTAGGTTTTAATAGCTTAGTATCGGGTGCACTTTTGGGCCTTAACAGGTATCTAACAGAGCCACGACTGTCAATGTGACATCTCCAAATCTTCTTGCAAAGAGGAAAGCATTCCTTTGCAAGAGCTCAACAAACTCATACTCATATTTGCACATGAATCTACTATGCCTCAATTGAATTATCCTGATACAACCATGGAGATTTCTGAAAACTCTTACAGTTCGCACTCCAAGCACCTCAAAAAGGTGAACCAAAGAAACCAAAGGTTCGCTGTCCCAACCATAAGAAGAAGAAAGGGCATAAGGATAACCTCTAGTTAGAGCTTGAACACTTCCCATACACGGATACTGATTGCCCCAACTCGCCATACCTCTCACTTGAGACCACAAATCCATCCTGCTAGGAGACTGTAAAGTCTGAAAAAGAGTGTACCAGTAGCCAACCAAGTCTGAAATGATTGTCTTGAGGTCTGATTTTAGGAAAATCAGCATCCAAGAAGATGAACAGTTGCTGCAACACAGGAGATTGTCGTCCAAAACAACACATCTACTCATGTCCAAGGTTGGAAAACACCTCCAAGCAATCTCCAATTGAAAACCATTACTTGCATGACCAAAGAAATTGCACCAACTCCCCTGAATGAGAGCAAACCATAAAATGAAGTGGCTAACCTGCAACCAATCAGCAAGCCCAAATCTGAAAATCTGATCCATTCTTTTCCAAAGAAGATGCCCAAGAGTATGCATTTGATCAATGCTCCAATTTTGAAACAATATCTCATGGTTGCAAATTGCACCTAGATCCCAGACTCTGCAATGTGATCCACCCTCATCACTGAATTCAAAAGGAATTCCCACATCAAACTTGAAAAGTGGATTAATAAATGTCCAATCAGCATCTTTATCAAATAACGAACTATCAACCTGCTGATTACTATATGTCATGTTCCACCCAAACATTCTTTTGCTCCAAAATCACTTTTTCATATTTTTGGGGACAAAGAACAAGATCATACTCCTCCTGAATGCAATCAAGCTCCTCCATTACCTGATTGATCTCCTTGACCATTTCTCTATTCTCTTTCTCTCTTAAATGTTTGAAATCAGCAAACTGATCTTCTACCTCCATTAGAACCGAGTATTTTCTAACATGTCCTTTGTTGACTCAGCTCAAGAGTAAGCTCTTCAACTTTCCTCTCTTTTCCTTGAAAATCACTAAGGATCTTCTTTGTTGATTCGATGGCATAATCACGATCTGTGATCAATTGTATGCACTCTGATTTCAATGTCTGCAAAGAGTCTTTGATGAGTTGCAGATTAGGGAGAGCAACTTCATCCTTAACTCCCTTCCGTCTCTCTTCAATTTGAGCCTTCCAATAGAGTTCTTCTATCAAACTATGTGTATGGTCAAACCCAGATAGAACTCGCACCTCATTCTCAAAGCACCTCATGAATTTATCCTTCCACTCGTGAACATTTAATGGTGGTGTATTGGTCATTGGCTTTAACTGAAAATCTGAACCTTGTTTCTTATCTTCGTTGCCCGCAAAGCTGCTCCAAGTCTCCTTTTCTTCACCACCCACTAGCTGCAATTGCTCAATATCATGAAGAGGATTAGATTCTACTAGATCTTCAAGTTTTTGCTTACCACCAACTTCATGAATAGGTAAATCAGATTTGTATTTCAAAACTTCTTTAAGCTTTCCATCATCAAGAACCATATGGTCCTCTAACTTTACAACACAATCTGTTTTTTGAGCCTCGTCAGGATCAAAGGGGAATTCATCCCACACAGGTTCCTTGTCATCGCTAGGTGCCATCATACCTGGATCCCAAGTGCTAAAGGGCTGATTACTTTGTTTAGTTAAAAAGTGCACATGCAATGTATTATTTGAAAAAATGACCTTCATGCAACAATATATCAAAAACCTCACACTCTCCAAATGAGAGGAGGTAGCCTTATATAGTTTTTTAGAAAATAATGAACGACTGAGATCAAATAGTGATCAAGGGCTTAGATTGAAAGTTATAAACCCTAATTAGGGTTTCCCAACACTCTATCAGTTAGAATGAACAAGAAGAAGACAAGTGGTGCAAGTGCTATTATTACTGAGGTGAGTGTCCAGTTTCCCTTTTTGCAGATTTGATGTATCTGGACAGAATAAGACGCACCGCCTCTATGGTCACACTTGGCAAATTATTGATTTGGAAATCAACCATATCCACGTTATCAATATAGGTGGCGAGAGTATCTTCCTAGTCGAATGCTTGTGTCAGAAAATCTTCGTCTATGTGCATGAAGCTCGAGACTCTGGAGAGATTTTCCTTGAGAACTGGCCCTGTAACTTTGAAGAAGTTTCCTTGAACTTTGGCCCTCAAATTCTCTGCACACGGATGCTTCTCTCGCACCTCATCTTGTTGCAATATCTCGGCTGCCACAAGGAAAACCTTGTCTTGAATATCTCTGACGGTTTTTTCAATTTCTACACACGTAGCCTCGGATTTTCTCAGAGATTCAGCCCTTGTAACCAAGGCAAAGTACCAAGTGCTGAAATCATATAGGTCACCAGGCAGGATGACTTTTTTGTTTACAAGATCCTGTCGAGAAAGTCCTCTGATTTCCTTTAGATATGGAATAATCCTCTTCTGAATATCTTCACTATCTTCCCGAGCTTCAGCCATGTCTCGAATTTTGCTCAATAAGGAAGATATGGACTCATGTGTTGCTATCAGGTTCTCAATGAGTATGTCAGCATGTTCTGAGACATCTGCAGTCCATTCCTTCACTTCTTTGACGGTTGCCTTCATGTCTTCATAATCCTTTAACGACTCTTGCGGAAGAGGTATGGGAGGAGTAATAGGTACCTCCTCTCAATCTAGAGGTTTCGCCAAATGTTGAACATATTTCTTCCATTGCCGATTCTCTTCCTCAACCTTCATTCTTTTTTCCTTCTCCTTGGCTAGTCTTGCCTTGAGGGCGTTGCAAGAATCATCAAAATACTGGATCTCTTGAGCCTGAGTAGGCTTACCCAACTCTACTATAGTGATCTTATAATCTTCCGGAGCAACATTGTCCCGAGTTTTACCTTCTTTAGGTACAGCTACCTGCACTGTTCTGAATCCTGCACTATCTCTTTGAATTAAAGACAATCTCTTGGCTGGTTTGGGTAGTCTTATCTCAATCGGTTTACTCACCATAGCCAAGAATGCTGCTGTGTTCTCCTCCGAATGATCCTCTTTAGGAGCCTGAGCCTTTATTCTTTCCTTTAGCCAATCTGGAATGGTTGATTGCTCCATGCCATTTTCATGGTAAGCTATTTATCCTTCCACTCGTGAACATTTAATGGTGGTGTATTGGTCTTTGGCTTTAACTGAAAATCAGAACCTTGTTTCTTATCTTCGTTGCCCGCAAAGCTGCTCCAAGTCTCCTTTTCTTCACCACCCACTAGCTGCAATTGCTCAATATCATGAAGAGGATTAGATTCTACTAGATCTTCAAGTTTTTGCTTACCACCAACTTCATGAATAGGTAAATCAGATTTGTATTTCAAAACTTCTTTAAGCTTTCCATCATCAAGAACCATATGGTCCTCTAACTCTACAACACAATCTGTTTTTTGAGCCTCGTCAAGATCAAAGGCGAATTCATCCCACACAGGTTCCTTGTCATCACTAGGTGCCATCATACCTGGATCCCAAGTGCTAAAGGGCTGATTACTTTGTTTAGTTAAAAAGTGCACATGCAATGTATTATTTGAAAAAATGACCTTCATGCAACAATATATCAAAAACCTCACACTCTCCAAATGAGAGGAGGTAGCCTTATATAGTTTTTTAGAAAATAATGAACGACTGAGATCAAATAGTGATCAAGGGCTTAGATTGAAAGTTATAAACCCTAATTAGGGTTTCCCAACACTCTATCAGTTAGAATGAACAAGAAGAAGACAAGTGGTGCAAGTGCTATTATTACTGAGGTGAGTGTCCAGTTTCCCTTTTTGCAGATTTGATGTATCTGGATAGAATAAGACGCACCTCCTCTATGGTCACACTTGGCAAATTACTGATTTGGAAATCAACCATATCCACGTTATCAATACAGGTGGCGAGAGTATCTTCCTAGTCGAATGCTTGTGTCAGAAAATCTTCGTCTATGTGCATGAAGCTCGAGACTCTGGAGAGATTTTCCTTGAGAACTGGCCCTGTAACTTTGAAGAAGTTTCCTTGAACTTTGGCCCTCAAATTCTCTGCACGCGGATGCTTCTCTCGCACCTCATCTTGTTGCAATATCTCGGCTGCCACAAGGAAAACCTTGTCTTGAATATCTCTGACGGTTTTTTCAATTTCTACACACGTAGCCTCGGATTTTCTCAGAGATTCAGGCCTTGTAACCAAGGCAAAGTACCAAGTGCTGAAATCATATAGGTCACCAGGCAGGATGACTTTTTTGTTTACAAGATCCTGTCGAGAAAGTCCTCTGATTTCCTTTAGATATGGAATAATCCTCTTCTGAATATCTTCACTATCTTCCCGAGCTTCAGCCATGTCTCGAATTCTGCTCAAAAAGGAAGATATGGACTCATGTGTTGCTATCAGGTTCTCAATGAGTATGTCAGCATGTTCTGAGACATCTGCAGTCCATTCCTTCACTTCTTTGACGGTTGCCTTCATGTCTTCATAATCCTTTAACGACTCTTGCGGAAGAGGTATGGGAGGAGTAATAGGTACCTCCTCTCAATCTAGAGGTTTCGCCAAATGTTGAACATATTTCTTCCATTGCTGATTCTCTTCCTCAACCTTCATTCTTTTTTCCTTCTCCTTGGCTAGTCTTGCCTTGAGGGCGTTGCAAGAATCATCAAAATACTGGATCTCTTGAGCCTGAGTAGGCTTACCCAACTCTACTATAGTGATCTTATAATCTTCCGGAGCAACATTGTCCCGAGTTTTACCTTCTTTAGGTACAACTACCTGCACTGTTCTGAATCCTGCACTATCTCTTTGAATTAAAGACAATCTCTTGGCTGGTTTGGGTAGTCTTATCTCAATCGGTTTACTCACCATAGCCAAGAATGCTGCTGTGTTCTCCTCCGAATGATCCTCTTTAGGAGCCTGAGCCTTTATTCTTTCCTTTAGCCAATCTGGAATGGTTGATTGCTCCATGCCATTTTCATGGTAAGCTATTTATCCTTCCACTCGTGAACATTTAATGGTGGTGTATTGGTCATTGGCTTTAACTGAAAATCAGAACCTTGTTTCTTATCTTCGTTGCCCACAAAGCTGCTCCAAGTCTCCTTTTCTTCACCACCCACTAGCTGCAATTGCTCAATATCATGAAGAGGATTAGATTCTACTAGATCTTCAAGTTTTTGCTTACCACCAACTTCATGAATAGGTAAATCAGATTTGTATTTCAAAACTTCTTTAAGCTTTCCATCATCAAGAACCATATGGTCCTCTAACTCTACAACACAATCTGTTTTTTGAGCCTCGTCAGGATCAAAGGGGAATTCATCCCACACAGGTTCCTTGTCATCACTAGGTGCCATCATACCTGGATCCCAAGTGCTAAAGGGCTGATTACTTTGTTTAGTTAAAAAGTGCACATGCAATGTATTATTTGAAAAAATGACCTTCATGCAACAATATATCAAAAACCTCACACTCTCCAAATGAGAGGAGGTAGCCTTATATAGTTTTTTAGAAAATAATGAACGACTGAGATCAAATAGTGATCAGGGGCTTAGATTGAAAGTTATAAACCCTAATTAGGGTTTCCCAACACTCTATCAGTTAGAATGAACAAGAAGAAGACAAGTAGTGCAAGTGCTATTATTACTGAGGTGAGTGTCCAGTTTCCCTTTTTGCAAATTTGATGTATCTGGATAGAATAAGACGCACCTCCTCTATGGTCACACTTGGCAAATTACTGATTTGGAAATCAACCATATCCACGTTATCAATACAGGTGGCGAGAGTATCTTCCTAGTCGAATGCTTGTGTCAGAAAATCTTCGTCTATGTGCATGAAGCTCGAGACTCTGGAGAGATTTTCCTTGAGAACTGGCCCTATAACTTTGAAGAAGTTTCCTTGAACTTTGGCCCTCAAATTCTCTGCACGCGGATGCTTCTCTCGCACCTCATTTTGTTGCAATATCTCGGCTGCCACAAGGAAAACCTTGTCTTGAATATCTCTGACGGTTTTTTCAATTTCTACACACGTAGCCTCGGATTTTCTCAGAGATTCAGCCCTTGTAACCAAGGCAAAGTACCAAGTGCTGAAATCATATAGGTCACTAGGCAGGATGACTTTTTTGTTTACAAGATCCTGTCGAGAAAGTTCTCTGATTTCCTTTAGATATGGAATAATCCTCTTCTGAATATCTTCACTATCTTCCCGAGCTTCAGCCATGTCTCGAATTCTGCTCAATAAGGAAGATATGGACTCATGTGTTGCTATCAGGTTCTCAATGAGTATGTCAGCACGTTCTGAGACATCTGCAGTCCATTCCTTCACTTCTTTGACGGTTGCCTTCATGTCTTCATAATCCTTTAACGACTCTTGCGGAAGAGGTATGGGAGGAGTAATAGGTACCTCCTCCCAATCTAGAGGTTTCGTCAAATGTTGAACATATTTCTTCCATTGCTGATTCTCTTCCTCAACCTTCATTTTTTTTTCCTTCTCCTTGGCTAGTCTTGCCTTGAGTGCGTTGCAAGAATCATCAAAATACTGGATCTCTTGAGCCTGAGTAGGCTTACCCAACTCTACTATAGTGATCTTATAATCTTCCGGAGCAACATTGTCCCGAGTTTTACCTTCTTTAGGTACAGCTACCTGCACTGTTCTGAATCCTGCACTATCTCTTTGAATTAAAGACAATCTCTTGGCTGGTTTGGGCAGTCTTATCTCAATCGGTTTACTCACCATAGCCAAGAATGCTGTTGTGTTCTCCTCCGAATGATCCTCTTTAGGAGCCTGAGCCTTTATTCTTTCCTTTAGCCAATCTGGAATGGTTGACTGCTCCATGCCACTTTCATCAAACTTATCTTGTAACTATACCATCTAGGAACTCCCTTGGAAACTCAGGTTCTTTAATCTCTACGTTCTTAGCAGAATTCGGCTCTTGGGCTGGTTCTTCCATTACCTCTTCCACTGAAGGGGAAGGAGCTCTTACTCCTATATCAATATTCATCCCCTGTTCATCAGTTGTAGCCTTGACTGGAGCAGCGGATGCAACACTTAAGGTCGAATGACCCTCATCAGAGTTATATTTTCTGCTTGCATCTCTGACTACTTTCTTTCCTTTACCCCTTAGAGAATTTTCAGTGGGTTCTTTCCTTTTTCTAGACCCAACACTTGACGAAACACCGTGGTTTGAAGACATTGATTCATTGGTCCCCATGAGATCATATGTGAGATTGGTACCTTTGTATTTAGGATCCTTTGCCTTCTCATTTGCCCACCATTTCGAATATTCAATTATTGGTCTCATAAGCTCACTCAAGTCCGACCTTTCAGAATCTGACCAATTAACCAAGGCAAGGGACTCATTTCTCAGTTTGTCAAAGTGAGGCTGCTCAAACTCAGAATCATCTTCAAGTTGATCTGCTACTCTAAATACTTATGTTGCTCTAATCAAATTTAGGGGAAGTTTGGACCACAATCTCTTTCTGACTTCAAAACTGTCAGCTGCATCAGCCCAATAGTCTTCGAGATCCAGTCTATGCTCGAATATTGCACCATCGACCCTTTTCATCTGGTGAAAAGGGTCAAAATGTTCTCTAGCCTTATATTGGAAGAATGGGTACCAAGCAAGCTCCTTTTCAACACTAGCATCAGCCTGTGACGATGGACATGTCTCTAATCCATTTCCAATAGTGAGAGAAGATGTCCCTGCCTTCTTTTGCTTCTCTCTCTGAATGATCATATAATTTTCCAGTTGCCTGACAATTTCAAGCAATACTAGGTACTGTTGGTGGGATACATAGGTAACTTATAAGGAGATCCAGAGAATCCTTGAATTCTCAGATAAGTAAACTTAGGATATTGGATGTACCAGTGCCTGAATTTGCTGATAAAATCTTTAGATTCTTGAGAGAGCCTGTGATGCAGACCACCTTGGAGTGTCCTAGTAATGTGCATTAAGAATGCATCATTGACTCTTTTGAAGTGAAATTTTTCCTCTAAGTGCAACTACGGGTAGCAATCGTAAACAACAAACTGATTTTCTTTATTTCCCACTTCCCCTCTACAGGTGAGTCCTCTGTATCTATAGGTTCGAGCAAGAGAGTACACCAGATAGGAACTCATATAGAATGTCTTGTTTTTCTCTAAATTTTTCAGTTGGTCATCAAGATTATCACTTATAATCTTTGCCCAATCAATCATCTTCACTCCGACATTTATCTCATTGATGAAGTAGTACATCCAAGGCTCAAATGGCGTGCCTTGTGGACTACCCATGACCTTGTTTAGCTAAACTATCAAATCTCCAATATCTTCCTTGAAATATGCTCTTATAAGATCCTTAGGTAACTTGGAAGCACCTTTCCTTGGCTTTTCCAACCATTGATGATTGATGTTGGCCTCATATTCTTCAATGTTATCCTGGTACAGCCGTGTTGCTTCTTCCTTGGTCATGTAAACAGGGTTATGATATTCAAGGATGCGAAAAGCTTCCCTGATAGCAACGTTGCTGACTTTCACCAAGACTCCCCCTTCAGGTGCTATGATCTCTCGGCTTATAGAATTATAGTGTTTAGAGCATTCTACTACTAACTCAACACACTGCATTGCTGGAAAGAAACCAACAACCTGTACAATTCCATTTCTCATCATCTTTCTAGCAGTTGCTGTAGGCATCAAATTGTCAAGGCCATATATTCGCTTCTTGAACTCCCTCAAGTTGATATGTCCTAGGTTCGTGTCTCCGACCAGCTTCCACTTAGACCTCATCTTGGATTCCGGAGGGGAATCCTTATCCACCAAAAACTTCATCTTGGCTGTGAGATCTGTAAAACAATCAAACCAACTTAAGTTAAAATCTATACTTTTAAGCGTAATTTGTGAGTTTGGTAGCTAAGTGGTTGGTATTTTCACTTTGTTCTTAACACTTAGTCATAAAAATGAAGTTTTCACATGTAGGTATTACGAGAATTCTGAAGAATATATAAAAACCTAAAGAATATCAAATTCTGATTTTAAACTTGAACTCAGATTATAACTTCGAAAAACCTCATTCAACCTTGCTTAGATAGGCAGAAAATAAGAAAGAAGAAAGGATCAGTCTATCTAGCATGATCTTTCTTATTTGAAAATTTGGATAAAACCTTTAGAATCTGCCAACAAAGCCAACTTCACCTCCAATGGAATGAGAAGAAAGAGACAAGAAGATAGAAGGAACTCTAAAAAAACTCAGAAACTTTGATAGATCTGCCTCCTATCAAGTGGTTTATCTCCAAAATCTGTGTATGTTGTGGGAGAATAAGGTTGGAAATGATACTTAATGTTCTTAACTTCTCCAAAATACGTTCAATCTGCAGAAATATTCTTCGACTACCCTTCAACCTGCAAGAATGTCTCTTAACTTTGCTCTCAACGCTTGAAAGTTCGAACTCTTGTGTGAAAAAGAATGAAGGAAAGAATGTCTTATTTGTATTGAAGTCGAATTTTATAATTAGAAATACGCAGATCCTCTCTAAAAATCTGTTTCCATTTTGATTTCAGTCTTAAACTATCATGAAGAAAGTTTCTAATTCAGCTTCAAGTTGCATAGTCATCATTATCTGGTTCGAACCTTTCATCTCACTTCACAAATGCAAGTTTCTAATTCAGTTTTCAGCTCATATTCGAACTTGATTTGCAAATATCTCTTTTCAAAACTTTCTAATTTGATTCCTAGCTCGAATCCTATCTTGAAATCTCGCTGACCTCACCTCGGAATATTCCTTTGCTTTCAAACTTAGCATGTTTTCTCATGAGGCGGAGTTTATTGCTTTGATTCTCCTTGTTATGGCGGACTTGGACAAACTTAGGAACCATTCCTTATGTCTTAAGGCGGACTTTGCTAATTGCATGTACCAACATACTCTCCAAGAGCGGACTTTTAAATCATTATGCACCTTAAAAACTTCTTCATAGGGCAGACTTCATGCACTCAACTTCAAGGCAGACTTCATAAAATTTATGCACTCAACTTCAAGGCGGAATTTGGAGGGCGGACTTTCTGATCATTTCTCCAAATCAAGAGTAGGGCGGACTTTGGAGGGGTCATCTCTCCAAGTAGGTAGGCAGACTTTCTTGCTTCTTCACACTTTAAATCCCCATTCATGGTGGACTTTGAATGGCTTGTGCACCTTGAGAGCGGACTTCAAATGACTTATTCTCTTCTCAAGTGGGAGGGCGGACTTTCTCATGACTACCATTCACCATCTCCTTAGGCAGACTTTTTGGAGTTCATAACACTTGCTTGGGCGGACTTTGAGTCTTAGGTGCCACTTACACCTCTCCTTGGGCGAACTTTGGATGACTTGTGCTCCAATGCTAGGGCGGACTTTGTGAAGTTAGGCATCTTCACTCATCCTTTTGGGTGGACTTTTCATCTCTCCCACATGGCAGACTTTGGCCACTTTCCTTTCATTGCAAGGCGGACTTTAAGTTCGCTATGATCTTAGGAGGGCGGACTTTTGGTTCCCGCAAACACTTTCAACTTTGACAAGGCGGACTTCTTTGGACTCCCTTTCCATCACCCTGGGTGGACTTTTTCAAGTTCATGACCTTCTCCATCATCCATAGGGCGGAGTTTATAGAGCTTCATCCTTTGGAGGGTGGACTTTTGGAGTTCCTGTGACAACATCATTAGCTAGACTTAGAGACTATTTGAAAAACTTTAAAATTTAATAACTTCTTCAATTTTAGCCAGATTAATGTGATGTTTGAAATCCATGCTCAGGTAACCCATCCGAAGCGTCATGACCCCTAAAATATAGGAACTTAGCTTTTTGGGTCAAAACTTGAAAATCTTTGATTGCGATCGATGCAGATCGATGGTACCAGTGTAAATCCTAGGTCCCCACTTCGAAAAAGCAAAAAGCAGACATCCCTAAAAAATAGGGAAAACTTTCTAAAAATAGCTATCTTGGGGATTGAGCTAAAAATGTCGAAAACAAAAATTCCTAAAAAATAGGAAAAAACAAAAAGCAAACTTTCTAAAAATAGAAAGCTGTCCAGATTCGTTCAAATCAATTGTGTTCTTCGTCCTTTGGCTTTCTAGGCACTTTGATGGTGTCTAGACTCTGTTATCACTTGGCTTGCAAAAATTGACTTTCAATCCTTAAGACTCAAACCGTTCAAAACTTGACGGAACTGAGCAAAACTGAAGCGGAAGGCCACGGGACACTAACAAAAACCCTAGAAAGTAGGAAAGGAGAGGTTCCCCATCTTCAATGGGGTGATGTGTGGAAAAGGTCACAACAGGACCTTAGGAAGAATTCGCTCTCAACTTTGAGTGGGGTCCATGACTTTGAGTGAGGTACATGACTTGGTGAAATTCGCTCTTGACCCTTGGCAAGGTACGGGAGCTAAATGCGAAAATTCGCTCTGGAACCTCTCCAAGATACATCACTTCAAAATTCGCTCTAAATCTTGAGTAAGGTACATGACCTAATGAAAATTAATTAGTTTGGTTAGTTGAAAATTAATCTGTGGCAGAGAATAGTTAGTTTGGGGGTAATTAGCCAAATTAATTAAATAATGATTTATTTAATTGATTTGCAAGAAATCGATGCCAAGAAGTGGGGTAGATTTGGGGTGTCTATAATAACAGTTAATTATTGACAATATTAAATAACACTATTATAACTTGTCTATGATTTGCAAGGTGAATGGCACCTAATTCTAACATTCTCTCAATTGATATTTACATGGCAATGATATAGTCAAGAAACATAATCATTCAAGATTTCAAAGATAAGAGGCACATGGCCTTTTTGCACCAACCAAACCTCTCTATTCTCATTGGCTTAGTTAGATAATCTACAACATTCTCTGAGGTGTCCAATTTTTGTAACATGATTCTACAACCTTCAACTATTTCCCAAACAAAGTGATATTGAATGTCATTGTGCTTCATGTAGGCATGATGTGATGTCCCCATCCTATACATGAAAACCCATCTAGCATCAAACACGTGTGGTCCAGGTGTGGCAAGCCTTGGGCACTTTTAAGTAGTTAACATGTAGATATAAGAATTGTACATAGTAATTAGTAGCTCAAGCAGTTAGATTTGCATATCAATAAAGTCTGTAGCATCATCATCTTATTGAGGGAAGATCATCTTATTATAAGACTTACGATTTTTTTATCAAGCATCAAGATAAAGATGCAGAAGTAAAGCAGAAGGTTTGAAATGCTATCCACCCATTCTCATGATCAAGGAATGAAGACTTTAAGAGTATTTGGTATCATCAATATCAAGCATACAATATATTGAGCCCACTTGATGTCATGTATGACAACCTTGCTGATAACCCATCTTACACACATATAGATCATGACCTTATCATCAATTACAGTGAAACCAATGTGATCAAAATAATAGACAGTAAATCCATAATCTGATGTCCATAAGATGGTATCCTGCCACCATCAAGACAACATGAAGGAAGTAGGATAGCATGTATATAGCAATACTCAAGGATCATAATATATTAATGCCACACATAAGCATACATATTGTAGCAGCAGTTCATGAGGAACTCTTATATGCATCAATCATATATGAAGAGAAATCCTTGTTGGTATCATCACCATAGCATCCATCCATTATTATCGCTGTGTAATGACCCCGATCATATAAAAAAAAGACCATCATAATCGGCCATCGATCATTATCATGGGAGGAAGATTTATCATTTATGAAGACCATTCATATTGATATCATCATATCATGATGCGGAAATAACATATTATCCTCATGGTGGATGAGGGATTAGCAGGTCGATGAATATATCATTCATTAAATAAATCCGATCAGCAAATAATTAGTTAAGAGGTGATCACTAAAGGATTAATTAATCTTTATCAAAGGATGTGATTAGGGAATAAGGAAGAGATGCAATTTAGGGAAAGGTATGTCCATTCCCAATCCAAGAATGCAACTCTTCAATCCCACAAGATATTTAATGAGGAACAAACTCATTCCAAGGGATCATCGGAATTTGTCTTTTACTTCTATTCATATCCTTTATTGGATTGGCCTGATTGAGCACAAGCCTCTTGGCATTAATCTGGACATTCAAGGAGAAATCAGGAACAGCACCAATTTATAATTGCATACTCATAAAGATAAATCAGGATCAGCAAGATACATAATTGCTATAAGCAATATAAATAGATAGAAGCATATTTCTTAGTGCTATATCAGAGATAGCTATCAGAAACATTGATTACACAATTCATATTGCACAATTCCTATTTTTATAGCAGAAGTGCAGATCAGATATGAAACAAGAGATCATCCTTGCATAAATCTAATAGATATATCAGAGATAGTAGTGATACTCTATCCTATTGATTAGTAATATATCATATAACATCACATTATAAGTGGTATCATAATCTATCATTCTTGCAATTAAGTAGCATCAATTATCATCATTTTAAGAGTTATTAGAGTCTATTTGGAAAGAAGTCTCTTGCAATTGATTTCTTAGTTAATTATTCCCTTATTTCCTAAGAATATACGTAAGGGGACATTACGCATGATGCATCAGGTTTTTAGCCAAAAAGATGACACTCTGACGGTCACATCCAATTCTTACATGTTTGCACTAATAGGCAATACCTAAATACAATATTTTTAACACATTGCCTCCTTCCAAGCATGTGTTCTAGTCATTTAGTTTTCTTTTGTATTGGACAACACAACTTTAGATTGTCAATGGCTCATCCAATTAATTTCTCTTCCAAACAATGTAAAGGGATAGCCATTGGTGGATCTCCTGCAAGCTAGATCATCAGCCTAATCAAAATCAACCATCTTGCCCACATCATTGGTCCCATGCTAACAAATGCAATGGTTGGATGTCCCTCGTAAATACTTGAAAACCCTTCTAACATAAGTCCAGTGTTTTCTACCAAGGTTTGACATAAATCTACTCAAAACTCCCACTGCTTTAGCAATATCTGGTCTTGCATACACCATTGCACACATAAGGATTTTCACTATAACATACAAAATTTATCTTCAAGATGACTATTTTAGGACATCGCTCTAGAGATAAACTAATGCCAATCAAAACGGGAATACTAACTAGTTTGCAAGATGGCATGGAAAAACATTGCAAAATAGTGTCAACATATGATTTAACCACAATTTTCTGTTAACCTAATCCCAATACATTTCTTTACCCAAAGTGTACTTTTCAACATCTAAATATTTCATATCAAAAGTATCAAATAATCAACCTGTTGACGTGTATTTTGTACACAACCAAACACAGAATAAAATACCCAAATGGTACCTTATCCTCTCTTGATTAAAGCCTCTGAATGCTGAAGATATCGCGAAAAGGATCAATCAGGGTGACTTCAAGGTTCTTCGTTGTAGGATCTCTACGTGTGGATAAGCACCAGTGGTCGTTGTAAATGCTGTTTCTTCAAGGGGTCTTACGCACTTTCTAAGAAAGCTTGTCCATGTCACGCTCTTTAGATTTTCAGGAACAGGTTTTTCCTAATATTAACAGGTTCTCAAAAAAGATCAAAAGATAAAGGTTTCAAGAAATGAATTCTAATCTAATCCCAGGAATGACTCAATATAGGCTAGACTTGGTAAGATTCTACCAATTTCAGTATTGCCAAGGAATTACAACTCTATTGGAATTGATGCGATCTTCTAAAGTGATTAGTGATTTTCAAATCATCAAAGATTATAGATACTATCATAAAGATACATATCAATATCTCAACAATGATTGAATGTTTAAGCAATTTCAACATCTCCAGTTGACCACACAAGGCGTCCTTACAATCAGTAAGAAGCTAGTGGTTTGGAACATGAATCTCACCAAAGATCAAGCACAACACTTAGTCCTTCAAACTTAAATACTACTTCGACCGAGAATGATTCAAGAAGATAAACAACCATGAAGATAGCCACAAGTATTGCAATAAAACACCATAAATTCAATATTTTATTGATCTCAAAGCCAAATGGACAACAATTGCTCAAAATTCTTTCTTCACTACTCAATCTTGCTACACAATAACTTTCTTCTCTCTAAGCTCTAACTATTAACTTCCAACTACTATCTCTATCTTCTCCTAATGACAAAATGAAAATGAGTGAGGGTATATATAGCATCCTCAATTACAATGAACGGCCCAGATCGAAAGAAGATCAATGGCTGAGATTTTGACACCTAAACCCTAATTAGGGTTTGTTACAAAAAGTTTCCCTTGTAGATGAACATTTTTAAATGCATAGCCAAATATTTAATTGGCACAAAAGTCGAGGAAACATAGACCAATGAGAATTAAGATGCCACATCATCCTATAACAACCTTTCTTCTAGAACCTTGTTCCCTTTCCTATGTTCTTTCTTAGCATATCCAACGAATCTGGACACAATTCCTTCAATCTCAGCAATAGGAATCTCAGGAAGATTCTTCATTCGTTCCTCCAAGTGAATGACTTGATCAAAAGCAGTGAGAAGAGCTGTTTCCCATCCAGGTTCGAGTTCTTTGATCTTCTCAATCAGGAGCATGGTAGTGAACATCAGGTCTCGTTGCTCATCTGTGATGACATTTTCCTCTTTGCAAAAGATGACTTTGACTCTATCCTCCAGCTCTTGGATGTCCACATCTATCTCAATCTCGATCCGCTTGCCAAGAATGGTACACAATACTTCAAACACCTTATCTTGAATTGGATGGATGATACCTTCAACTTGACTGCATTTGGTGCTGATGTCTTCAAAAAGGACCTCTTTCATCTGGAGCAGAGCCGACCACTGTAGGAGGTTATGAGCTCCTCCATCCATTATCTTTTCTTGTGCCAGGATCCGTCTTGGTGTTTGCCTTATTACTTGCAGGACAGGAATGATAACATCTCTAGTGTGAGCGAAAGCGGCTACAGTTATCAATAGATTATGGATAATCTCAAGGACCTGGATAGCTCGATGAATTGTCTTCATCATTCTCGTTGCAAATTCAACGGCTACCGTGTGGGATTTATCAATCCAAGAGCTCATAAGCTGAACCAAGCTTTTGACCCTTTCTGCTTCGCCAACTGATTCAAGAGGAAGTGCTTGTAAAGGAGATACTGCTGGATCCTGAAGTCTCAAGGGCTGATTGAGATGACTAAAATAGCCTCTCCAAGCACCGACCTCTCTCTCAAGCTTCCAATTCTTTTCCATTTCTTCCTTAAGTTTGTCTTTAAGTGCTTCAAATGAATCGGTTGCCTCTTCCATTGCCTGTTCAGTAGTGAGTGGACCAAGCTCAAATATTTCTAAGTCATACTCATCTGCAAGAATTTCGCCTTCATACTTGTCCACTACTGGTGTAGCTATTTGCAATTTCTTGGATCCTGTCTCATCCCTTATCACCTTGGACATCTTTGTGGCCTTCTTCTTTTCCATTACCTCTTGAGAATTTCCTATAAGGCTTTCTAAATCAATTACATCTTCTTCTTCTTCAATCACAATCACCCTTGTCAGTCTCTCTTTCAACCAATCCGGGATGGCAGATCTTGTTTCTCTAACTTGTATTTCTTTAGGCAGTGGTTCATCTTCTCGGAGAGGAGATGTCGCTTCTTCATCATTTCTTTGATCTTCCTGTAGCTCATCAATTCGGGGAGATTGACTTGATGAATGTTGAGGTGTCTGTCCCTTCTCTGGCTTATCATTTTGCACCATGGATTCCATAGATTCATCAACCTCAGGTACCATCTTCTCTTGACCTTCAGCTTGACTTGCCTTCTTTTCATGTCGAGAAGATGTGCTTGATGGGCGATCTCGATTGGCCTCTTGCTTCTTCTTGGAATATTCTCTTTTCTCAGGTCTTTCTTTCCTCTTTGCACCTCTAGGATGGGAAGTGTTCTCACTCATGCTTGCTTCTCCTTCTTCTGGTCTTGCCTCCAAAGTAAAAGTCATTGACACATTCTCCTCTCTCAATTTCTGATGCTGTACATCCACCCAGCTGCGAGTACATGATAAAACAGGAGCCATCAAAGCTCTCAAATCTAAAACCTCGGGCTCATTCCAATCTATCTTCACTGCTTTGTCTTCTTTGTCATTAGACGACTGGAGGTATCTGCCATTATCTTGGGCTTGATTAGCTACTCTATAAACCTTGCATTTCCTGATGAAATCTAAGGGTAGCCTGGAATGCATCTTTCTTCTAACCTCTAAATCACTTGAGAGATTCATCCAAAAGTCCTCTACCTGAAACTCATGTCTGTACTTCCTTTTGACTGTCCCCTCCATATAACCATGAGGATCAAAATTCTTCCGCAAGGCAAAAGATGTGAATGAATATAAGGCTAATTCCTTCTCTGCATCCTCCGAGGCTTGAGTGTTAGGACATACTTCAAGTGAATTCCCTAGTATGATGGGCACGGGAATGCCATTTCCATGCTTGTGTCTGGATGCCTTCGCATAAGCTGCTAGCTGTCTAGTCACCTCAAGTAGCACTATCCTGTCTATCGGATACCTCGGCAACATGTAGGGAGGTGAGGGACACCCTTGAACTCTGATGTATGTAAACTTTTGAAACTGGATGAACCATGCACCATACTTCTTCACAAGTTCTTGTGCATCCAGAGATAGTCGATTATGAATCCCACCTTGCAATATCCTAGTGATGTTCATCGTGAAGGTATCATTGACTAACTTGTAGTCACTTCTAGGCGGATGATGCAAATGAACATAAGAGTCACAAACTCTCACTTCTCTGGGTCCTCTTCCGATCACTCCTCTGTGAGGTAGCCCTGCATACTCGAAACTCCTGATCAAGGCGTATATGACATATGAGCTCATATGGAATGATTTGGTAGGCCTTAGTCTTCTCAACTGCACATCCAGACTATTGCTAGTAATTCTGGCCCAATGAAGCATTCCTTTTCCTTGGACTATCACTTGAATGAAGAAGAACATCCACTTTTCGAAGTAGAAGGCTTGAGGAGCCCCTGTAACTTGATTGAGCAAAGTTATCAAATCTCTGTACTCCTCCTGGAAGTCGATCCTATGCGGTGTGTTGGGAATCTTGTTCAGGCGAGGCCAACTTTTGAGCAACCAATTCTTGTTGATGAGATTCAGACAGGTGTCGGGATCATCTTCATACATTGACTTGGCACCTTCTAAACTTTTGTAAATCATATCTTTATGCTCTGGAAGATGAAGAGCTTCACTTAGAGCTTCCTTTGAAAGGTAAGCTAAGGTGTTCCCTTCCTTGGATACGATCGACCTTGATTGTGAGTCATAGTGGTGGGCACACTCGATCATCAGCTCATGACACTTGACTGCTGGAGGGAAACCTGCCGCCTTGATGATGCCACTTTCAATTATCTTCTTTGCAACAGGTGATGGCTTGCCAATGTAGGGGACCTCTCGAAACTTCTTCACATTGAAGTTTCCCAAGTTGGTATCTCCAATATTACTCCATTTGGACACGATCTTGGTCTCCAATTCGTCATTCTTTTGATCTTCCTTGATGAGAGCTGGGCGACTAGTAGATGCTCCTGCCTTTGGGGTCGCCATCTTGATACCTACACAACATTTTGAAATTAGTTCTTAAGCATTATATCTTGGAGTGTAGAAATTAAGACTCAAAAGGAAGATTTAAGATTTTAATTAGGAAACTTCATGATAAATCTAGAGTTATCATTTCCTAATTAACCATGCAACACTTAGACTTTTCTAAAAAAAGCGTCCAAAAATCAAGTCTTGAACAAGAATGTTAAGATAATTTTGCCATACCTCCTCTTGAGTACTAAACTCTAAGACCTTTGAAAATGATGCAAGAAAAAGTGGATGTCTCTAGGCAAAGTTTAGATCAAAGCCCTCTCTTGGATGAATTGCGCCTCCTCTAGCTTCAAAAAGAATAAACTCCACCCTCCTTAGCCTTCAACACTTAGAAGAAATTTGCTCCAAACAAGCTAGATTTCACTCCTCCAATTCGCTCTCCAATTTCGCACTTAAAGGAATGATTGAATGATTTGAAATGTGAAGCAAAACTCCTCCAATATAAAGAGCGCTCACCCCTTGCTTCCCCTAGGCCGACTTGGCAAAAAGGAGGCTAAAAAATAAATAAAATCTCCAAAAGGGGGGGCCGACTTGAAAAATAAAAGCAAAATAATGCCTTGAGCGCTCACCAATGAATTTTAATTTAATAAAAAATTAATTTTAAATGCCTCCAAAGTAAAATTTCGATTTTCTCAAGGCTTAAAATTAATTTATTAAATGCCAAAATGCTTTTAATTTAATGCGAATTTAATTTTAATTTTCCAAATGCCTCAATTTTAGCAATTTTGGCGATCTAATGCAAATTGGAGAATATCAATTTTTAGAACAAGGCTTAATGAAACTTCATGATGATTTCGCCCTGGATCCTCTCTGAGAGTCAGGAGCGATTTTCCAATTTTAGCCTTGAATACTTCGCATCTTGACTCCAAAATCTCCTGGAGGGTAAATTGATATCCAGTTAAGGTGTTGCACTTCAAATTTGACATTTTGCATGAGGAAAATAGGTGGAAATGTAGATTTCGCCCTGGACCCTCTCTGAGGGTCAGGAGCGATTTTCCATTTTTTGCTCAAAATTAGGTCTCTTTCTACTGCAAAATGAGGGAAATCAAAATTTCGCCCTGGGCCCTCAGCAAGGGTTGGGAGTGATTTTCCCCTTAGTCTCCAAAAATCATCACTTTTCTTGTCTTCAAAACTTCAATTGCCTTAAGTGACGTCCAATCATCCTTTCGGGAGAGCCTGCACAAAACAATTTAGAAAAGTCAGTGACAAATATGCTTAAACAATATTTTCGCCTTGGACCCTCAGCAAGGGTCAGGAGCGAAATTACCCTTTCTGGCTAAACTGTTCAAAATTTAAGTCTCAAACCACTTCACAAGGCAAAGTCAGGTCATTTTCAAGGCCAGGAACCAGTTAGCAAGTCCATCAAAAACAAGAAATTGTACTTAGGATAAAGTTCGCCCTGGACCCTCTCTGAGTGTCAGGAGCGAATTCTCTGTTTCAGGCATCATCTCACTTTCAAAAATTTGATCAAAACTTCCCCAGGCAAGAACACACAATTTCTCCTTCAAAAATGCTAACACTTAGTCAAAATTGTGAAGCAAATCCAGTCTACAAGGAATTTCGCCCTGGACCCTCAGCAAGGGTTAGGAGCGAATTTGACATTATCAGGCTCTTGATCTATTTCATTCCCTATTTAACTTAGCCTACTAGACTCATTTTCTTCACTGACCTTGCCTAACTGACTCAGACTTGGAAACCAACTAGACTTGACTCTAAAAAACCTTCAATCTAGACCTAACCTGAGACCTATTTGACTCCCCTGAAAGTTTTACCTGATTTCAACAAACTCAATTCTTCAGGAAGACACTTACAATTTTCCAAAATTTGACTGGACTTAACTTGAATGACGTCAAAAAGGAACCCTTAAGGTTTAGCCCTAGCCCAGACAGACCACTCACTCACTCAAAACCCTAAAAGCAGAGTGAAGAACAAGCACAGAGAAAGCAAAAACAAAAGTGAAAAGAGGGGGTCCCCATTCTAATGGGGCGATGTGTGAAATGGTGACAACACAACCCTAAATGTAATGTCCCCTTTTGGGATAACCCTAAATCTTTCCCTAAATTCACAAGTTCACTTAAAATGAGAGACGTAATATAGTTATAATTATATCTTTACCAATAAAGTGTCTTTATCAAGATAAATCCTGGTTTAGGTCCTGCAATCATGTTAGACAATGTTTGAAATATAATTCATATGACCAATTATTTCTATTAGGGTTAGGGATCCAACAAATATAAGTGCATACATATCAATAATCATCTTAATCTATTTAGATAATCATGAAACAAATTTTTGAACTTTAACAGTAAATGAACAATTAACATCAATGAAACAATGAACAATAACTAAATTTGAATCTAATCCATAATTTCTTTTCCAATAGCCAATCATTGTAGAGATTAGAGAGGAGATCATGTTAGGGCGCTTGGAAAAACTATTCATCATAAGTAAGCCCAAGGGTGTGCTCATACCCCCATTGGCCCCAAGTGGTAGGAACTCCCGTCTACCCAACATGGGGTTGGCGTACTGTTGGTGTCTGTTTTATTATCTACCAAACATTAGGATAGGATACCCGAAGGTATGCTATCCTCTCCTGAAAAATCACTACTGATTCCAAGGTCTATATGTGCGAACAAGCGACTTTAGTGGAATAGCTTCTTGGGTAGTGTATGCTGAAATTTTCAAGGGGGACTTACGTTTGACAAGTATTTTGAACTGCTGGACTTAGATGGATTTAGCAATTTAGGCTCTTCTTTTTTTTTAAGATTTTCTGGGATTTAGACTTTCAAAAGAAAGGGGAAAAGAGATGGGGTTTAGGAAGGCTAATCTAATCCTATGAATTCGGGAGATGGTATCAACTGGGTGCTCTCGAGGAACCAAACCTTGCTTCGCCACACTAGGGACAACTACACAAGGGCGGTGCAATCTTCAATGGGTTGTGCTTATGATCGAGATGTTGGGATGCATAGGGGATGGGCTCAGACTAACTTTACACGGCAAGATGGAAATCATCCATTTACCAAAAGTGTGAGCGGAGATACACCATTAATTGACACTTATCTAATCCTTCATTCAAATTAACAACACTGAAAGCAAATCTAAATTAATTCTAACTAAGTGTTGAGGCAATTGAAACCATGCAAATCATTCAAATAATAGAGATTACAAAGCAGCGCACATGCAATATATTATCTGGAAATGACCTTAAGCAACAATACATCAAAAACCTCACCCTTTTCAAATGAGAGGAGGCAACCTTATATAGTTTCTCAAAAATAAATGAAGGGCCAAGATCAAATAGCGATCAAGGGCTAAGATTGAAAGTCCTAAACCCTAATTAGGGTTTCCCGAAATACTATCAGTTCAAGCAAACGAAAGAGTGACAAGTGGCGCAACTGCTAATTTTACTGAGGTGAGTGGCCACTTTCCTCTTTCAGAGATTCAACGTATCTGGACACCATGAGCTTGACCTCCTCCATGGTGACACTTGGCAAACCGCCAATCTGGAAGTCGATGAGATCCACATCGTCGGCGCATGTGGCAAGGATGCCTTCCCACTCCACTGCTTGGGTGACGAAGTTGTCATCGATGGAGAGGAAGTTTGCAATCTTTGGAAGATCGCCTTTGTTAATCATCCCTGAATCTCGGAAGAAGTTTGCCTGAATCCTGGCTCTTAGGTTCTCTGCTTGTAAATGCTTCTCCCTTAGGCTTTCCTTCTGCCAGATCTCTGACGCCACATGGAATACCTTGCCCAGGATCTCTCTAACCGTTGCCTCTGTCTCAAAACACTTGGTCTCGGATTTCTTCAGAACCTCAATCCAAGTGACCAGAGCATAGTACCACGTGCCGAAGTCGTACCTGTCTCCTGTCTATATGATGCCTGCATCCACTAAGCTCTTCTTTGACATGCCTCGGATAACCTTCAGGTGAGGGAGTTTTCATTCTGAATTTCATCCACTTCTTCCCAATTGGATGCTAGATCCTGGATACGATCAATCAACAAAGAAGTTGCCTCATGTGCTGATACTAAGTTTTCTACTAGGGTGTCAGCACGTATCACAGCGTCTGAAATCCACTCCTTTTCTTGAGTGTATGATCCCTTCATATCATCATAGTCCTTCATTGATCCTTGCTGAAGAGGCTGTGGTGGAGTAGCCGGGACTTCATGGTTGAGCGGGCTGGTAAGATGGAGAACATACTTCTTCCACTGCTGGTTCTCTTCTTCCACTTTCTTCCTCTTTTCTTTTTCATGAGCCAGCCTCGTCTTTAGAACGTTGTAGGAGTCATCAAAATATTGGATCTCCTGGTCCTGGGTAGGCTTACCCATCTCTATGGTGGTAATCTTGTAGTCATCTGCAGTGACATTGTCCCTAGTCTTCCCTTCTTTGGGCACTGCTATCTGGACTGTCCTAAATCCGGCACTGTCTCTCTGAATCAGGGAAAACTTCCTGGCTGGTTTGGGCGGTTTAGCTATAGCGGGCTCATTCACCTTCTCCAGGAATGTTGTGGTAACCTCCTCGATTGAGTGGGCATCCTTGGGAACCTTGGCCTTTATCCTTGCTCAGCCAATCAGGAATGGTTGATTGTTCTACAGTGTTCCGATCAAACTCATCATCTGCTTCTCCTGGGTTTGCTGGTATGCGATCCAAGAAGATTGTAGGGGCTTCAATCTGCCCCCTGTCTGGAGTTCGGGAGACCTTCTCCACCACTTCCTCAACTGGCTGGGAAAGCACTCTTACTTCATCATCAATCACATAGATGTTCATGTCTTGCTCCCCAATTGTACTCTGATCAAGCGCAATGGAAGCAGCACTTAGGATGGAGTGACTTTCGCTGGATTCTCTTCTCTCACCTACAACCCTTTTCCCTGTGCACTTTGTGGAGCTTCCACCCAACTCCTTTCTCTTTCGAGATCCAACACTTTCTGGATTCCGAGCATCACCGGCGGAGGTACAAGGATGGATGGACAGAGTATCATCTACTCCCATTAATTCATAAGTTAGAACCACACCTTTGGCCTTCAACTGTTTTGTCTTTTCAGACGCCCACCACCTTGAGTACTCAACCACCGACCTCATCAGGTCTGCTAGATCTGATTTTTCTCCCTCTGTCCAATCTATGGAGACTAAGGGTTCATTCTTCATCTTCTCAAAACCCGGCTGCTGAAGTTCTAGGCTTTCTTCTACCTGATCGGCAACTTTGAGTACTTCGTTGCTCTCACCATACTCAAAGGAATTCTTGACCAGAACCTCTTCCGGATCTCGAAACTATCGGCTGCATTAGCCCAGTAGTCTTCTAGATCTAGTCTATGCTCGAACGTTGTCCCTTCGATCTTCTTTATCCTATGGAATGGATCGAAATCTTTTCTTGCCTTGTATTGGTAGAAGGGATACCAGGCCAATTCTTTCTCAGCGGTAGTTGCAGCCTGTGATGATGGACATGTTTCCAGCCCATTACCAATTGTAAGTGAGGATGTCCCTGCCTTCTTCTGCTTATCCCTTTGAATCACTTTATACTCCTCCAATTGTCTCACAACCTCGAGCAACACCACTCGGTTGGTAGGGTAAGCTGGAAGCTTGTATGGAGGCCCAGAGAATCCCTGAATTCGGAGGTAAGTGAACTTCGGATATTGGATGTACCAACACCCGAATCGACCGATGAAGTCCATAGACTCTTGAGAGAGCCTCTGGTGCAGGCCACCTTGAAGGGTCCGGGTAATGTGCATCAGGAAGGTATCATTCACCCTTTTGAAATGGAACTTCTCCTCCATATGGAGCTGGGGATAGCAATCATATATCGGAAATTGGTTCTCCTTGTTCCCAACTTCTCCTCTACAAGTGAGACCTCTGTACCTGTAGGTCCTGGCTAAAGAATAGAACAAGTAAGAACTAATGAAGAAAGTCCTATTCGCCTCCAGATTCCTTAGTTGGGTTGTCGCTGATCATACGGGCCCAGTTTATCATTTTTACTTCATTGATTATTTCATTAATGAAATAATACATCCAGGGTTCGAATGGAGCTCCCTGAGGATTTCCTATTATTCTATTGAGCAAGACAATCATGTCCCCAATGCCCTCCTTGAAGTATGCTCGCACTAGGCTCTTTCTCTGGAGTTTGGAGGCGCCCTTCCTCGGCTTGTCTAGCCAGGAATGATTAACTATGGCATCATATTCTTCCAGGTGATCGTGGTACAGACTGTCAGCTTCATCCTTGGTCATATATACTGCGTTGTGGTACTCAGGGATCCTGAAGGCCTCTCTGATGGCCTCATCGCTGACATTTGCCAACACTCTTCCATCAGGTGCAACAATATCCTTACTGATGGGGTTGTAGTGTTTGGCACATTCAACTACTAGTTCATTGCACTGCATGGTGGGGAGGAAGCCGACAGCGTGCACGATACCACTCTTCATTATTTTTCGCGCAATGGTGGTAGGCACAAGGTTGTCCAGACCAAACATTTGCTTCTTAAACTCCCTCAGATTGATGTGTCCGAGGTTGGTGTCGCTGATGTTCTTCCACTTGGAAGTCATCCTCGACTCTGGAGGAGCATCTTTGTCTACCTGGAATTTCATAATGTCTGGGGCCTGCAGGCAAACGATGGAAATTTTAAAGTCAAAAAATGATTTGCAAAGTTTTGAAAATAACGGGGCTGCGAAATGGCTAAGTGTTGGAAAATTTTCCAGTTTTTTTTTATTCTCATACGTAGCCATAAAAATCGAATTTTCACCTTAAAACCTTCAGTCTTAAAGTTGGTTGTGGTTACCACCAAGTGTCAAAACTTTCAAAAAATTTCATACTTAGTCAAAAAAAATGATTTTCTTCCTCCAAAATTTTCGAAAAAAATCATTTATTAAATTGTGGAAAATATTCAAAAAATTCACAATTTTAATTTCACCTCTGACTTGGATCGGAGTAAGGCTACACTTTTCTCCAAAATATTGAGAAAATTCAGAAAAGATGCCTTTCTCCAGAAATCTGTAAGCCTTCTGCCAAAAATATTATCCCACTTCTAGCAATATCTAGAATTTTCTCCAGATGATCTTCAAACTGACATACTTTACTAAGCTCTCCTTAGTAATTTTGAACTTCTTGGTGTAATAATGAATTTGATAATGAAGTATTTGTAGACAAGGTTTGAGCAAAACCCCTAAAATCATCCAACTCATACTTCTAATTCTAAAAAAAACTTTCCATTTTGATTTAAGTTTGAAGATATTCATCAATCCTCCAATATTCCCTTTCAAAAGCTCTTTCCATTTTGAATTAATATTTCAATAATTTTTTAATATTCTCTCAATATTCTCAAAAAAAACTTTCCATTTTGGATTTATTTTGAGGATTTTTTTTTTTATTTAGATATTTCTTCATTTTGGATTTAATTTTAAAATCCCAGTGGATTTAGTGACATCACTGGCATCTTTGTTTGATTTTTCAATGTGTAGGTGGATTTTTTTTTTTTTTTTTTGAATTTCCATTTTCAAGTTTTGGCGCACTTTGCCAACCTCTCCAAGGTATGGCGGACTTTGGCTAGCACTCCTTCATGGCCTCCATTAAAGTGAAAATTTGGCTAAGGCATTGGGGCGGACTTTGACCCTTGCTCCCACATGGCCTCCTTCGCCTTGGCGGACTTTGGTGTTGACTACTCCATGGCCCCTCTAGGTGGGGCGGACTTTGGAGTAGGCACCTTCAAGGTCTCCATCATCCTGGTGGACTTTGGCTATGACACCCATGGCCTCCAAACTCATGGCGGACTTTGGGCTTAGCACCCATGTGACCCCCCAAACTTTGGCGGACTTGGGAGAGTACTCCTCCTTGGGTGGACTTTGGTGTTAGCTCCTTCATGGCCCTTTAGCCTTGGCGGACTTTGAGGTGTGCTCCTCCATCACTTGGGCGGACTTTAGGCATCCCTCTTCTTGCTTGGGCGGACTTTGGAAGGCTCCCCTCATAGCTCTCTTCAAGGCAAAATTTTGGCTAAGGCATGGGGCGGACTTTGAAGGTCCCCTCTCATGACTCTCCCAAGGCATGGCGGACTTTGGCCTTAGCTCTTCTTGCTTGGGCGGACTTTGGTGGTGTCCCCTACATGGCTCCCTAACCTATGGTGGACTTTGGTGGAGGCTCCTTCACCTTGACCCTCTTAACCTTGACGGACTTGGCTCTTCTATCTCTCCACATGCTTGGGCGGACTTTGAAGGTGTCTCCCACATGACCTACAAGACAGTGGCGGACTTTGGAGAGTAGTCCTACATGGTTGGGCAGACTTTGGTGGTGCCTCCTACATGACCTCCAATGCATACATGGCGGACTTTGATGGTTGCTCCATGCAAGGCGGTCTTCAACACATCCCCTCATGGGCGGACTTTAGCGTGCTGGCCATCATGGCCTCATGGCCTCTTCAACACATGGCGGACTTCTGGATAGCCTCATTTGTACCTGCAAAACCTTTCGTTAGCCAGACTTAGAAGATTTTCAGAGGAACTTCAAAATTTCACAGCTTAATCTAATTTAACCGGATTAACTTGAAATTTGAAATCCATGCTTAGGTGGATCATCTAAAGCAGCAAAAAGCCTAAAATCTAGGGATTCAGCTTTTTCAGGTCAAAACTTGGAATTTTCGAGTTCCGGTCAAAGCTGGTCAGTAGTACAAGTGTAAACCCTAGGTTTGCATCCCGGAAAAAGCAAAAAGCCTAAAATCTAGGGATTCAGCTTTTTTAGGTCAAAACTTGGAATTCACGAGTTCCGGTCGAAGCTGGTCAGTAGTACAAGTGTAAACCCTAGGTTTGCATCCCGAAAAAAGCAAAAAGCCTAAAATCTAGGGATTCAGCTTTTTTAGGTCAAAACTTGGAATTTTCGAGTTCCGATCGAAGCTAGTCAGTAGTACAAATGTAAACCCTAGGTTTGCATCCCGAAAAAAGCAAAAAGCCTAAAATCTAGGGATTCAGCTTTTTTAGGTCAAAACTTGGAGTTTTCGAGTTCCGGTCGAAGCTAGTCAGTAGTACAAATGTAAACCCCAGGTTTGCATCCCGAAAAAGAAAAAAGCAGACATCCCTAAAAAATAGGAAAAACTTTCTAAAAATAGCCATATCGGGGATTGGGCTAAAAAGGCCAAAAACGAAACTTCCTAAAAAATAGGAAAAAGCAAAAAAAGCAAACTTTCTAAAAATAGAAAGTTGTCCAAATTCGTCCAAATCAATTGCGATCTTCGTTCTTTGGTCTCTCTAAGCACTCTGGTGGTGTTCATACATCGGAATCACATAACTTGCAAAAACTAAATTTCAATCGTCAGGGTCTGGAATGCTCTGAACTGGACAAGGCTTGGTGAAACTGCAGCAAAAGGTCACAGGACGCTAACAAAACCCTAGAAAGCAGGAAAATCAGAGGGTCCCCAGTAGCAATGGGGCGATGTGTGGAAAAAGGTCACAACACGTACTTACATTGTGAGAACCTATACCACCTTTCCCTAATATGCTTTCTTGCTAACTCTTCTCATGACTGCTAGTTGGAAAATTATATCAACATAAATAAATCCATCAATTCCCTTATTCACTACCTAAACAATATATATGTATTCACATAACAAATATTTTATCCTACATAATATATTTATATATTCATATGTATACCACTATACATATACATCAAACATATTTGTATTTCTATGCATACCAGTCTATGCTAGAATTCTGCTATTAAATGCTGTCCATATATATCTCTAATCTGATTTGATGAATGCAGATTGGAAATTATAATGATTCTAAATCCTTGTCGATATCCTTCATGAATGCTGATTCTATGTATAAGACTGTTGTTCTCATTCCCTTCGATGCCTTCTTTCATATGATAATTCTGCCCTACTTCAAGAGAAGATGTAGAGTCACAACCTTTGCAATGGTGGTGTCTCTTCAAGCTACCTGATACCTCTTCATTAGAAATCGGTACTGTTTATATTTTCCTTTAAGCAAACTGTTGACTAATCAACAAGTCAATGTTTATTAATATACTAATGTTTATTATTGTAAGTTTACTAACTGTTTGCTGCCTTTGTTCCCTTAGCAAATTACTGGTCATGTGTCTTTTGATTTATCATCTTGCTTGGAGACGGTATGGGTGTCAGATTAGTGCTTCTTAATTTGGGCTTAACTATAAAAACTGTGAAGTCTTACTAGTAAGACAATTTTTCTGACTGAGAGAAATCAATTCCTGGATTTATTTATGTTATTTCCTTCTTGCTTACAGAAGTGAGAGTGTTTATGGTAGGAACATGACAATCCACTCTTCCCGAGATTCTCTTTCCTCAAGCAATGACAATTTTAACCAAACCTTTTCAATGCAAGGGTCCCTAAACTAACCCTTGGAGATTTTTAGTCTTTTAGATCTTCCTTGTAATATAATTAGCTTCTATAACGCTGATATTACCTTAAGCTGCAAATTTGAACATGTAACAACATAATTTCGAGTCGGAGATAATTTTTTCTCATCCTCACTTTGTATTACTCTATTAATGATTTGCACAATGTTAACACAAGAACTTGTATATTAAGATGAAGTTTAGAAGTATGAAACACATCTATGACTTTAACCGTGATGTTTCCTATTAATGTTGGTCTTCTTTCCTTCTCATTCAAGATGCAAAACATAGGTCATTATGGTGATGCCCCATAGATGATATCACCTGTCTTATAAGATTGATTCCCTATTTCCTCAATAGATAATTTTTTATTCTACAATAGAATTTCTTCATAGGTGGTAGGAATCTAATAATACTAGTTTGGATGAAAGCATTGTTTGAGAGCCCATACATCTTTTGTCCATAAATGCATTACAGTTCCCTTATGTATAATTAACTATACCATACATGAAAGAGCTATGATAGGTATAGCAGGTAAGAGTGTACCCCAAAGGTGAAGGGGTAATGCTTAAATATACAGAATAAAAGGGAGACCTTATGAGGTTAGGAATATGTTTATGGAATTTCATTTGTTTATATTGTAGTTGTACCTTAACACAATTGTTTGCGAGAGGGTAAAATGTTATGAATTTGACTGTTAATATTTGTAAAGAATCTTTGACATAGTGACAGATTACTATGTTCAATCATGCTCCGTACTTTATTAGGTTTTAACAATTGTTTCAATTCTTGATTATGGTCTTAGTGATGTTACACTGTGTGATAAGTAGTTTCTAATATGATAAATATTGTTTGTGATAGGTATTCAGATATGTCTAGGTTTCTTACTCAACAGTTGAGAAACTTTATGATAGTCGGTGAGATAAATTTCTCAAAAATGTAAAGATGTCATACCAATTAGAGAGCATGAAGGATGGTTTGTCCTTGATTAAATAGGTTTAGAAGATGATTGCAAAGTGTACCTGATTTCTCTAATGTCTAGCTATTCACGAGTACATTATTTCATGATGATTTCTTGGACATGATTGAATTACCAAGGGTCGTATACCTGAACTAGGGTTTGAGCGGTTTGTTAGTTCCATTGTTCTTGAACTAATTAATGACAAGGTTATCAATAAGTTTTAGTCTTGCGTTGTAGTCTTGTCACGAGTGTGCCCTAGAGGATGGTATTGTTATTAGAGCTTGCTTCTCACAGGAATATATTGTGAATGGTCATTATTCTCAATGTTGGTTGAAAATTTTGTACACCTAGGAGGATGTGCAAAATTGTGGTTTCAAACACAGTGTGTGAGTTATAAACTCTCATAATTTAGGGAAGGCTCCCCCTTTTCTACTAATACTAACTAAATGCTTAATCTAACTTGGGTGAGACAACAACCTTTTCTCTTTTTTCAGAAAAGATTAAATTCTTTTCTCTTACTAGAAAAGAAACAACAATTTTTAAAAGATAAATAGTAAATACAAAAGCTTAAAGTAATGACAAGAAAGGAAATGAAGTTTCCTAAAAGCACAAAGACTTCCATTACTTCCTCCGGGACGGGAAAACAACAACTAAGCACAAAGTCTTGAGTTCCCACTATCCTATCTACCTTTTTCAGAATAATAAAACATGAATGATGAAAAACATATAACAACACAAATTCTGCAATTATGATGCACCTTCGAATGGGAACAACCACAAGCACAAAGTCTTTCAACTCTTCTCAGATTTTAACTAATAACTAAACTAATTCAACCCTCACTATTTGCAACACAAAGTCTGCAAGAAATCAGATTGAAGCTCCTTTCAACAACTTACCCAAGCAAATATAAAGCACTATGCCACTATGACACAAGAACACAATGGATACAAATTATGGTTTCAACATAAAGTCTGAAACTCACAACCTTCTTGATATTACTTGAGAAAAACAATTTTACAAGTATAAAGCTCAAAGTCTTTATGATTGCAAATTTTTGTAGAGTTTTCTCGCTTGCTAAAAAGATCCCGATTACATAGAGCACCCTCCTGTATATATAGGAGAGGGGTTGAGAGCAAAAAAGTGGGAGAAGTCTAACTAACTGAGACTATTTCTACAACTAACTAACTAACTATGACTTATTCAAATTTATAGCTCTATTGCTAACCAACTTGTAATTTGTTTACATGTAATTACAATTTACAAGGTTACAAGTAATATGATTACTTGCAATTACGATATTTCACTTTACATGTAATTTGTCAAAACTAAATTAAAAATGCATAATTGAAACTGGTCTAAGTGTTCGAGACACGACTCTATTTACATCCTCCTCTGTCTAAGAGGTCTTCATGCTGCTATAAGATGCTGGAACTTGAAGTATTTGAGATCGATGACCATGAATGGTAATGACAGTGACCTCATGAAGATCAACCACTGAACTTGAAGATATTAACATTCTTTATTGGTCACTGTGACAATGAAAGTCACTGCTTTTTACCACATAGCATTGCTATAATGCATTGTAACAATGCATTTCTCTGCTGCATTACTCCTTCATTTGTTAAGTCCTCTATGCTTCATGGTTCATGATATTTTGATCCAATCTGTGCATATGATAGTATATTCTTTCCATTTGTCATCATTTTTGCCATCAACATATGACAACGTTGGCTTTTGCTTGCTGTCCTTACATGCATTGAAACCCCTTGCAATCGGGTCTCTAGGACCCAACTGCAAGTAATGATCTTGCAAAGGGAAAATGTGGGAATGAGAGTATGTGGAGACAAGGCAAATTTCGGATCTTGGGAGGTGTAATGTGAATGCAAATGGATTGCAGCGAACTTAGTATGCGGAATGGAAGAATGCAAGTTGGGAAACAATGCAGTCACTATGCTCACTTGCAATCTGGTCTTGAAGACCCAAATACAAGTGAGCATAGTGATTGCAAACATATGGTAAGGATAAGATTGCAATGCAAGTAAGCATATTTGCAAGGATGGTGGGAGGGACAAACTTGCAAGCGGGGTTTTGAGACCCGATTGCACACAATGATAATAGCTAAGTGTAATGTCCCCTTCTCCACAGTGATTAGTTTAGTTGGCCGTTAGCCTATTTTGGAGGCCCGTAGGCTAGTCAAGAGTAGAAATTAGGGTTTCCTATTTTCTAGGAGGATTCTTTGGTGTTTTCAGGGGGTGTATGTGGGTGCAGTTTGTTAGTTTGTAGCATAGATGAAAAACTCGGATTTTGCAATAACTCGGCAAGGCCAAAAAATTTTAAAAACTCGGGACTCGCCAAAACTCGGCAAAACTCGGCAACTTTATCGAACATTTGAAAATACATTTTTTTTTTATATATAATTCAAAAACACACATTTACACCAAATTTGTATAACATATATGATTTCCATGATATATAAATCAAATTTTTTTGGTAATACATAGCAACAAATGCAAGTATCATAGCATAAACCAAAAACCAAGTGCAACATATGTATAAGAGTTCAATACATATCAACGTATCATAGTGACAGTCTCATAGAGTTATAGAGTCATAGACCACAAAACAAGAACCTCTGAAATTCTGATTACATATCAAGTTCAAAGTTTGGTATCAATGAAAATAAGAAATCATAAATTGCGTCTACGACTAAAGCTCAAAACAGATTGTGGCCGCTGGGTGGGTGGTGCTGAAGTAGTGGCAACATCCTCAACACTAACAGGTGCCTCTGCTGCATGATCAACCTCCTGCTCCTCCTCACGTGCTGCCACTTCCGCATCCCATTCCTCTCCTGCCCTCTCCAACTCACTCAGCTGCTCATTAGTAAGGAATGGATCCAAATCATTATCAACATCATCAGGAGAAGCAACCCATTCTGCTGCATATGGATCAATGTCATCCAAGTCAAGTGTTTCATGTGAATCTTGCCCTAGCACCTTCTTCTCATGTAATCGAATGTTGTACCGCACATAGACAAGATCATTCAAGCGTTGTTGAGTCAACCTATTGCGCTTTTTTGTGTGGATGTTCTCAAAAACACTCCAGTTGCGCTCACAACCAGAAGCACTACAAGGCTGTGATAATATGCGGATGGCAAGCTTTTGAAGATTAGGCGTTGTGGCACCATAATCTTCCCACCACAAATCTGCAAGGATACAAAATGTGATTTATAACTTGTAAAGATTTCAATAATCTTAAAGAGAGAAATAAATGGTAAAAATTAAACATATGTTTTTTTTTACCTGGTCGTAAGGTGGCTCTCCTACGTTTGCAATCAGGTGAAGAAAACAATTCCCCTAAGGCCTTCTTATAACTCTGCAACTCATCAAGTATCAGGTCTCGAAGGATCTCATCATCAACTAATCTCCGAATGCATGTGTCAAGGCCAATTCTAACCTCTGCATCTGCTCTGAAACTCGGAGAGTAAAAAAACTTGGGATTCAAGAAGTAGGCAGCAGCATGAATATGTTGGTGGAGTTGATGGTTCCACCTCCGATCAATTATGCGCCATATGGGTTCATACTTGGTCTTGTTTGACCCATACAAGTGTTGAATCGGCTCTTTGGCCTTATCCATGGCCTCATATAGATACCCCATGGAGTTATGATCCCCATCCACCATTCGTAGCACCCTCACCAACGGTTCCGACACCTAGATATAAAAAATCTAACAAAATCAGCAGATTGAAATATTAGAAAATTAAATAATAAATCATCAATTAAAGTTTCAAAACTTACATTGATGATCTCCTCCACTATCTTGGCAAAATTAGTATCAAAAATGGCAATCACAACCTTCTCTGCTTCAGGCTTTGCAGCATAAGGACTCCCCAACCATCTTTCACTCACGAACATCCGCTTCAGGTTGGGCAATGTAGCAAGTATGCTCTGCAAGGTGAGGAAATTGGTAGCAAAGCGTGTAACCCCCGACCGCACAAGATCCTTACCTTCAGTGTGCTCTCTCATAAGATTCAGGACCCATGTGTGATTGTAGATGTATTTGGTGATATTCCTTCCATCTTCAACCACTTTCTTTACCCAACTTAGTTTCCCTATGTCCTCAAGCAGCAAGTCAAGACAATGGGCAGCACAAGGGCTCCAAAATAATGTCGGATGTCTAGCCATTAGAAGTTTGCCGGCTGCCACATATGCAGCTGCATTATCAGTCACAACTTGGATGACATTCTGCACTCCCACATCCATCACCACTTCATCCAACATGTTGCACAAGGTCTCCGCATTCTTCACTTCATTGGAGGCATCAATTGATTTTAAAAATACTAACTGTCCTCCTGAAGCAACTAGAAAGTTGATGAGTGTCCTGTTCCTACCATCTGTCCATCCATCAGAAAGAATGGTGCAGCCATTCTTTTCCCAAATAGTCCTTTGCTCTTCCACTAATGCATGAGTGTTTTGGACCTCATCCTGCAATAACGGTCCACTTACCTCGTAACGGCTTGGGGATTTGAACCCCTTACCTGCCACAGTCAACGCGGTGACCAATTGGTCCCAAGATGGACTAGAAATAGCATTGAACGGAACATCGTTGTAGATAAAAAATCTAGCACACGCCACCTTGGCTTGTTGGTGAGCCTCTTTATTCCATGCAGTGCCAAGCAATCCAGGTTGTGCACCAAGAGTGTTACGTGGAATAAAGAAGTTTTCCATGTTGCTGTCCAAAGTTCCCTTTGCTCGTATCCGTGGCCCAAGGGAAGAACTAGATGTCCCCACATCTGTATGTGACCCCATGGAACTCAAATCTGCCCTTGGGGCTGCCATTGCCTCTGCTGTTCTCTTTTTTGTTGCCTTCCTTTGATCATATGCTTCAAGCTTTGCTATTGCATCTCTCGTAGCCTCTTCAGTACATTCCGTACAGCTTGTGGTATCTCGGCATTGAATTTTTGCAAGGTGATATTTTAACCTATTAATGCCACCTTTTACAATTTTTTTGCAATGGTTGCAAAAAACATCTCCTCGTTTTGGACCTGGTCTCCCATGTTTCCAACAAGGGTCTCTCTTTTTGCCACCAACTTTAACTGTAGAAGCTGAATCCATTTTCTTTCAAAAAGATGTGGAAAAGAACCTAGCAAAAGAGAGGCAACATTTAGAGATAAATAACATTGTTACCAAAAAAAATCACAAACATCCAAAAATTACAATGACTGTATAACTGTATTTTATTTACAGTCATCTATTAATAGATGACTCTCTAAAATTAAAATTTTTAATTGGTTGTGTATTTTTTTAAGTTTTTAACTTCAAATTTAAATTTAAATGAAATACTTTAATACACATTGACATTACACAGTTGACAGTCATTTCAAATGACTATGAGTATTTCACAATTGACTGTGTAATACACAGTCATTAATTACAATGTACATTAATGATTAATGTATTACACAGTCATCAGTCATTTGAAAATGACTATGTATTACACAGTCATTTCAAAATTTGAAAATGACTTTGTATTACACAGTCATCAGTCATTTGAAAATGACTGTGTATTACACAGTCATCAGTCATTTGAAATTTTGAAATGACTGTAATGACTGTGTATTACACAGTCATTTGAAAATGACTATGTAATACACAGTCATTTCTCATTTGAAATGACTGTAATGACTGTGTATTACACAGTCATTTCAAATGACTGATGACTGTGTAATACACAGTCATTTGAAAATGAATGTGTATTACACAGTCATTTGAAATGACTGTGACTGTGTAATGATGACTGTGTAATACACAGTCATTTGAAATGACTGTGACTGTGTAATGATGACTGTGTAATACACAGTCATTTGAAAATTTGAAATGACTGTGTATTACACAGTCATTTGAAAATTGAAATGACTGTGACTGTGTAATACACAGTCATTTGAAATGACTGTGACTGTGTAATGATGACTGTGTAATACACAGTCATTTGAAAATTTGAAATGACTGTGTATTACACAGTCATTTGAAAATTGAAATGACTGTGATTGTGTAATGATGACTGTGTAATACACAGTCATTTGAAAATTTGAAATGACTGTGTATTACACAGTCATTTGAATTTTGAAATGACTGTGACTGTGTAATACACAGTCATTTTGAAATGACTGTGTATTACACAGTCATTTTGAAATGACTGTGATTGTGTAATACACAGTCATTTTCAAATGACTGTGTATTACACAGTCATTTCAAATGACTGATGACTGTGTAATACACAGTCATTTGAAATGACTGTAAATTGTAATTACTAATGATTGTGTATTACACAGTCATTTGAAATGACTGTGACTGTGTAATACACAGTCATTTGAAATGACTAAGACTGTGTAATACACAGTCATTTTCAAATGACTGTGTATTACACAGTCTTAGTCATTCGAAATAAAACAATACAAAAAGATACCTGGTCGTGCGTGCAAATGCAAACAATACAGTCATTTTGACTGTGTAATACACAGTCATTTCAAATGACTGTGTATTACACAGTCAAAATGACTGTGTATTCGAAATAAAACAATACAAAAAGATACCTGGTCGTGCATGCAAATGCAAACAATACAGTCATTTTGACTGTGTAATACACAGTCATTTCAAATGACTGTGTATTACACAGTCAAAATGAGTGTGTATTCGAAATAAAACAATACAAAAAGATACCTGGTCGTGCGTGCAAATGCAAACCCTATGCAAATCGCGTGGCGTTTTTTGCCTTCCGGAGTCGCGCGAGCCGCGAAATGGAATAAAGACTTTGGTTTTTTTTTTTGCCTGCGACTTAAGTCGCGTTTTTCTCGCATTTTGTGCCGCGTTTCGGGCGGGTTTTGGCCATTAACGGCGATTATTTGCCAAAAAAATCGCGGCGAGTATATAAAAAAATCGCCCCGAGTATTTCCGCGATTAACTCGCGCGGCATTATGGATCGCGATTACTCGCGAGTTTTTGAATTGCTCGCCGAGTTTTGCAAGTATGGTTTGTAGTGTTTCCTTGTGTGGAGTTGGTTTTAGAGTGTGTGGGTTCTTTGGAGTGTGTTTAGAGATAATTTGAGTGTGTGGGGAGTGATTTAGAAGTGTTTGTGAGGAATTTAATGTTGCTGGTCTGTATTTCCATCCTGTTGTTCATTCATATCAGATTTGTTTTTTTGCGGTTGAAGCTGGTTTTCAGGTGTGTGAGTCTATGGGTGTGGTGTGAAAGGTTTTGGTAATAAGTTGCAGCTGTTAGTTTGGGTTTTGGCATTTGAATATCCATGATGAATCATATTGTAATGCTTGTTAGTAGTACTAACAACAATTTATTTGAACTCTCTTAGTCCCACTGCACAAGTGGAAGAGGCTGGCCTTGCCGCCTAGTTTGGACAATGATTCTAGTAATTTTGTAATCCATGTTTGCATTGTAAAGCTGATTAGTAGTACTAACAGCTATATACTTGGATTGTTGTTCTTTGGCCCATTGCATAAGTGGAAGAGGCTGGCTTGTTGCCTTCTTATCTATTGTAATTATGTCCTCCCGCTGAATAAGCGGTTGAGTTGATTGTAATCTCATTTTCAGTCCTCCCGCTGAATAAGCGGTGGAGTTGATTGCTATTTCATTTCTAGTCCTCCCGTTGCATAAGCGATAGAGTGATTGTTCTTTAGTTCTTGCATCATCCTTGGCTGGTTTACCGCCAAGTGATTTTTAATATTCTCTATATCCCGCTGGAAAGTGGAAGGGGCTGGCTTGCTGCCCAAGCATTGTGTTATTTCCAGTTTTTTAAAGCTAACGATCCTCTCAACACCGTATGCTCTCACCTTCCCATATTGGGCACTTGGTGATCAGAAAGTGGAAGGGCTACAATTTCAGCATTATTGTATCTTCATTTCCTAACCTTAACAGGTTCTTGTTGTGATTGTAACTAGAAAAAAATTGAAAAAAATTGTGGGGATATTATAGTGGTATCAGAGCTGGTTATCCTGCCAGCCTGTGTAGTCAGAGTTCTCCATGAGTGACAGAGACATCAGATACTACAGCAGAGCAAAAAGAGAACAATATCAGATTCCGTTTGTTCCCTTAGAAGAGATATTTTCAGAGGTTCTGAGAAACAGAGAGATAGCAGTTGATTCAGCTGATTCAGTTGATACCATGGCAGAAAGAACATTAGATTCTAATGGGGCCGTAGAGAGAGTTGAAAATAAGTTTGATACCATGTTGCACATGATCGCCAATTGCTAGCCAAACTTAATCAGAATTATGGTGGGAATCCTAATCAGCCCACTAATGGACCTGAAGGTAGAACTTATAATAACCATGGAGGAAATAGAAATGGGAGTGACCATGGGAGCAACCATGGAGGAACACCTGGAGGGTCAATTTCAAGACCTGTGCAACCCATCTTCCTACCCAAGGAAGTGCTTCAAGTTGAAAGTGAGATACCAACAGTGGATGAAATAAAGGAATAGTCACATGGAGTATGCTTCCCTTCCTACTGAGATCTAGAATATCCTCATTCTGGACCAATTCATGAATCAAAAGATAAAGAGAGGTATAAGATGTAATAACCGCCCTTATGCTACGAGAGACTATCAAGAGGCCCTTGGAAAGGTTACTCTAGCCCACTTGGATGGGAGTGATAAGTATTTTGTTAGATCGTGGGTTCAGAAGTTGGACAATTATTTGTCCTTGAGACCAATGTCAGAAGAAGATGAAAAAACAGTAATTGAGGTTGTGCATGATGAATCTCTTAATGTTTCTTATGGAGCTAATGACAGTGTTGAATGCACTCATGTGCTTCTAGAGGAAGAGCAGATGAAAATTGAAGATGTTAAACAAGAGGAAAAGGATAACAGATTTCTGGATGGAGATTCATGTCATGAATCTGAAAATATTGTAGCTAATGATGAAGTTCCTAATGACCAAGAGGCTGTCCTATTTTGTGAGTTTAAAATATACCAAGATGATGACATTCAAGGGGCAGATTTAGAGGACCAATCAAAAATTGCATTTCAGAATAATGGTGTTGAGACTCATAGTTTGAAGAATGAGCTTGACAAATTCTGAAAGTCTTTGAGCAATGTCCTAAATTGGAATTTTCAGATTTAGGACAGCAGGATTGTTGGTCTAAGTTGGAAAAAGGAAATACTTTTCAGATTGTTGATAACCCATTGTTTGAGATGGGTATAGTGAAAACATATGACAATCCACTTTTTGAGTGGGAATATGGAACATCACTTGGTTCTAGCCTTGCACTTGGTGAAAATAACAATGTATGGAAACCAAGAGAAGAATCAAGATCTAAGTTGGATGATACTTGGAGCTTTGCTGAGCAGTTTTCAACTAAACCAAGTAATCAGCCCCCTAGCACTTGGGATCCGGGTGTGATGGCACCTAGCGATGACAAGGAACCTGTGTGGGATGAATTTCCCTTTGACCTTGATGAGGCTCAAAAAACAGATTGTGTTGTAGAGTTAGAGGACCATATGGTTCTTGATGATGGAAAGCTTAAAGAAGTTTTGAAATACAAATCTGATTTACCTATTCATGAAGTTGGTGGTAAGCAAAAACTTGAAGATCTAGTAGAATCTAATCCTCTTCATGATATTGAGCAATTGCAGCTAGTGGGTGGTGAAGAAAAGGAGTCTTGGAGTAGCTTTGCGGGCAACGAAGACAAGAAACAAAGTTCTGATTTTCAGTTACAGCCAATGACCAATACACCACCATTAAATGTTTGCGAGTGGAAGGATAAATTAATGAAGTCCTTTGAGAATGAGGTGCGAGTTCTATTTGGGTTTGACCATACACATAGTTTGATAGAAGAACTCTATTGGAGGGCTCAAATTGAAGAGAGACGGAAGGGAGTTAAGGATGAAGTTGCTCTCCCTAATCTGCACCTCATCAAAGACTCTTTGGAGACATTGAAATCAAAGTGCATACAATTGATCACAGACTGTCATTATGCCATCGAATCAGCAAAGAAGATCCTTAGTGATTTCCAAGGAAAAGAGAGGAAAGTTGAAGAGCTTACTCTTGAGCTTGAGTCAACAAAGGACATGTTAGAAAATACTCAGTTGGTTCTAATGGAGGTAGAAGATCAGTTTGCTGATTTCAAACATTTAAGAGAGAAAGAGAATAGAGAAATGGCCAAGGAGATCAATCAAGTAATGGAGGAGCTTGATTGTATTCAGGAGGAGTATGATCTTGTTCTTTGTCCCCAAAGATCTAAAAAAGTGATTTTGGAGCAAAAGAATGTTTGGGTGGAACATGACTCTGATAGTAATCAGCATGTTGATAGTCTGTTGTTTGATACAGATGCCGATTGGACATTTATTAATCCACTTTTCAAGTTTGATGTGGGAATTCCTTTTGACTTTAGTGATGAGGGTGGATCACATTGCAGAGTCTGGGATCTAGGTGCAATTTGCAACCATGAGATATTGTTTCAAAATTGGAGCATTGATCAAATGCATACTCTTGGGCATCTTCTTTGGAAAAGAATGGATCAGATTTTCAGATTTGGGCTTGCTGATTGGTTGCAGATTAGCCACTTCACTTTATGGTTTGCTCTCATTCAAGGGAGTTGGTGCAATTTGTTTGGTCATGCAAGTAATGGTTTTCAATTGGAGATTGCTTGGAGCTATTTTCCAGCCGTGGACATGAGTAGATGTGTTGTTTTGGATGACGATTTCCTGTGTTGCAGCAGTTGTTCATCTTCTTGGATGCTGATTTTCCTAAAATTAGACCTCAAAACAATCATTTCAGACTTGGTGGGCTACTGGTATACTCTTTTGCAGACTTTACAGTCTCCTAGCAGGACGGGTTTGTGGTCTCAAGTGAGAGGTATGGTGATTTGGGGCAATCAGTATTCGTGTATGGGAAGTGTTCAAGCTCTAACTAGAGGTTATCCTTATGCCCTTTCTTCTTCTTATGGTTGGGACAACGAACCTTTGCTTTCTTTGGTTCACCTTTTTGAGGTGCTTGGAGTGGGAACTGTAAGAGTTTTCAGAAATCTCCATGGTTGTGTCAGGATAATTCAATTGAGGCATAGTAGATTCATGTGCAGATATGAGTATGAGTTTGTTGAGCTCTTGCAAAGGAATGCTTTCCTCTTTGCAAGAAGATTTGGAGATGTCACATTGACAATCGTGGCTCTGTTAGATACCATATGGAGATTTGTTGTGGAGTTTGATCGTGAGTTGAGTAGACCTTATTTTTTATTGCCCAAGCTTGTGATAGACAGTGGCACTGTTGATATTTATTACTTAGAGCCTTATGGGCACGAGATGTTGCATGATATTGATTTCAGTCCTTCAGGGATTTTTCAGTTTGAATATCATGGATGGTAATTGTTACCCATTTTTATTCTCCAGCTCAATTAGGTGGAGCTGGTCAAGTTTTATAGTTTTAAGGGAGCATGTTTGTTGTTTGTGTTTTGCCAAGAGATACTATAGAATGCTAAAAAGAGTTCCAAGTAAATGCAAGTGTCCACAACCAATCAAGAACCATACAACATTGCATATTTGAAAAAAAACGTTTTTCTTTATTCGTAAATGTTAAATGAGATGCTCTCACACAAGCCATGGGAATGACTACCTATGATGCATTATACAAGAAAATGATGCATGTAAAAATAAAATATAAACAAAGATAAGGGATCCATCATTGCCTCATAATGACGAACCCCCCGCAGTTGAGTAGCTTCATATCCAGCCCCTTTGCAGAAGTCCCCTGCTGCTCCAGGTGTCTGCAAGAAGATAAGAGAATTGCATTCGAGCTCGGGATACCATATCCTTGCATATACATCATCAATGCATGCACAATCTACTCCTACAATGCATTATACCAGCCCAATCATTGTACGTATCAGAAAGAGCAAGAAACATATATGATAATTCATAGTTTTTGTTTAACAATTTGTCCAATGTGCAGATACAGGTAAAATTTTATCGCTGATTACTTCAATTAAAAATGTGCATGTGGGAAAAATGGGCTCCCACGAGGGTTGAGCTCAGCATGTACAACATTAGGGACAGATTATTATGACATCAGTGAAACAATCCTTACGCGTCTCCTACGGTGGTCACAATAAAGGAGTACATGTCGCTCATGGCATTAGGCTGATAGGGACATGAGAGTCCTAAATGTCATCACCAACATATTATCATAAGCGAGGGGCACTCATTCACGAAGACCATCGTACAAGAGAATTATAGAAGATTGCACTACAAAAGATAATACAACACATAAGGTAGCGATGCATAGGTCTTTTGGAAGTTTTCAAAAGACAGTAGCAAAAGGGCATAGAAAGATCTTGTCAAAAGGCACTTTCAAACATCAAATAATGTTCAGACAAATGCTATACAAAAGATATAAAGAGCAGTCCCAATGTCTGCTACAGAAAGGGCAAGATGGTCACAAAAATTTAACAAATCAAGCATCAAAACTTGGACAACGAACTAATATTGATAGTAGGTACAAGTGACAATGATTATCATAGTTAAAACATACAGATACATGCCTAGTCAAAGAGTATAGCAGCAAAGACCAAGTGTGCTTATAGGTTCACTGTGTAATGACAAGCAGTGTCAAAAGAAGTACGCAATCATCACTTCAAGGAAAAGATTCATACTCAGTATGAATATAGCTCGTGTATAGTGCAGTGCTATCCTGTGAAGAGATCATTCAAGGAGCTTTCTATCATGCCAAAGGTACAGATACATGTCACTGTCAAAGATATAGCAGTATAGGCCTAAAGGATCAGACTTTTGTTTTACCTTGCCTCATTAGTCATAGAGGTTATTACAAATTGAGCGAAAGGAGCAGTATTACACATGAAATTAAAGCTACTCAATAGTCATATGTGTGGGCAGCCTGATAGTGCAGTCCCTGTTAGGAATTGCAGCCTACAGAAAGTGATAGTATAGTGAAAAGGGCAAGGTTACAGTCCAAGAGAGTAGCAGGATAGTTATTAATGTGTGAACCATCAGCAAATACATGATTTCATTCACAAGTATCACTGTCAAAAGGTCATATAGCAGCTATAAGAGGAATTCACAGAGCCCATGTTATGAGCAGTCTTGAGGTTATCAACAACAATAATGCCGCAGCAATATCTGCTATTCAAAAGAGCTAGGATTTACAGGGTTAGGGGCATGTGTATGGCACATATTTTACAAGATCCGAGATGCATTATGTTCTCTCATATCGAGAATATATTTTGTCAACTTCCAGCAGATCATTTGGCGAATTCAAGGTCAGCCATCAATTTTATTGTGCAAGAAGCAGTGTAAAGGAATCTGATAAACTAGAGGATGGGTTTTACTTGCAAATGTGGAAGGTGAAAATGCCAAAGAAAAGAAATCAATAGTTTTACCCACGTTTATTGCTATATGCCAGGAAAATCAAAATGAAATGCCTCGAAAATACACATCTGAAGCAACCTACATGTGGTAAAGGACCATTACCATTTCAAGATTTCAAACCAAAGAAGAGAAACCAACAGCAGTCATTTTCCAAGTAAAATGCCTAGTTTATACTATCAGACATGGAATAAAATTAAATAAAGGCCACGACCTGCAGGAGGTGTACAATAGCAATATACATCCATGTAACAGTTACAAACTCAAGCACACGTTCATATTTAGGAGCATTTTGTGCAGTCTGAGCAAGAAAAAGAAAAAAAAAAGGGAGGAATTTGCAGCTTTTTCCACTTTTTTCTGTCATTATAACTGTTCAAAGTCAAATTGCCAAGCATGGAAGCAGGAAAATCTTACCTGTAGCGGCAGTTTCAAAACACGAAGGTAGCCTCAACGCAAACCCTGTGAAAGCTCATGGCGGCCACAATACACCCAGCTCGCAAAAATCACGCTACAACAAGAAATGAAGACATCGAATGCCAAAGAGAATACGAAGAGGTTCGTATGTTTCATGCCCAGCACTCAGAATCATGCCCAACACGCAGCAAATTGCCCAAAATTCCTCCTTTTCGTGCCCAGTTCAAACCCTAGCATGGCGTGGAGTTTCCACCAGCGGAAAAATGAAAATATCGAATGTCAAGGAGAAGAAATGAAATGCTTTAGGGTTTCATTACCTTTATCCATCGAATTTGCTAAGGCATCTTTTTGCCTTTGATGTTTATTTTTTTTTCTCTTCTCTAATACCCCCGTAAAATGCCTAGGGGAGGGACAAGTTTCTTATTTTATTTTATCATTTTATAATTTCACATACACTATCTATTAAGTAATTTATTAAATTATCACTGAATAAATATTTATTAATGTAATATAAAATAAATATCTATTAAGTGAAAGTTTATAAATTACTTAGTAAATGTTATATGTGAAAATTAAAAATTGATAAATAAAATAAAAAATGTGATAGGTAAATATTCATCAAAGTGGAATTAATTTTGTCACTTTATTGAATTACCTTTGAATTACTTGGATTCTAATATTTAAATGTGTGAAAATGTTTATTAAAGTGAGACAAATCATCACTTTATTAAATCAATATCTTGACCTTATTGTAAAAATGGAATGAATAAATATTTAATGAAGTGATAATAATAATAAAAGATCACTTTATTAGGTATTTATTTACCTTTATTAGGAGGTCAAAAAGATATTTTTTTTGCATTTATGAAGGCTTGCAGGCCTATCAGGGATATTTCAGAGCTATTTATGGTGCTTTTAAGAGCTTTTATGGGTACAATATGGGTTGGCTTGACTTTTGTTCAAGTGTGTTCCCTTTCAGACCTGTTTGAGGGCCTGAAAAGTGTGTTTTTAGGTTTTGCTCGCCCAGGAGGAGGTGGAATATACTATTCATTATCTGCTTTTTGGAAAGCATATATACTTCCTTCCTTCTTCATTGTAGGGGGTTCTTCTTCATTCATCTTTTTGGTAGACTGTAATTTCTGAGTTCTTTCTGCAAGAGGGAATGTTTTTGTAACACATTTTCAGGAATAATAAAGCTTCGTGATACCTTTTGGCAGGGATAATAGCTTGTACCTTCTCATTTTTTCTATTGTTGTGTGTCTTTAGTGTTAGGCAGTTCTTTGTGGTTGGCTTTTGCCCCCCTTAAAATTGCACTTTTTGTTGATGCCTTATACAGAAATACATATACTCTTGCAGGTCATAAGCTGTGTTTTTCAGTAATTATCAGTCTTAGGTTGTGAAAGAAGGAGTTTTTCCTCTTAGGGCTGTGATTATCCAACCTTCTTATGAAGTATTGATGCAGAGATTATGGGTTGTTGGTTAGTGTAAAAGAGCTTCATTATCACTGTTATACTGTGTATCATTTGCTTATTTGAATTTGAACATATCATCTGGTGCATCACCTTAGTTTTTAGATTTTAGTTTCATATGTTCTCTTCCTCACTCTTTTCCTTGAAGAAATTGTTAGTTTAGGTGAAGAATTTGAAAAGAACCAGCTTACTCTGGAGGTCCACTTCAGTCTTCAGGTTACCCACGACCTTGAAGTGTTCCCATGTTTCAATAGGCAGCTGAAGTTCACAGCTTTAGCAAGGGTGCAGGCTTCATTGATAATAGTAACATTTTGGAGTTACAAGGGAGGTTAGTGCAGTTTTGGCATGATGTTTTCACTGATGAGATCAGAGTGGCGCAACATCGGCATGGTAGGTTCTTCTTGAGACGGACATGGGACCCTGGGCTCATACTTGCTTGGGTGTGGATCAGTTTAAAATTTTCTGGAATTGTGGTGGCATTGCTTGAGGACAAGCAATTTTGGGAAGGGCGAATTGTAATGTCCCCTTCTCCGCAGTGATTAGTTCAGTTTGTCATTAGCCTATTTTGGAGGCCTGTAGGCTAGTCAGGAGCATAAATTAGGGTTTCCTATTTTCTAGGAGGATTCTTTGGTGTTTTCAGTGGGTGTATGTGGGTGCAGTTTGTTAGTTTGGAGTGTTTCCTTGTGTGGAGTTGGTTTTAGAGTGTGTGGGTTCTTTGGAGTGTGTTTAGAGATAATTTGAGTATGTGGGCAGTGATTTAGAAGTGTTTGTGAGGATTTTAATGTTGCTGGTCTGTATTTCCAGCCTGTTGTTCATTCATATCAGATTTGGTTTTTTGGGGTTGAAGCTAGTTTTCAAGTGTGTGAGTCTATGGGTGTGGTGCGAAGAGTCTTGGTAATAAGTTGCAGCTGTTAGTTTGGGTTTTGGCATTTCAATATCCATGATGAATCATATTGTAATGCTTGTTAGTAGTACTAACAACAATTTATTTGAACTCTCTTAGTCCCATTGCATAAGTGCAAGAGGGTGGCCTTGCCACCTAGTTTGGACAATGATTCTAGTAATTCTGTAATCCATGTTTGCATTGCAAAGCTGATTAGTAGTACTAAAAGCTATATACTTGGATTGTTGTTCTTTGGCCCATTGCATAAGTGGAAGAGGCTGGCTTGCCGCATTCTTATCTATTGTAATTATGTCCTCCCGCTGAATAAGCGGTTGAGTTGATTGTAATCTCATTTTCAGTCCTCCCGCTGAATAAGCGGTGGAGTTGATTGCTATTTCATTTCTAGTCCTCCCGTTGCATAAGCAGTAGAGTGATTGTTCTTTAGTTCTTGCATCATCCTTGGCTGGTTTACCGCCAAGTGATTTTTAATATTCTCCATATCCCGCTGGAAAGTAGAAGGGGCTGGCTTGCCGCCCAAGCATTGTATTATTTCCAGTTATTTGAAGCTAACGATCCCCTCAACACCGTATGCTCTCACCTTCCCGTATTGGACACTTGGTGATCAGAAAGTGGAAGGGCTACAATTTCAGCATTATTGTATCTTCATTTCCTAACCTTAGCAGGTTCTTGTTGTGCTTGTAACTGGAAAAAAATTGAAAAAAATTGTGGGGATATTACAGTGGTATCAAAGCTGGTTATCCTGCCAGCCTGTGTAGTCAGAGTTCTCCATGAGTGACAGAGACATCAGATACTATAGTAGAGCAAAAAAGAGAACAATATCAGATTCCGTTTGTTCCCTTAGAAGAGATATTTTTCAGAGGTTCTGAGAAACAGAGAGATATGATTTGATTCAGCTGATTCAGTTGATACCATGGCAGAAAGAACATCAGATTCTAATGGGGTCGTAGAGAGAGTTAAAAGTAAGTTTGATACCATGTTGCACATGATGTCCCAATTGCTAGCCAAACTTAATCAGAATTATGGTGGGAATCCTAATTAGCCCACGAATGGACCTGAAGCTAGAACTTATAATAACCATGGAGGAAATAGAAATGGGAGTGACCATGGGAGCAACCATGGAGGAACACCTGGAGGGTCAATTTCAAGACCTGTGCAACCCATCTACCTACCCAAGGAAGTGCCTTAAGTTGAAAGTGATATACCAACAATGGATGAAATAAGCAATAGTTACATGGAGTATGCTTCCCTTCCTACTGAGATCCGAAATATCCTCACTCTGGACCAGTTCATGAATCAAAAGATGAAGAGAGGTAGAAGATGTAATAACCGCCCTTATGCTCCGAGAGACTATCAAGAAGCCCTTGGAAAGGTTACTCTAGCCCACTTGGACGGGAGTGATAAGTGTTCTGCTAGATTGTGGGTTCATAAGCTGGACAATTATTTGTCCTTGAGACCAATGTTGGAAGAAGATGAAAAAACAGTAATTGAGGTTGTGCATGATGAATCTCTTAATGTTTCTTATGCAGCTAATGATAGTGTTGAATGCACTTATGTGCTTCTAGAGGAAGAGCAGATGAAAATTGAAGATGTTAAACAAGAGGAAAAGGTTAACAGATTTTTGGATGGAGATTCATGTCATGAATCTGAAAATATTGTAGCTAATGATGAAGTTCCTAATGACCAAGAGGCTGTCCTATTTTGTGAGTTTAAAATATACCAAGATGATGACATTCAAGGGGCAGATTTAGAGGACAAATCAAAAATTGCATTTAAGAATAATGGTGTTGAGACTCATAGTTTGAAGAATGAGCTTGAGCAAATTTTGAAAGTCTTTGAGCAATGTCCTAAATTGGAATTTTCAGATTTAGGACAGCAGGATTGTTGGTCTAAGTTGGAAAAAGGAAATACTTCCCAGATTGTTGATAACCCATTGTTTGAGATGGGTAAAGTGAAAACATATGACAATCCATTGTTTGAGTGGGAAGATGAAACATCGCTTGGATCTAGCATTGCTCTTGGTGAGAATAGCAATGTGTGGAAATTAAGAGAAGATTCAAGATCTAAGTTGGATGATACTTGGAGCTATGGTGAGCACTTTTTAACTAAACAAAGTAATCAGCCCTTTAGCACTTGGGATCCGGGTATGATGGCACCTAGTGATGACAAGGAACCTGTGTGGGATGAATTCCCCTTTGATCCTGACGAGGCTCAAAAAACAGATTGTGTTGTAGAGTTAGAGGACCATATGGTTCTTGATGATGGAAAGCTTAAAGAAGTTTTGAAATACAAATCTGATTTACCTATTCATGAAGTTGGTGGTAAGCAAAAACTTGAAGATCTAGTAGAATCTAATCCTCTTCATGATATTGAGCAATTGCAGCTAGTGGGTGGTGAAGAAAAGGAGACTTGGAGCAGCTTTGCGGGCAACGAAGACAAGCAACAAGGTTCTGATTTTCAGTTACAGCCAATGACCAATACACCACCATTAAATGTTCACGAGTGGAAGGATAAATTCATGAGGTCCTTTGAGAATGAGGTGCGAGTTCTATCTGGGTTTGACCATACACATAGTTTGATAGAAGAACTCTATTGCAAGGCTCAAATTGAAGAGAGACGGAAGGGAGTTAAGGATGAAGTTGCTCTCGCTAATCTGCAACTCATCAAAACTCTTTGGAGACATTGAAATCAGAGTGCTTACAATTGATCATAGACTGTGATTATGCCATCGAATTAGCAAAGAAGATCCTTAGTGATTTCCAAGGAAAAGAGAGGAAAGTTGAAGCGCTTACTCTTGAGCTTGAGTCAACAAAGAACATGTTAGAAAATACTCAGTTGGTTCTAATGGAGGTAGAAGACTAGTTTGCTGATTTCAAACATTTAAGAGAGAAAGAGAATAGAGAAATGGCCAAGGAGATCAATCAGGTAATGGAGGAGCTTGATTGTATTCAGGAGTAATATGATCTTGTTCTTTGTCCCCAAAGATCTTAAAAAGTGATTTTGGAGCAAAAGAATGTTTGGGTGGAACATGACTCTGATAGTAATCAGCAGATTGATAATTCGTTGTTTGATACAGATGCGGATTGGACATTTATTAATCCACTTTTCAAGTTTGATGTGGGAATTCCTTTTGAGTTCAGTGATGAGGGTGGATCACATTGCAGAGTCTGGGATCTAGGTGCAATTCGCAACCATGAGATATTGTTTCAAAATTGGAGCATTGATCAAATGCATACTCTTGGGCATCTTCTTTGGGAAAGAATGGATCAAATTTTCAGATTTGGCTTGCTGATTGGTTGCAGATTAGCCACTTCACTTTATGGTTTGCTCTCATTCAAGGGAGTTGGTGCAATTTGTTTGGTCATGCAAGTAATGGTTTTCAATTGGAGATTGCTTGGAGGTGTTTTCCAGCCATGGACATGAGTAGATGTGTTGTTTTGGACGACGATTTCCTGTGTTGAAGCAGCTGTTCATCTTCTTGGATGCTGATTTTCCTAAAATCAGACCTCAAAACAATCATTTCAGACTTGGTGGGCTACTGGTATACTCTTTTTCAGACTTTACAGTCTCCTAGCAGGACGGGTTTGTGGTCTCAAGTGAGAGGTATGGCGAGTTGGGGCAATCAGTATCCGTGTATGGGAAGTGTTCAAGCTCTAACTAGAGGTTATCCTTATGCCTTTTCTTCTTCTTATGGTTGGGACAACGAACCTTTGCTTTCTTTGGTTCACCTTTTTGAGGTGCTTGGAGTGGGAACTGTAAGAATTTTCAGAAATCTCCATGGTTGTGTCAGGATAATTCAATTGAGGCATAGTAGATTCATGTGCAAATATGAGTATGAGTTTGTTGATCTCTTGCAAAGGAATGCTTTCCTCTTTGCAAGAAGATTTGGAGATGTCACATTGATAGTTGTGGCTCTGTTAGATACCATATGGATATGTGTTGTGGAGTTTGATCGTGAGTTGAGTAGACCTTATTTTCTATTGCCCAAGCTTGTGATAGACAGTGGCACTGTTGATATTGATTACTTAGAGCCTTATGGGCACGAGATGTTGCAAGATATTGATTTCAGACCTTCATGGATTTTCAGTTTGAGTATCATAGATGGTAACATTTTGGAGTTACAAAGGAGGTTAGTGCAGTTTTGGTGTGATGTTTTCACTGATAAGATCAGAGTGGCGCAGCATCGACATGGTAGGTTCTTCTTGAGACGGACATAGGACCCTGGACTCATACTTGCTTGGGTGTGGATCAGTTTAAAATTTTCTAGAATTGTGGTGGCATTGCTTGAGGACAAACAATTTTTGGAAGGGTGGATTGTAATGTCCCCTTCTCCGCAGTGATTAGTTCAGTTGGCCGTTAGCCTATTTTGGAGGCCCGTAGGCTAGTCAAGAGCTTAAATTAGGGTTTCCTATTTTCTAGGAGGATTCTTTGGTTTTTTTAGGGGGTGTATGTGGGTGCAATTTGTTAGTTTGGAGTGTTTCCTTGTGTGGAGTTGGTTTTAGAGTGTGTGGGTTCTTTGGAGTGTGTTTAGAGATAATTTGAGTGTGTGGGGAGTGATTTAGAAGTGTTTGTGAGGATTTTAATGTTTCTGGTCTGTATTTCCAGCCTGCTGTTCATTCATATCAGATTTAGTTATTTGGGGTTGAAGCTGGTTTTCAGGTGTGTGAGTCTATGGGTGTGGTGTGAAGAGTCTTGGTAATAAGTTGCAGCTGTTAGTTTGGGTTTTGACATTTGAATATCCATGATGAATCATATTGTAATGCTTGTTAGTAGTAATAACAACAGTTTATTTGAAGTTTCTTAGTCCCACTCAAAGAAACGAAACTCGGACTCGGCTCGGACTCGGCAAGGCCAAATCGGACTCGGACTCGGGACTCGGCGTCAGACTCGGCTCCAGACTCGGCTGGACTCGGGAAAGTGAAAAACTCAAAAAATTTAGAGATTTTTTAAGATTTAAAACTTGTTTCATGCACCCTTTATTGAATACACCTTAAAGACACAATAACATCATCAAACTCGGCTCATTTGATTACATACACAAGTATACATCAATCACATAAGCATAAACGCAAATTGTAGCTGAAGAAAATAACAAACATAGATATATAAATATTGTCAAATGTATACAATATTACAAAACTCATGGAATAAAAAATCCATGTCATCATATGATCATCATCAAATGTTTCATACAAATACCAAAGGTAAATACAACTACAAGTCTATGGCTCAGAGGAGCCTGCACCATCCGGCCCCAGCCCCCTGCGAAGGCGTCTAAGGTAGTTCCTGGATGATTCGACTGCCATAGCCGCTCCCCGTGACACCATGCCATGCTCACCAACATTAGGAACATCCGTGTCACTATCTGCCTCTGAATCTCCTGTCTGTGCTCGTGCTCTCCGCTCCTCCTCTGCCATGGCTACAGTCTCAACCTCTATATCTACCTGGTCGATCCAATCAATGTCAGACTCGGAGGTTAAATTTTCTCTACTTCTATCGACACAGTTTCCCCCATATTTTTCGACGGGGGTTTGGGGGCAGTGCCCCCAAGGTGGGGTCAAGGGGCAGCGCCCCTTGCGCACTTCCTGTCGCGATACAGGGCGAGGTCGAGGGGCAGCGCCCCGCGAGGCCAAAAAAACTTATTACAAGTCTGAATTAGGGTTTCTTTGAGAGTCTTCCTTAGGGCCTGGTTTTGCTCTTGTTGCTAATTGGGTCTTGCTTGGTGAGTGAGTATCATTCTTGAAGGTCCGAGCTAGGTCAAGTTGGTGAGTGATAAAGTCTGGAATGTCAACCTGATCTTCAAATGCCCTGAAATTTGGCTAAGTCTGGAATGTCCTGATCCTGAAATTTGACTAAGTCTGGAAAACTGAAGAATCCTCCAAAAACTAGATTTTGCAATATAACTCCTGGAGGCCCGAAACCACTCTCAAACATCCTGACAGTATATATGGAATATAACTTAAAGTATAAGAAAGAAGAAAGATATAAGGAAATGTCACTTATACTTAAATGTTATATTCCATAAAATAATCCTGACGGAGAGACCAAAATGTCAAATTTCGCCCTTCCAAAAAAACTTATTACTTTTTAAAAAAACTTTTTAAAATGTTTTTTTTTTGTCATTTTATTAACCCAGCCAGTAGCCGAGTCTGGGGCTCAGGACTCGGCGAGTCTGGCGATTTTGAGCCAAAATCGCCAACTCGGCGAGTCTGGCGAGTTTACTCTCCAGACTCGGCCGAGTCCGAGTCCGAGCCCCTGGGACTCGTTTGGCCTGACTCGGACTCGGACTCGCCGAGTTTGGGCGATTTCGGGCGATTTTCGTTTCTCTGGTCCCACCCACTGCATAAGTGGAAGAGGCTGGCCTTGCCGCCTAGTTTGGACAATGATTCTAGTAATTTTGTAATCCATGTGTGCATTGTAAAGTTGATTAGTAGTACTAAAAGCTATATACTTGGATTGTTGTTCTTTGGCCTATTGCATAAGTGGAAGAGGTTGGCTTGCCGCCTTCTTATCTATTGTAATTATGTCCTCTCGCTGAATAAGCGGTTGAGTTGATTGTAATCTCATTTTCAGTCCTCCTGCTGAATAAGCGGTGGAGTTGATTGCTATTTCATTTCTAGTCCTCCCGTTGCATAAGCGGTAGAGTGATTGTTCTTCAGTTCTTGCATCATCCTTGGCTGTTTTACCGCCAAGTTATTTTTAATATTCTCCATATCCCGCTGGAAAGTGGAAGGGGTTGGCTTGCCGCCCAAGCATTGTATTATTTCCAGTTATTTGAAGCTAATGATCCCCTCAACACCGTATGCTCTCACCTTCCCATATTGGGCACTTGGTGATCAGAAAGTGGAAGGGCTACAATTTCAGCATTATTGTATCTTCATTTCCTAACCTTAATAGGTTCTTGTTGTGATTGTAACTAGAAAAAAATTGAAAAAAATTGTGGGGATATTACACAAAGACACTTGCAATCGGGGTTTTGAAACCCGATTGCAAGTAAGCAGCTCCTCTTGAAGGAAGTAGAATGAGATTTCAATACTCCACTCAAAGGCACAAATAGGCAAGCTAAGAAGAACACCTTAATATTGTATGATAATGGAGATGTAAGAAGAGGGGAATCGGGTCGTAAAAGCCCAATGCAGATGCAATTTATGTTTCTCTTGGCTATTAAGAGATACACTTGTAATCATGTCCCAAACACCCGATTACAAGTAAAAATGATTGCAACCTTTATAAAAGTGAAACGACTAACTTGTAATCGGGTCACAAATACTCGACTACAAGTATGTTTGACTTAAAAAGCAATGGACTAACTTGTATTTAGGTCTTAGAGGTAATTGCATTCAAAAGCTCCTACAACTTGCAATCACCTACTTAAAACCTAAATTTGCAAGTAACTTGTAATCGGGTTTCTAAGACTCGATTGCAAGTAAAGTTAACTTGTAATGTGAGCAAAAAGTTCCTACTTGCAGTGACTGACTTGAAACCCGAAATTGCATAGAAAGGTACGAAAATGAAAGCCAAAACTAACCAAAACTTGGACAATGATGACAAAATCACCCACGCATGATTAGACACCAACCAATATGAATTTTAAACCTCGTAACACGTGCCTTAGAGAAGAAAACTATGAATTTTGTATCCATTTTTGAAAGTTCAAAAATTGAGACAACACTCAATAAGTTTCCTGACAATTTATAAGCAGCTTATTATACTCATCAAGTTCTTACATTACCACTTCATGGTGTTTGAGCATTTGTATTCTCATTCATTCTTCCTTCCTATCCTTTGGCATACACTGTACAGATTTTGTTATGTTCAGCAATCCCTATGTTGTTCTTACTAGTGTGTTTCCAATGTTAGGGGGACTGTGAGACTCAGTTTGCAGAAAGAATGGCCTTGATAATCTAAAACATGAACCCCATTTTAGTTTGAATGCAAGAACAGTTATAAGTACTCATAGAACCCACATGGAATAACTTGTTGAAAACACATCAGACATGATGTGAAGCATATTCAAGACATAAGGCATACGTTAGGAAGGCACACACACTTAAGAGGTAATCATGCTGAAAATATGACAGACATGCAGCAATCATGTAAGACACGAAGCATACATACAAGACACCAGCATACATGAGAAATGTACACATATAAAACACGCATGGAGTAAACATGCTGAAACACATTCAATAAAAAACGTAAAGCATGAAGTATACACATGAATACACATAAGGCATGAATTATACACGTGAATACACGTAAGGTGTAAAGCATAAGGTATACACATGAATACATATAACTTATAAGCCATGAATCATACACACGAATACACATAAGGCGTAAAGCATTAAGTATACACATGAATACGTGTAAGGCATGAATCATACATGCGAATATACGTAAGGCATAAAGAATGAAGTATACACATGAATACATATAAGGAATGAATCATACACATGAACACATGTAAGGCATTAATCATACAAATGAATATACATAGGACATGAAGCATACACTTAAATGCACACAAGGCATGGAGCATAAGGCATGAAACATACATGAACGAAGCATACACACAAATACACATAAGGCATGAAATGTATATACAAATACACTTAACGAATGGAGTTTAAGGCATGAATCATACACACAAATAGACATAAGGCATGAAATGTACATACAAATACACTTAATGAATATGTAAGTCAGGAAGCATACATGTAAGGCATGAAGATTAGATACATGTAAGGTAGGAAGCAATACACATAAATACACGCAAGGCAGGAAGCACATATGTAAGGCATGAAGCATAAGCATAAATACACACGAAGTATTTGCATAAATAGTTGTAAGGCATGAAGTATATAGATATAAATACACGTACAACATGAAGTATGCCCTTAAATACATAGAAGATGTGAAGCATATAAGACATTAACGTATATAATGTAAGGCATGAAGTTATATAAATACACACAAGGTATGCAACACACATTTGTAAGGGACACACCTATAGAAGTGCAATGTTGGCCTACTTGATTCTATTTTTCGACTGAGTTTATAGATCCCTTATACTTTCAAATCTCTTTGAATAGAATGCATCTTATTGTTTTAGCTTTACCTTGCAGTCTGGCAGGTTCAAAGATTTGATAGCAATTTTAATGTCTCCCTTTGGATGACCCTGAATCCTGCCCAAAAATCACAAGTTTGCTTAAAATAAGAGACATGATATAGTTAGAATTGTATCTTTACCAATACAATATCTTTATTAAGATAAATCCCGATTAAGGTCCTACAACTATGTTAGACAATAATTGAAACATAATTCATAAGACCAATTATTTCTATTAGGGTTAGGGATCCAACAAATGTAAGTGCATATATATCAATAATCATCTTAATCTATTTAGATAAATCATGCAATAGCTTTTTGAACTTTAAGAGTAAATGAACAAATAACATCAATGAAACTATGAATAACAACTACATTTGAATCTAAACCATAATTTATTTTCTAATAGCCAATCATTATAGAGATCAGAGGGGAAAGCATGTTAAGGTGCCTGGAAAAACTATTCATCACAAGTAAGCCCATGGGAGTGCTCATAGCCTCCCTTGGCCCCAAGTGGTAGGAACTCCCATTCACCCAACATGGGGTTGGCATACTTACATTGTGAGAATCTATACCACCTTTCCCTAATATGTTTCCTTGCTAACCCTACTCATGACTGCTATTTGGAAAAGAATATAGATTAAACCAGGAATTATAATAATATAAATAAATCCATCAATTCCCTTATTCACTACCTAAACAATATATACGCATTCATATAACAAATATTTTATCCTACATAATATATTTATATATTCACATGTATACCACTATACATATACATCAAACATATTTGTATTTCTATGCATACTAGTCTACATTAGAATTCTGCTATTAATTGCTGTCAATATATATCTCTAATCTGATCTGATGAATGCAGATTGAAAATTCTAATGATTTTGATCCTTGTTGATATCCTTCACGAATGCTGATTCTATGTATAAGACTGCAGTTCTCATTCCCTTCGATGCCTTCTTTCATATGATAATTATGCCCTATATAGCCTTCAAGAAAAGACATAAGGCCAGAACCTTTGCAAGTGTAGTGTCTCTTCAAACTACCTGGTGCCTCTTCATTAGAAATCGGTACTGTTTATGTTTTCTCCTAAGCCAACTGTTGACTAATCAACAAGTCAATGTTTATTAATGTAAGTGTACTAACTGTTTGCTGCCTTTGTTCCCTTAGAAAATCACTGATCATGTATGTTTTCATTTATCTTCTTTCTTGGAGATGGTATGGGTGTTAGATTAGTGCTTCTTAGTTCGGGCTTCACTATAAAAATTGTGAAATCTTACTAGTTTGGCAATTTTTTTGACTAATAGAAATCAATTCCTGGATTTATTTATGTTATTTCCTTGTTTACAGAAGTGAGATAGTTTTTGGTGTGAACATGACACTTAAGTTCCCTGATCACTTCCTTATCGTTTCCAATGAACAACATATCATCAACATATAGGACAGTGATTAGTAACTAGTCGTCAATTGATTTGAAACAAATGTGGTGATCAACTTCACTTCTAGTAAAGTCATGATCAATGCAAAAGCATTGATGTTTTGATACCTACACAGATTTCTTTAACTTACAAACCAAGTGTTCTTGTTCCTTCATGAAAAAATTGTTAGCATATTTCATAAATATTTCTTCATGAATATCCCCATGTAGAAAAGTTGTTTTTACAATCATTTGCTCTACCTCTAAGTCAAAAGTAACAACAATAGCTAAAAGGAATCTAACACAAGTTAGTGTATCCAAAAGAGAATAATCTCATCAAAATCCATGCAACTCGAGAGTTCACTTACAATAAGAGATGTAATATAATTAGAATTATATCTGTACCAACGAAATGCCTTTATCAAGATAAATCCTGGTTTAGGTCCTCTAATCATGTTAGACAATATATGAATTATAATTCATAAGACCAATTATTTCTATAAGGGTTAGGGATCCAACAAATATAAGTGCATATATATCAATAATCATCTTAATCTATTCAGATAAATCATGTAATAGCTTTTTGAACTTTAAGAGTAAATTGGTGCAGGAGCACCTAGTTTTGAGTACATTTGCTACATTTTGGTGTGTCAGTCTATAGGTTGGTTTGGATTGTGAATAAGGGACTAATCATACGTCCACTTGTAATTGTGAAATGCATTGGTAGGTTGGATGTTAATAGGATCATGCATTTACTCAAATTTGGCTTATACACCCTTGTAAGCCTCATATGGCATAAATGTGCATTTTGGTGTAAATCATCTTGAAAAGTCTTATTTGGAATTAAGACATGTCATGTTAATGTTTTAGAGTCATCCTAGGTGGTTTGGAATGAGAAACAAAGCATGAAATGCAAAAATGCACTTTTTGGCAAAAGTTGTCAAAGTTGCTTGACAATATTTTGCAACGTTGAGCAACTTTTTGCAAGTTTGTGCAAATCGGTGGTTAAGCAACCGATGGAGAGTTAGTTAGGATCAGAATGGCATATAAATGCCTTGAGTATGAATGTAATGAGGTTGGTGATTGTCTGGAACATACCATAATACAATTTGAAGACCATTTTTCAAGTTTTACCTTGTGTTTTCTCAAAATTTGGAGCAAGAGTCCGTACTTCATGGATTGATTGCTTTACTGTTCTTTGATAATTGCTTTGCACATGTTCTTGTAGTGCTCAGGAAGCATTGTAATTAGTCTTTATTGCAGGTTTGAATTAAGTTCTTGATTTTGATAACTCTCGGCCTGAGTAAGGGTTTTGAAGGCCAAACATGGTTCCAGCTTGAAGTCCTTTGAGTTTCTCTCAATAAACCTTGGGACTCGAGCCATGGAACCATTGTACAATGTACATAGTTTTTGTTTTGATTTGGAGGTCATGGAAAGGCCATTGGACATCATTTCCTAGGCGAGCTCAGTCATAGCCCGGTTAGGAAATGAATGAAATGTTGCAAGTGTTTGCAGGGATGAGCAGGATTGAGGTTGCGAAGTGTTTGGCATGAGCAAGTGGGGTGTGGCAGAGCCTATGTGAGAATTGTTGGTTGAAAATTTTGTACACTTGGGGAAATATACAAAATTGTGGTTTCAACCACAGCACACGAGTAAAAACTCTCCTAATTAAGGGAAGGCTCCCCCTATCTAACTACAACTTTGAAAATAAAATAGGATGGGACAGCAATCTTTCTTCTTTTTTCAAGAAAGACAATATCCTTTTCTCTTCACAGAAAAGGATAGTGATTGAATATGAACAACAGTAACCACTTTCAAATGAAATGAGAGAAAGGAAATGAAGTTTCCTGAAAGCTCAAAGACTCCTGTCACTTCCTTCGGGACGAGACAACAATATCAAGCTCAAAGACTTGATTATGTGAAGTCCTATCTACCCTTTGCTATACTAAATTTTACAACGAATAAAAGATAACAGCTCAAAGACTGAAATAATCTATTCTTTCAACACAAAGACAAGAACTAATGCAAGCTCAAAGACTTGCTGCTATTTCTTATCAAACAGTAATTTTTTCTCAAGAATAGACGCAAGCTCAAAGACTTGCTGCTCCTTCTAGAGATTTTCCTATTTTAATTAATCTTCTCTACTTGCAGCTCAAAGACTTCAAATCAAATTGGACTAAGCTCCTTTAGAAACACTTTGCATAGAAGAAATAAAAAGATTCAAACACAAATATGTAGCTCAAAGACTCAAAATTTGAGTAATCCTTCTTTCTTATTCTTCAAAACCTTCAATTCACATACATAAGCTCAAAGACTTCTTGCTGTAAATTTGGCAGAGTTTTTGCTTGCTTTCCAAAAGATATCAAATACAATAGACCCCTCAAGTATTTATAGAAGAGGAGCCTTGAGAAAAAGGTGGGAGGATCCTAACTAACTTGAGAGATTCTCTCAACCACCAAGACTCATTCAATAACTAACTGAGACTTCATTAACTAACTAAGAGTTATTCCAACTAACTAAGACTTATTCCAACTACAGTCCTAATCGGACACAACTTGTAGTTGCCTTACATGTAATTACAAAAGTGCAAGTAATGTGTAACTTGCTTTTTACAAAAAATACTTTTACATGTAACTTGTCAAAACTAAATTACAACTAAGGATTACAAAAGAGGGAAAATTCAACTAAGTGTTGAAATACACTTAAGTTGCATTTTGTGAGGACACAAATCCTTGAAATTTCTGGATGCTCGATTGTAGTTCATCAGGATTCGGTTCATGGGTGTTCTTGGCAACAACCATAGTCTTCACAATAGTGTCGTGACAGCGGAGGAGCGCAAAATTGTTTTTATCCAAGATGGACTGGATTTCATGCAGAAAGGCTTGGTGTTTCATCAATGCTTGAATCGAAGCTGCCGAGAATTGTTCGCTCCTCCATTCATTATGAATCCTCATCTGTAAATCAGCAAGAACTTCTTCTTCTGGAATCAGCTCTCCATCCCGACTTACTATGTTGCAAGAGGCCCTTTCACAATGTGAGACAATATCTCGGAAAACTTCACCCCGGAATCTCATTGCATCACCGATCTCCTCAATGAGGGATTTAAGAACAAGGGTCTTGTTTTCCAGGAGTTCTTCAAATTCCAAGTACATGACCCTGGAAGAGATGATGGCGTGCTCCTGTAGAACACTCAGCTGTTGTTGGGGCATGGTACGCCAGATTGTCAAACTTTCTTCAACACTTTCCACTGATCTAGTTTCTCCTCAACAATCTCTAACTTAGACATTATCTAAAAAATGTCTTTCATTACTGTTGTGCGTTGCACACGCTCCCTGTCGCCGACAGGGTCCCCCTTTCCTGTTTTGAGTTTTTTGATCGTTATCCCGAGGATCCAAGCAGAGTTTCTCGTGTCTCCTCGAGCGAGTTCGTGACCAGTCCATAAGCTGATCGGCGTTGGAATAATGAACCAATGAGTCCTCATGACTGATCTGGCTTTCGGGCGTAAATGCCGAAAGCTTTGTTCCAAAATTTCAAGTTTAACATGATGCATCTCCTTTTCGGACCCCACGTCCAAACTTTGTCTAAAGTGAAGGTCTAGACATAATGTAAACACTTTTCGGACCCCAGGTCTGAACTTGGCGAAAGTCAAGTGAAGGTTTAAGCCGAATGCGCTCCTTTTCGGACTCTAGGTCCGAACTTTGCGAAGTCAAGTTAAGCAAAAACATAGCGCGATTATCCCTTTCGGACCTTAAGCTCCGAACTTTGCGAAGGCAAAGTAAAGCAAAAACATAGCGCGATTATCCCTTTTGGACCTTAAGCTCCGAACTTTGCGAAGGCAAAGTAAAGCAAAAACATAGCGCGATTATCCCTTTTCGGACTCTAGGTCCGAACTTTGCGAAGTCAAGTTAAGCAAAAACATAGCGCGATTATCCCTTTCGGACCTTAAGCTCCGAACTTTGCGAAGGCAAAGTAAAGCAAAAACATAGCGCGATTATCCCTTTCGGACCTTAAGCTCCGAACTTTGCGAAGGCAAAGTAAAGCAAAAACATAGCGCGATTATCCCTTTCGGACCTTAAGCTCCGAACTTTGCGAAGGCAAAGTAAAGCAAAAACATAGCGCGATTATCCCTTTCGGACCCTAAGGTCCGAACTTTTACGAAGGTAAAAGTTTAAAACATGAAGGCAGGTTTAAACCGAGTGCAATCTCACATTTCGGACCCCAGGTCCGAACTTTCACGAAAGTGAAAGTTTAAATATAACGCATATCACTTTCGGACCCCCACGTCCGAACTTTCAAAGTGAAAGTTAAAACTTAACATGGCGAACACATTTCGGACCCCCACGTCCGAAATTTCGAAATCCAAGTTAAAAAAATAACGTTGTGCGATCCTTTTCGGACCTCAGGTCCGAACTTCGGCGAAAGTGGAAGTTTAAAAAACAAATGCGCTCCTTTTCGGGCTAAAGCTCCGAGCTCCGAAAGTCAAGACAAGTCAAAACATCACGCATCTCCTTTTCGGACTCTAGGTCCGAACCAACACGGAGATGAAAGTTGGAAACAACGCGATCATTTTCGGACTTTAGGTCCGAACCAACACGGAGATGAGAGTTTAAATACAACGCGATCATTTTCGGACCCCAGGTCCGAACCTTCAGCGAAGGTGAAAGTTTAAAAAAGAAGGCAAAGTTAAAAAAAAACTAATGCGATCATTTCTTGAGCTCCGAGGAAAAACGCAAAGGGCAAAGAAACACAAGGAAAAACGCGAAGCCAGTTTAAACGCAGAAGCACGAAGGAAAACGCGGAGGTAGGAGTGAGGCACGTTGATGAAGTCCGAGTTTCGGACCATTTAAAAACGCCAAACACCCATCTTCGGACCCCTGAAGATTAGGTTGCGGAGCTCGCATTTCCAACCCCAGCTCCGAAGTCCGCAAAACTTTTTACCGCAAAACCCAGTCTTCAGCGCAAAACGCAATTTTAAACCACGGAACCGAAGACCGAGTAAAGCCAGGTTAAATCCGCAGCCTTCAATTTTGTCAAAATTCAAAGTTAAAAGGAATGCAATTCAAAATTTGAAAGGGCTCTCAAATCCGAAAACAAGGAGGTAAGACGCCACATTATCCTCCCATCAACCATTTAAAATTCAGATTGCTAGGCACAGAACTATGTGAAATTGATAAATCCTCTTTCATCCTCCAAACCGCGAAAATTTAAATAGGAGGGATAACCGTTGGGATTCAAATTTTGCAGGATCATCCGCTCGCCCCGCGCAACAAGGTCGGGCAATCACTCATCATTCGCTCCAATCAGGTAAGTACGCTTTATCGCGTATGGTCATTAAAAAGTATGCGAATCAAATAGGCAAATACGCAAAATTTGAAATTCTTGAAGTCTGCATCGCCGTTATTCGAACATCCGAAATTTAGGATTCATCCCCAAGGTTTAGCTAGAAGCTGCATCTCTTTTCAAATTCAAACTTCTCATATTTTGCCTCTGTTGAAAATTAATCCAAAAATTCGAAAATGAGATTGCATAGTCATAAATCTTCAGGAATATGATGCTGTTAAAGTTAATCAAATTGTTAGCCAAAATGATATTTAAACTAATCCCGGTTTGTTGGAACACTTCTGTTATTCTCTAACCCGCATTATCGTTCTTGTATCACCTTGTAATCCGTGTCTGGCTGTGCAGGATAAATGCCTAAATCAGCGGCAGAATCATCAAAAACACCCGCTGCAGCAGAAACCTCACGAGCATCCAAATCAGACATCCCGCGGAAAGTTGAAAGAATGAAGTATCAGTATCAGAGGGGAGGATTAAGGGAGTCAAAGGTCCAGAGCGTCTGGGACAACATTGGTGACACCGACCTTGGCCACATTGATATTCAGGATTTCAGGGATCGGGTCTTCTCGCCCAACGCATATGGCAGGCCTAGGCAAATGGTGGAAAGTGGCATCGCCCAAGCAACAAGTTTTCCTCCAGCAATCCAGAACTATGAATTAGTAGTGGAAGCTGCTCGGCATTACGAACCAAAGTCCAGATTGGTGCTTCTGGAAAATATAACTATCGCCGACTTCTCCCCTGAGGCTATTGGTGATGCATTTGATATCCCCTTTCCAAATAATCCCATAGCTACAACAATGGACGAGGCACAAGGGGCATATGATATGAACCCGGCCCGATGCAGGGCATTGATTAACGAAGAATGGTTCAAGGAGAAAAGGCCTTCAAGCACCAGGATTGTGAAAAAGACCCCCAGGAGTGACTTTCATAATGAACATGGGGACATGGTCACCTTACTTAGCCGAGTCATGGGACTTCCTAAGTCTAACTACGTTGAAGAATGGATGTTCTATTTTACAGAACAGGTCTTTGCCGGAAAGTCTAAGTTTGACTGGGCCCAGATCATAAGTGATAACATCCACGCTCAGCTAATTGAACTCGAGACAAAGAAGTATTTCACCATGACCTCCTATTTGGTCTATATGTTCGCAAAGAACCAGCCACTGCCAGGATTAATAATGAAAGGTGAGATCGGGAATGGGCCTGGTCAGGTAAAGGTTTATGACTGCTACCCGCAGCTGCACTACCAGGATATAGCTCAAAGGGAAAAGAGCAGCCCGGCTTACGCAGTTGGTCAGTACAAACGCGTCAACGACGCCTTCACAATGCGCCTAGTCAGGCTAATGCAGGGAGGGTTACACATCAGGCTCTCGGAGCAAGCTACCATTTTAGTGCAGAGGTATGGGGCCTGGTTCATTCAGTTCCCAAGGTTCTCCTACATCCGAATAGCTGGTTTCGAAGGTGCCCCCCTTCGACTTCCGCGGTACCCAACCAATAAGGTAGTCCTCATGGAGGTGGCAAGACAATCACGCCCTGCCGGCATATTATTACGAGAGAGCAAGCAGGATGGATTCACATTTCCAATGATCATAGGCAGCCATGATGTCCAATTGAGAACCCCCACCCTAGCAGAGGAATCCCTTGCAGAGCTGGCCTCTTATGGCCTACAGGAACATTTCCCAAGGAAATGTTTTGATCATGACAATTTGGCGAAGAGAGCTTACGGTAGGCGCTACAGAGCAAAGGAGTCAATTGAAGATTATTGGAAAAATTGCTCCGATGACTACGAAGTCAGGCGACGGGAATATTCTAGATTGAGTGTGCAGCAAATGCGACTCTTTGAGTACCGTCAGGTCCCGGATCAGCTCACAGACTCGGGGAACTGCCTCCAAGTCCGAGAATTCGAAGCAGTAAGGCACCTCTTGCCAGGCGTTGATTGGTCTCAAGACCCAATCACGGATTTCGAAGCAGTCATGGCAGCCCCGGCAAGATACACAGATCAATGGTTACATCACCAGATCGAGAGGCTAGTCCATGAGGGGGTCCAGTTTACTTACCATCTGATGGGCAGTTTCGACTCTCAGTCTTCCGAAGACGAAAGGACATCAGCTGAGAAACCAGAGAAAAGAAAGAAAGCTAAGGCTTGCAGAGGGACTCGAACGTCCAAAAGAACAAGAAGGGAGAAGATTCCCATAAGAAGGCCAGAGACCACTTCATCTTCAAAGGACCCCAGTTCGTCCGACGACGCCATAGATTTGGATTGCATACCTGCTCCGCCTTCCCAGAGCGACATAGAGCCATTCCAAGCCAATGATCCTCCTGCTCCAGATATGCCGGACACCGAGAAAAAGGGCCCCAATCCGACTAAGCCGGGTGACCAAATAGAGGAAGGAGAAATCCCATCCACCTAGGGGATCGAAGTGCATGAACCTACCCAACAGAGCCGCCACGAATTGCTACTCCTCCATGCAGCCAAGGACGACTCGACTGTCGAAGGGGAACAAAGAACAGACGAGATCCATGAGCTCGAGGGAACCAAGGAGCCACCGTCACAGGAAGATGTCAGACAATTATTCAGTGAGATAGGGGAGAACTCAGATGCAAACAAGGAGCTTCCTCCTTCTTTCACCCCTCCGATGGCGGGACAGCTGCTAATTTGTGATCAGCCGGTTGAAAGCATGGGAGAACAAGGTGCTAACTTAACCCCATCCTCAACCCAGACAGTGCCTCAAGAGTGGCTGATCGCCAGAGCTCAGCGCAGGGCCGCCACCAAGGCACCCATCGATCTAGAGGACATCTTCTCACGAATGGATCAAGCAAAAGCGAAAGGGAAGAAGAAACCAAGAACATACTCTAAGATAACCAGGGATGAGCAAAGGAACCGCACTCTTCATATTGCCACCCCGCCCGCGAACAAGCCAGTAGATCAAATAACACTGGCAGATTATAGCATCACGACTGTCCCCATCGGACGAGCTACAAAAGAGCAAGAAAAGGAGGAATTTAAGGACTCAGTGCAGAACATACTCAGACAGCTCGAGGAAATCACTGCCGAAAAGGATATGTATCGGGCCCGTGCTGAACAGGCCGAGGGATACATCGATAAGCTCCTGCGGCCATTACACAACCCCTCTGAATCCCATATTCCCCCAAGGGCATTGGCGCAAAGGACCACAACTGAATTTGAAGGAATTCGGGATACCGCAAAGGCCGTCAAGGAATGGGTGCAAGACATCAAGAAAAAGGGAGAACAGATCCTCAAAGAAGTAAAGGAAATGGCTCTCCATCGAGAGCTCACTCTAGTCAGGCTGTTGGAAGTAAAGAGGGAATCCCTTCACATGCATGAAGTAGCGGCCTCTACCCTTCCCCTCCTAAGAGCTCTTTTCTGGACACATACACAGATTCCCACACTGCCTGACATCCTAGATCCCCATAGCATCAGTATTCTCAAGGAATGGTACTGGACCGTCACCATGAAGAACGACGCCCAGGAAATTATTGACAAAGAAAATGACGCATGTGAGGCAATTCTGGGGAGCATGCAAGAACTAGGCAAGACCATCCTCCGATCAATGGTTTCGGGGTGGATAAATGACCTATCCGACAGTGTAATCCGGCCGGATTGGGAGGAAAGGTTGGGAGCAGATAAGGTTTCTTATTCCATTGAAGACTTGAGTTTTGCTGGTCAGTTCCATTCAGACATATTGTGCTTCGAGCGTAATCGCTCCAGCTGGAAGGACGGTTTAAGGCATGTGGACCAGTATCTCGAAGGCATGCAGTACAAAATTCGCCACCCTCCCATGCCACCTTTTGGTCCCCTCTTCCAATTATGTATCAAGTTTCAGGAATATGTCCGCAAGGAACGAGCAGCAGGTCGTGATTTATGGCGAGAATACCTGCATGGCGAAGACCAGTTTCTACAGAAAGAATGTGAAACCAGAATAGAGAAAGTAGTTTCTCAAAAATGCCTTTTTCCCTCCAAATCTTAAAAGGTGCACTTTTGTCCCAAAAAGGTGACAGTTGACTTCTGGTCAACATATTGTAAAAGTTTTTGTACACCTCCTTTTTTGGATTATTTCAAAAGTTGTAATTATCCTTTTTGGTATTTATTGCTCCCTTTGGGGTAGTTGTAGATATTTACCCCCCTATTTATGGGTGTGGGTCCCCCTTTTTGTAAGGATGAATCTGGACCACTTGTCTAGATTAGATCTTGGCCATTCATCCATTTTTGGAAACCTATTTAAGGGGACTGGTTTTCCCTCATTTAGGAGGAAGTTCTTGAATTGTTGCGAAAGCTCTGAAGGAATTTTGCAGGAATTAATACAATGGATTAAAATTACCTTCAAGTTTCCTTGTGAGTGCATGGTCTCCTTCTTCATTTAAATTAGAAAGCTTTTAATTATGTCTATTCATTTTGCACAGCAGTTCTTACCAAGCATCTGATAGAACCTTCACAGTCCATACCATTAGAGGATAGCTGATTGCTTTTTTTCCTTTCTGCATGGTTAATCTGGGCTATTTTATGATTCAGTTCGATTATCAAATATATATATATATCATGAATGTAGAAGTTCTAATATTGTATTTGGTAATATGAAAATCTGGTTTCTCCTTTGAAGATTGCACTAAGTTTATGCAAACATTGTGTCTGAATGACTGATGATGCTTAATTTGGTTTCCTGGAGGTGTCTGTCTGCTTGAGTGAACCTGCTGTCCTAGTTAACATTTACAGTTCTCTTTCTCCCTACCCTTCCTTTCTTTCCTCCCAATTTTATCCCCCTTTTTAGAAATCTGCAGTCCTGCTAAATCAGCTTCAAATTAACCAACACCACCTGAAAGAAAACCGTAAAAGGTCCCCGGGAATTTATACATGGAATTGCCAATCAAACGTAAGTCCCCTTGTGTTTCCAGCATAAGCACATAAAGCCACTGAGAGATCCCGCAGTCAAGACCTGACAAAAGAAACCTTGAGGTAGTCTCCTTTGATCAAACTTAGAAAACAGCATTAGAGACTTCCTTATCTCAAGAGAGAGTAGGATAATTAGTTGGCTATTCTATTCTGCGTTGGCCGTATGGAGTTTGCAGCAATGCGATTTCAAACACGTCAACAATTACCTGTACACATTGATCATGAAGTTGATCAACCTAAGAATCCAGTGCTTGTATTTTCTGAGCAACCCTTTCCACTCCACGAATCGATTCTTGGGAACCGGAAGAACCTATGGAGTTACTCCCTTCAGCAGCAGGTTTTGTAATTTTATGAACGGCTGCCATAAGTTGTCGGTTTTCCTCTTCTAGCTTGTCTTTCTTTGCTAGAAGATCATCACACCTTTGCACCAGTGAAGGAACAGAAAACTGAGCATCATGTTTAATGACCTCATGCGTTTGTTTGCCCAACTCTATCCTTGTAACTTTATAATCAGCAGCTGACATTTCTTCAAGTGGCTTATTTGCAATAGGTTCCACAATTTCAGCTACCTTCATCTTGTTGCTATCAACAGTTACCCTAGAGATAGTCTTGGCCTTCTTAGCAACTTTGGATCTGGACTGTTTGAGTTGCTGGTAATCGAAGGCATCAGGTGAGATTTCTTGCTTCTTCCTTTTCGGGGTAAAAGAACTAAGCCATGGAGGCAAATTCATCAACTCCCCTCCAGTCACAGCCGTAGGCAAAGGAGAAGCAGTTTCTGTTGGAATCACTATGGTCATCCTGGGAGGAATATCTGTTTGGACAACAACCACGGTTTGCTCAGTTACCAATGGGCATGAAGATTGCCTCATGAACTCTTCAAAACCAGAAGCAGAATTATCAATTTCTGATAGCTGAATGCAAGTAGGAATATTCTCAGGAACTTTCAACACACTTTATTGTTGATGATCAGGAGATGGCTCGTATGCTGAAATGGGAATTGCATTCTGAGGAGACTCATTCACAAGCAAATCAGGAGGAGAAAGAGGCATCTCAATGGAAACTGGAGGAATGACCTCATGCGCCGAGTCTGAAACTGGAGACTTGGGAGCATCATCAGATTGCTGCCCCTCTTCTGGATTATCCAGATCGATCACCTGAACATGGAATCGTGATTTTTCCTTCCCACGAACAGTCATCTCCTCAGGAGGAAGTACTACTACACGACTGACTCGTAACTTGATCCTTGTGCCTGAAGATGAAGCACCCTCCTTGTTGTCAATCTGAATCTCAGACTTCCGTCCAAGAGGCCCCGTAGAATCATCTTCTTTACCAACCTTGATTTTTATAAGTCTAACAGCATTACTTTTCAACCATGCGTTGGTGTTGGCCAAGATAGGCTGAAATCTGTCAAGGATGGATATGCACTCCTTGTGTGACCATTGGATCAAAGGAAGTGGAGCTTCCTCAACCCTCCGTGAAGTGTATTCAGGATCAAGTATATGCCCGTCATCAATCATCCCTTGTGGGATATCCACCAAGTTCAAATCGACAATTTGCTCAACAGTGAGCCTGCAGTAATCCATCTTGAGGACTTTGGCTTCTGTGCGGAGATCTACCTAGATGTCTTCAATGTGATGAACATGCACAAAGGATTTCTTGATCTTCTCCTTCATACCCCTATAATCAAAATCAGCTCTAGGTTTAAACCTTTTAAGCTTGATTTCCTGCAATTCAGTCTCCATGGCTTTAGCCTTCACAGATGTGACAAGGGAGTACCAGCCAATTTTCAATGGGTTTGTGGTAGAGATCCCCATTCCAACCTTGTGCTTAGCAGACTGAAAAGTGTGAATAACCATGATCTGTCTTCCCAACTCCATAAGAATGATCTTATCATTTGGGTATTTGGGAAGCATGTATGGCTGACCATCATAGCATCCGATCCTCATATAGGTGAAGGTGGGAAACTGCAGAAACAAACATCCATACTCGCACACCTTATCCCATGCCTCATCTGATACTCTCTTGTTCCTGAGATTTCTATCAAACTGGCACATGAAATATCTGAAGAATGCATCTTGGACTCTTCTGAAATGCAGTCTGCTGGGTCTCAATGGCAACTGGTCATAATATTCCCAAACTGGTATAAGTGAGCGATCACCCTTGGTAGAAAGACCTGGAAAGTGTCTAAGTGATGCTGCTGAGTATACCAAATATGAATTCATGAAGAAGGTCATGGTGGTAGGAACTGCTGCAAGTTGTTCGTACAAGGCATCGTTGATGACTTCTCCCCATGAAATGTGATGAGACTGCCGTATGAACATGATAAACTAGTACATCCATGGCTCAAAGACATTGGAATGCTCAAGGCCCATCATCCTGCTGAGAAGGGTTATGGTGTCTCCTATCTCCCATTTGAAATCGCAGTGGTACAACTTTGCCCACCTCGAGAAGGAGGCTCGTGGCTCTTGGATCCACCTATTGATGTTTCGCTTGCAATCTTTTTCCCTCTTCACGTAATACTCCGCTGCACTTTCTTTGGAGATTTCCATATAAACAGGTGCAGGAGGTATTCTGAAGACCTTCTCGATCATATCTGCATCAAGACGGATTATAGCTTCGCCATCATCATTTTTGATGACTCTTGACTCTTTGTTAAAATGATGGGCGCATGCAAGAACGAACTAAGGTTCTAGGGCAGCCACCGGGAAAGAAGATGCATGGTGGATATGGCTGTCTAGCAGCCGCTGCAAGTTATTATCTTGTGGATCTTCTACCCTTTTGACAAATTCCGACATATCAACGTGCCCTATTTCCGTGTCTCTGATGCGATCCAAAGGAGAAGAAACTTGGAAAGGTGCAACCTCGTTCTGGTATTTGTCATATTTGTATTTCATCTTCTTTGGAGTTGGAGATGCCGACAAATCTGACATTGATTGTGAACCTAGAATACTGTGATGAAGACTTAAAAGAGTTAAGGCAATATCATAGTCAACTGCAAATATCATTCTTCCTTCTCCAAATGGGTAAAACTTTGATTCTTGAATTTCACGATTTTGTGAGAGGAAGAGGGGAAATATGTAGAAATGGGAAAATCTTGACTTTGACCAATTTCGGATCTTGGGAGAATTTTCGCAAGTGTACAAGTTGGAAAGGACATACATGCAATCAGGGTTTTAAAACCCGAATACAAGTACACTTGTAAATTCGAAAATGGAGAAATGGACGAAAAATGAGATTTTGACTTGCGGAAAATGACAGAAATGGAAAGTACGGATATGGGGAACATGAATGGATAGGAATGGGAAAATCCGAGAAAGTCATTTTCATGAAAATGGGAAGAACTCTTCAACATGTAATCTGGTTTTCAAAACCCGAATTTGCAAGGGAGGGGTATTTCACACTTTTCAACTTGGAATTTCAACCAAAAATGGTTAAATTCCTTAATCGTAGGGGAAGAACAAGAATTTCCAGCGAACTTGTAATCGAGATTAAAAATCCCGAATACAAGTAAAGAGGGAATTTTGGGAAGAACAATGCAATTCGAAAATTGCATAACAAGGGGAAGATTTCTCTCACAAAAACCGATTTTTGGGGGAAGAACAACACATGCCAAAAATGCAACTAAGAAAGGAAATTAAGAAAGCAAGAAAATTAAAAAAAATGAAGGAAAGAAAGGAAAGAAACCATACCTCTCTTGAAAATGCAAAAGCTTCTCCAAATATGCAACCAATTCTTGGAAAGAAGAAGAAAAACCAATAAATAGAAGCAATCCACAATGCCAAACCCTTAACACGTTTTTGCAAAAATACCCCAAATTGATAAATGAAGCAGCAATTCCAAACTCGGAGAACTGAAATGCCAATGAGAGAGCACACCCAAGAGGATTGGAACAAAACGCCTAAGGAGGAGTTGAAGAAATGATGACAAGTGTTTGCAAAACATAGCCAAAGGAATCACGTGGAGAAAAACGTGGCCATCATTTGCATCATTAAATAGCTTAAAACTCTTCTCAAACTCCATGCATAGGTAAGAGAGGGCAAAACATTTTAGGAGATTGCAGCTTGTTGGAGATTTAATCCACTAAAATGTGGCATTAAAGAAAAACGTGACTGCTGATCTAGGGCGAAAAACCAGTCAATGCAACCTCCATTTGGCATGAAAGATGTCCAAGAATGCATGAGAATAGGATGCAAGCCAAAACGCCTTCCTCCTCCAACAATTTCTCCACAAAAATTGCCTTGAAATGGTCAAAAACCGTTTTTCCTTGCATTTCGGGTTTTTTGGAATGAAAGACAAGTTCGATTTTGCATAAGGGAATGAAAATCGGGTTTTTTGGGGAGAATAACAAGTTTCAATTTCACTTTTTCCATTTACAAGCCAAAATCGGGATTTTTTGGACAAATGACAAGTTTTATTTCTACTTTTTCACTTGCCAAGCCAAAATCGGGTTTTTTTAGACAAATGACAAGTTTAAAATTGTCAAAAAGTGCACTTGCAAGGCAAAATCGGGTTTTTTGGAGAGGAATACAAGTTTTAATTACTTGCAAAAGGGAAATAAAATCCCTACAACGAGTTAGAAATACATGCTTGTAAAAGGGAAATAAAATCCCTACAACAAGTTAGAAATACTTGCACATATGTAATGGGGATTTAAAATCCCTATTACAAGCAAAAACCATTAAAGTAGGGGTTTTTTGAACAAACTGCAAGTTTACTTGTAATTGAGCCAAAAAATCTCTATTTTAACTAAACAAGACCAAAAAACAATAAAAAAGACAAAAACAAGAAAGGGAAATTTAAAACAAATTGCAAGTAACATCTTTTAATAAAAGTGCACATGTAATAAGCTAAAAATTCCCCTACAACAGTCAAAACAATGAATATCATTAAAACTTGCAGTTTGAAGAAAATTCTCCACCTGCAGTTGGGATTTTAAAACCCAAAATTGAAGGAAAGACATAGCAAACGAACCCAGAATTTGACGAAATTCGAAACGCAGTTCGAGAATGGACTGAGGATTAAGCGAGTCCAAGGATTAGTCGAAATTCTACCTCAGGAAGCATGCCATAGAGTAAATTTTTTCATTTTTTCACAAAAATTTCATGTAGTGGTCCTTCAGTTTTGGAAACAAAAATGAGGACAACAAGAATTTGGAGGAGTGGCAGATCAGGGGAGACACCAAACCCTTAGAAGAAGACCAAAAAGTGCCAAAAACCCTTCAAAACAAGCCATTTTTGGGTTTCGTACCTGTACGGTCAGACCTAGTTTCTTCACCTAATGAATCTTAAAGTTCTTCCAAAAGGGTATTCAGATCATAAATGAGTTTGCCTGAGTCTTTGGGAAAATTTTGAATGAATCCACAAAAACCGGTTAGGCAGGGCTAATTAGGGCTCTAGGGCTACTAGGCCTAGAAAATAGGGAAAGGAGAGCGATGGAGAAATGGATGAAACCCAAACACAAAACTAGTTGATTGGCCTAGTCAATTCTCATGGACACTTGCTATAACCCCTGCAAGCATATTTGAGGAGTTTGATGGAGTAAGGTTGGATTTACCCTTGTGAATCTCAACCATGCCTGAGCAGTCAGTGAACACATTTTGATCGGGAGCACTCCTAGAGAGTTTGCAAGTTTTGACTGGTTTTCAGACCAGTATAGAGTGAAGAGCCCACTAAACTTCACCCAACTACCTTGTGGAATGGGTTTGACTCTCTTTGAGTACCCCTCCCTATCATAGTGGTATCAGAGCAACCAAGATCTGGGAAGAAGCCAGTACATGACAGACACTGAATCTGTAGGAGAAAATAGTCTAAGGATGGTGACCAATGCAAAGTTAGCCAAGAAGATAGAAGATCAAGAGGAAGAGAATGGGCTCCTCAGAGAAAGATTATTACAAATGGAGAGTAAACTAGACACAGTTGAAGACAAGATTGAGAAAGTCACACTCAAGATCAATGAAGGCAAGGGTAAAGAAGTTGTAGAAGAGGATAGTACACCTGAACCAGACCCTATTCTACCTGAAGAACCTTAGAGCAATCAAAGCCTTAGGAGGAAAATCCTTGGAAGGAGTGCCACTTTTTATTGGAAAAATGGAGCCAAAAGTAGTCATGGAATGGATTGAAGGATTGGAGAATCACTTTGAATGTGATGGAATCAGTAAGGCACAAAAGGTGAAGGTGGCCAAGTCTAGATTGAGAGGAGCATCCTTGACTTGGTGGAAATTTATCCAAGAAGAGAGGCAGAAAGAGGGTAAGAACCCAATAGTCACTTGGAAAGGCATGTTGGCCAAGGTGAAAGAAGCATACATCCCTGAAGATTATGAGATCCAATTGCACAAGAGGAGACAAAACTTGAGACAAAGAGACTTGGATGTGAGCAGCTACACAGAGGAATTTCAGAATTTGTGTCTGAGATCCAAGGTGGTGGAAGATGAAAGCATCAAGGTAGCCAGATACTTGAATGGCTTGAGATGGAATATTCAAGAGGAATTGAGTTTGTTATGTCCTTATACTGTGCATAAATGCTATCAATTAGCACCGAAGGTAGAAGAAAAGAGCAAAAAGAAGCAAGAGCAAAGCAACAGAGCTAGAGGTAGAGGGAGAGATGGTAGAGGTCAAAGAGGTAGCTTTGGTGGGAGAAGTGTAGACCAAAGATCCCAAGGGGAATCCAAGTTGGTTGAGCAAAGTAGGGATTCCAATAGCAAGAGCAGCTATAGAGGAAGGGAATCTAGCAACTCTAGTAGATGAAGGTCTAGTGGATCAAGAAAAGGGTCCTATTTTGCCACAATGAAATGCTACAATTGCCATCAACTTGGACACCCGGCCTATAGGTGTCCTGAAAAGTCTTCTTCATCCCAAGGAGGTGAGAGGAGAGTAAGCTATGCTCAAGAGGATGCAACAAACATGAAAGCATCAGAAGTGAGTTTGGATTCAGAGGTTGGAGAGAATCTTATGATAAGAAGAGTCTTGATTAAAGAACCGGTTAAGGAGGAACCTAACCAAAGGAGATCCTTATTTAGGATAAAATGCAAGATCATGGGAAAGGTATGTAGAGTGATAGTGGATTCAAGATTCACAGATAACATAGTGTTAGAGGAAGCGGTGAGTAAGCTCAATTTGCCAAGAATTCCACATAGTGATCCTTATAGAGTTACATGGCTCAACAAGGGGCAGCATGTTCTTGTGAATGAACAAACTTGGGTGGAGTTCACTATAGGAGGCTACAAGGACATAATCTTGTATGATATTTTGCCCATGGATGCTTGCCACCTACCCTTAGGTAGACTATGGCAATTTGATAGAAAAGCAATACACCATGGAGAGAAGAATGCTTATACCTTTCAAAAGGATGGAATCACATACAAAATTCAGTCCATAGGAGACCAAGTAGAGGGCAGATCAAAAGGTTCTAATGTGCTGCTAGTTGGTGAGAAAGAGTTCATCAACACACTCAAGGAAGGAGAAGGAGTGGGGTTTGCCATTGTTGTAAAGCCAAAAGAAGACAACAAAGAAAAGAAGGTATGTATTCCTAAAGAAGTGCAGTAGGTCCTAAATCAGTTTAAGGACATTATCAGTGATGGAATACCAACAACATTGCCTCCTCAACGTGCCATAAGTCACCAAATTGATTTCATACCCGGAGCTTCATTACCCAATAAGGTAGCTTATAAGATGACCCCGGATCAGAACAAGGAGATAGCCAAGCAAATACAAGAACTCTTAGACAATGGACTAATAAGGAAGAGCATCAGCCCATGTGCAGTACCCACTGTTTTGGCCCCAAAGAAGGGAGGTACTTGGAGGCTTTGCACAGATTCCAGAGCCATAAACCGGATTACTATTAGATATAGATTTCCAATCCCAAGAATTGAAGACTTGATGGATTGTTTGGGAGGTGCTGAATACTTCACCAAGATAGATCTCAAGAGTGGTTACCACCAAATCAGAATCAAGGAGGGTGATGAATGGAAGACAACCTTCAAGACCATAGAAGGACTTTATGAATGGCTTGTTATGCCATTTGGACTCACAAATGCCCCTAGCACATTCATGAGACTCATCAATGAAGTACTCAAGGACTATATTGGTAAATTTCTTGTTTACTTAGATGACATCTTAATTTTTAGCAAGTTTAAAGATGAACATCTTAAGCATATAGAAATTGTATTGAGAAAACTATGTGATGAGCAACTAACCATCAATTTGGAGAAATGTGAGTTTATGAAACAGGAGTTGGTGTATCTTGGGTTTGTAATCTCAAGAGGTGATTTGAAGATGGATACCTCTAAGGTGGAAGCTATACTCAATTGGCCCACACCTAAGACAACAAGTGAAATGAGAAGTTTTCATGGCTTGGCTTAGTTCTATAGGAAGTTCATCAGAGGATTTAGTGAAATATGTGCACCCATGCTTGAGACAATCAAAGGAGGTATGAGAACCAAGTTTCAATGGACAAAGGAAGCACAAAGAGGTTTTGATCTCTTGAAGACAAAGGTGGCTACACAACCGGTACTCATTCTTCCAAGCTTTGACAAACTCTTCACCATTGAGTGTGATGCAAGCAACATAGTGGTTGGAGCAGTTTTAAGCCAAGACAATAGACTGGTTGCATTTTTCAGTGAGAAGCTTAATGATGCAAAGAAAAGGTATTCCTCTTATGATTTGGAGTTGTATGCACTTGTTCAGTCCCTTAGGAAATGGAGGCATTATTTGCTGCCTAAGGAATTTGTGGTTTATATCTTGATAATCAAGCTCTTAGCTTTCTCAATTCTCAAGAAAAGTTAAACCATAGGCATATTAAGTGGGTAGAATATTTGCAATCATATACCTTTACCATTAAGCACAAGAAAGGACAATGTAATAAAGCAGTTGATGCATTGAGTAGGAGGTTACTAATAGTGCAAGAAGTGCAGCTCAAAAGCATTGGAGTGGATAGTTTCAAGGATTTGTATGAAGATGATGAAGACTTTGCTGCTGCCTACAAGGTTTGCCAAGAGTTTGGTAACCATTTTCATAGTGAATATGCAGATTATACCCTACAGGATGGATTTTTGTTCAAAGGTGGACAACTATGTGTGCCTAAAGGATCTATGAGGGAAAACTTGATGCAAGAAAAGCACAATGGATGCCTAAGTGGACATTTTGGTTTGAACAAGACTTTGGAACTTGTCCAAAGGTTTTACTATTGGCCTAAGATGCAACGAGATATTAGGAAATATGTGGACCAATGTGCGATTTGCCAAAGAGCTAAGGGTACATCTTCCAATGCTAGCCTTTATCAGCCTTTACCTATCCCCAACCGACCATGGGAGTGTGTAAGTATGGATTTTGTTGTTGGTTTGCCTAAAACCAAATCAGGTTTTGATAGCATCTATGTTGTAGTAGATAGGTTTAGCAAGATGACCCACTTTATTCCATGCAAGATCACTCATGATGCTAGTCACATTGCTCATTTGTTTTTCAAGGAGGTTATTAGAATTCATGGATCACCTATCAACATTGTATCAGATAGGGATGCAAAGTTTATTGGTCATTTTTGGAAGACTTTGTGGTAGAGGTTGGGTACTAACTTGTCTTTCAGTTCAGCCTATCATCCCCAAACGGATGGCCAAACTGAGGTGGTCAATAGAACACTTGGGAACCCTCTTAGATTCCTGACCAAGGAGTATGGACAAGCTTGGGATCAGATCATCCACCAAGCTGAGTTTGCCTACAATGATAGTGTGAATAGGTCAACCGGCAAAAGCCCTTTTGAAGTTGTATATGGCCTTCATCCTAGAGGTGTTTTAGAGCTCAGAGATGTTGGAAAGATGGGACAGCAGAGTGGACATGCTTTGGACATGGCTCAATCCATGCAAGAGGTTCATGAGCAAGTTAGGACAACCCTCCTAGACACCTCTCAAAGAATCAAGGAAAAGGTAGATGAGAAAAGGAAAGCTGTACAATTTGCAATTGGGGACATGGTCATGGTTCACTTGAACAAGGCAAGGCTTCAGAAAGGTGTCCCTAGTAAGCTTCAGATGAGGAGAATTGGTCCTTGCAAAATCTTGGCCAAATATGGCAACAATGCTTACAAGTTGGATCTACTCGATGATATGGCTTTATCACCCATCTTCAATGTTGCAGATCTGGTCCAGTATAAGGGCACACTTCCAGAGGAGGATAGTAGAGTCTCAGAGGTCACTCAAGCACTCTCAAACCTGCCCTTGCCACCTGCACCATTACCACAAGCCGAGAGAGTGTTAGACTCTAGAGTTTTGAAGAAAACAAGGCATACCGCCTACATGGAGCACTTGATCAAATGGCAGAACCTTCCAGCATCTGAGGCTACTTGGGTACCTGAGGCAGACTTTTCTAAGCTTGGAGTTCCCCTTTCTTTGTTGCCTAAAGGAGTCACTTGACTTCTTTCTTATTGGGGGAGTATGGTGCAAGATCACCTAGTTTTGAGTACATTTCCTACATTTTGGTGTGTCAGTATATAGGTTGGTTTGGATTGTGAATAAGGGACTACTCATAGTCCAATTGTGTTTGTGAAATGCATTGGTAGGCTGGATGTCAATAGGATCATGCATTTACTCAAATTTGGCTTATAAGCCCTTGTAAGCCTAATATGGCATAAATGTGCATTTTGGTGTAAATCATCTTGAAAAGTCTTATTTGGCATTAAGACATGTCATGTTAATGTTTTAAAGTCATCCTAGGTGGTTTGGAATGAGAAACAAAGCATGAAATGCAAAAATGCACTTTTTGGCAAAAGTTGTCAAAGTTGCTTGACAACATTTTGCAACGTTGACCAACTTTTTGCAAGTTTGTGCAAATCGGTTGTTAAGAGACCGATGGAGAGTTAGTTAGGATCAGAATGGCATATAAATGCCTTGAGTATGAATGTAACGAGGTTGGTGGTTGTCTGGAACAGACCATAATACAATTTGAAGACCATTTTTCAAGTTTTACCTTGTGTTTTCTCAAAATTTGGAGCAGTAGTCCGTACTTCATGGATTGATTGCTTTACTGTTCTTTGATCATTGCTTTGCATATGTTCTTGTAGTGCTCAGGAAGCATTGTAATTAGTCTTTATTGCAAGTTTGAATTAAGTTCTTGATTTTGATAACTCTCGGCCTGAGTAAGGGTTTTGAAGGCCAAACATGGTTCCAGCTTGAAGTCCTTTGAGTTTCTCTCAATAAACCTTGGGACTCGAGCCATGGAACCATTGTATAGTGTACATAGTTTTTTTTTTATTTGGAGGTCATGGAAAGGCCATTGGACATTATTTCCTAGGCAAGCTCAGTCATAGCTTGGTTAGGAAATGAATGAAATGTTGCAAGTGTTTGCAGGGATGAGCAGGATTGAGGTTGCGAAGTGTTTGGCATGAGCAAGTGGGGTGTGGCAGAGCCTATGTGAGAATTTGGAGGAGTGGCAGATCAGGGAAGACACCAAACCCTTAGAAGAAGACCAAAAAGTGCCAAAAACCCTTCAAAACAAGCCATTTTTGGGTTCCGTACTTGTACAGTCAGACCTAGTTTCCTCACCTAATGAATCTTAAAGTTCTTCCAAAAGGGTATTCAGATCATAAATAAGTTTGTCTGAGTCTTTGAGAAAATTTTGAATGAATCCACAAAAACCGGTTAGGCAGGGCTAATTGGGGCTCTAGGGCTACTAGGCCTAGAAAATAGGGAAAGGAGAGAGAAATGGAGAAATGGATGAAACCCAAACACAAAACCAGTCGATTGGCCTTGTTAAATCTCATGGACACCTGCTATAACCCTGCAAGCATATGTTGGGAGTTTGATGGAGTAAGGTTGGATTTACCCTTGTGAATCTCAACCATGCCTGAGCATTCAGTGAGCACATTCTGATTGGGAGCACTCCTAGAGAGTTTGCAAGTTTTTATTGGTTGTCAGACCAGTATAGAGTGAAGAGAGCCCACTAAACTTCACCCAACTACCTTGTGGAATGGGTTTGACTCTCTTTGAGTACCCCTCCCTATCATAAATGAACAATTAACATCAATGAAATGATGAATAACAACTACATTTGAATCTAATCCATAATTTCTTTTCTAATAACCAGTCATCATAGAGGTTAGAGAGGAAAGCATGTTAGGGTGCCTGGAAAAACTATTTATCTCAAGTAAGCCCAAGGGCGTGCTCATACCCCCCCCTTGGCCCCAAGTGGTAGGAAATCCCGTTCACCCAACATGGGGTTGGTGTACTTCATTATGAGAACCTATACTGCCTTTCCCTAATATTTTTTCCATGGTCTCCCTGCTCATGATTGCTATTTGGAGAATAATATAAATTAAACCACAAATTATATTAATATAGATAAATCCATCAATTCCCTTATTCACTACCTAAGCAATAAATATGTATTCGTATAACAAATATTTTATCCTACATAATATATTTATATATTCATATGCATACCACTATAGATTTACATCAAACATATTTGTATTTCTATGCATAGTAGTCTACATTAGAATTCTGCTATTAATTGCTGTCGATATATATCTCTAATCTGATCTGATGAATGCAGATTGCAAATTATAATGATCCTAATCCTTGTCGATATCCTTCATGAATGCTGATTCTATGTAAAAGACTTCTGTTCTCATTCCCTTTGATGCCTTATTTCATATGATAATTCTGCCCTATATAGCCTTCAAGAGAAGGCGGTCACAACCTTTGTCACAACCTTTGCAAGTACAGTATCTCTTCAAACTACCTGATGTCTCTTCATTAGAAATCAGTATTGTTTATGTTTTCCTCTAAGAAAACCATTGACTAATCAACAAGTCAATGTTTATTAATATATTATGTGTCTTTTCATTTATCTTCTTGCTTGGAGATTGTATGGGTGTTGATTAGTGCTTCTTAATTTGGGCTTCACAATAAAAATTGTGAAGTCTTACTAGTAAGACAATTTTTCTGACTGATAGAAATCAATTTCTGGAGTTATTTATGTTATTTCCTTATTGCTTACAGAAGTGAGAGTGTTTTTGGCAGAAACATGACACTTAAGCTCCCTAATCACTTCCTTATTGTTTCCAATGAATAACATATCATTAACATATAGGACAATGATTATTAACTAGTCATCAATTAATTTGAAATAAATGTGGTGATCAACTTCACTTCTAGTAAAGTCCCCTAAATCTAAAAAACATCATAGCTCCAGCTCCCCTCCCCCTGTCTGGAATCTTCACTTGGGCCTTAAGTCTACTGGTGTTTTGGTTGATAACTCTCTGAGCCAGGGAAAGCTTACCTCTCCTCCGGCTTCTAATGAATCCCATCTTGACCAAAATATTGAGAGTCGTCCGCCCTTTCTGAGTACCCTTGACCCTTCCTCACATTTGCTCAGTTCCGAGAAGGAGTCTGTTACTGATGTCCTGGCCTTAGCCAGAGATGGGGCGGTGGATACCTTTAAGAACTTCAAGTGGATATCCAGCTGAAACAAAGAGCTGACAGCAGTAACTTGGAGGTTGGTAAAGATAAGGCTAAGCAAATGGATAAAATGCAGGTATTTGATGAGAATAGCCCCTGGTCTGAGAAGGAGAAGGCCTCTATCATCAATTGTCTTAAGACCACTATGGAGGCTTTTGATAATTTCAAAAAAGAATACGAAGTTAGGATGGCAACTCAGGAAGAGAAAATTGCAAAAATAAAGGATTCCATCAAAGCTGTTGTTAAAACTAGTCATGGTGTAATTGGTGCCATAGTGGAAAGTTTCAAGAATATGATTAGCAGTCTTGAAGAGCAACTCCAACTGAAAGATGTGGTGGATGTGGACATAAATAATGATCAGGATATCTCCTCAGGCCCCAACAAAAGGACTAGAGGCGCCCCGAAGAGAAAGGTAGTGGGACCTCCTTCTGACTTTCAGAAGCTTAAGAAGATCACTGACGTTGTGATTGAGATTGAAAAAGAGATGGCACAGTCTATGAAACTGTTGGACTAGCGCTGGTGTTTTGCTGTCCCTGTGCTAGTTTTGGTTCTGCTGGTCTTTTTTTTGTCCAGTTTTATCTGCTGGTTTTTGGTTCTTGTTATTTTGGTATGTTTAGCATATGCCCCTTCGTTGTATTGAGGCTTAATGATTTTCTATGGGCCTGTTTGGATTTTGTGGTCTTTTTGGTTTAATGCCTTGTTAAGTTTGGACTACTCTATGCTTTTTTGTTAAAGGGTTTTGGGTCCTGTTTTGCTCTCACACCTCACCCCGTCATTAACGAGGGACCCCCAGTTTGTGTCTGTCTGTCCCGATAGAAGAGAGAAGACGTTTAAACATTCAAGGTCAAGGTCAAAGGTTGATCACACCAAACATACAAACTGACCGAATTTCACGTTCCAAGTGAAAATGCATTTCAAAATTGGCTTAAAGTGCCGAAATGCTAAGTTCCCAATCGCATATTATGGCTTCATTGCCCGAAAATCATAGAAAGAGTCGAATTCACCTAAATCTCCAAGTCGAGCGATTTAGCTAAGTAGGCCGGAATATAACATGAAGTTAGAAACCTTGCAAACTGACCTTGCAAGCTAAAAATCTCCAAATTTGTGTCATCATCTTAATAGGCCGAAAATCATAAAGCCAAAGCTCACAAAAAAGTATTGATAGGCCGAAAGGCTTAGTTCAAGAGGTCACGCTTTTTTCTTTAAAGGCCAAAACTTCAAAACTTTTAAAAATCACGCATTTCTTTTGTGCAAGCTGAAAATCTCCAAGTCGCGTCGTTCCCTTGCTTTGGCCAAATAACCCAAAATTTTGAAGGAAGTCGGCATTTTAACTCATTTTGACAGAAGAGACCAATTCGCACGATAATCTTCAGTAGGCCGAAAACAATGAAAAGAGTTGTTCAAGTTAAATCGCGCGAAATCCTCCCAAGCCGAAATGTGGAGAAGGGTCTCTTGAAATCGCTTTCTAGGCCGAAAACAAAAGAGGGCAAAATAAACACATCGCTTTCTAGGCCGAAATCTCGCATTTTGCTTTAAATACCCGAAAATGAGAAAAGGCAAAATTCATAAATTGAAATCTTGAATTTCACCCTTTTTGCCCGAAAATCTTAAAACCAAGACATTTCAATTTAAAAGGTACCTCTCATTTTGAGTAAAGGGCCCGAAATTTGGTGGTTGAGGGTGAATAGTCTTTAAAAAAACATCTCTCATTTTGCCTATTTCACCCGAAATTGAAAAGAGAGGCACTTTAACAAAACAAAAACATCTCTCAAATTGCTTAGAATTCCCGAAATTGGTAAAGGAAGACATTTGTTGCAATTCAAGTTTTAAGTTATCTCGCATAACACCTATTTCGCCCGAAGTTGAGAAAGTGAAGGAGTGAAACTTAAAACTAAAATCTCTTGAAACCTCCAGTATGCCCGAAAAAAGGACACATCTCTCAAAAGGTCTTTCAGGCCCGAATTTTGAAGGAGCATGATTTTAAAAAAAACAAAAACTTACAAAGTCGAAGACTTGCAAAAGACTTCACAGGCCCGAAATTCACTTAGGGGGGCGAACTTTCAAAATGAGTGCATTTTAACTTGTCAAGTCGCACCAAGAGCTTCTCAAGCCCAAACTCCATTGAGACAAAGCCAGACATTAAATAAAATTTAATATGATTCTTAAGTTAATTTATTTAATTTTTCAAGTTGATTGATCAAAGGTGAAATTGATTGTTCGCAGCAAAACGACATCGGGAGGAGCTAAAGTGACGACTTAACACAAGATCTAAGCCAGGTGCTGGAAGATGGAGAAGAAGATGTAGGAGTGCGAGATCGGAACCAAGCATTGGGAAGCATGCCGCTAAACCTCCCAAGTTGAAGTCCACCACTGAGATCAAAGACTGAAGAACATTTAGAATGCAGCAAGTATGCATTCTGGAGAAATGCACAACTGGATTTAATTCCAGAAGTTCAGTTTCTGAAAACTGAAATTGTTTAATGTAAAGCTGCCTATGGGCCCCATCTAATGAATTCAGAGTGAGGGGACATAGGTCAACTATTTCCAACTATCGGATAGACCCAAATTGAAGCCAAACAGTTGTCGGTAGTTGAGAAGGTGGTTGAAGGGATAGTTGAGAATTGAGTGGGCATGGGTAAAGGTTGCCAAGGTTCTAGAGGGTAGATTGCAGCTGTTGGATGTAGCTCATCCTGGCCACCGCTTCAAATATGTAAAATCTATGAAAGGCAGAGGCCTTTCTTTTGTAAAGGGTTAGATGGTTAGATTTTTAGATAGTTAAATAGGTTAGAGTTTTGTAGAAAGTTAGATTTTCGGAATAGCATAGAAATGCTACAGAAGATTGTTGTAATGGCAGTCAAAATCAATATATTAACATTGATTTGGTGTTTGTTATTGTTGTGACCTTTTTCACACATCGCCCCATTGCTACTGGGAACCCTCTGATTTTCCTACTTTCTAGGGTTTTGTTAGTGTCCTGTGACCTTTTGCTGCAGTTTCACCAAGCCTTGTCCAGTTCAGAGCATTTCAGGCCTTGACGATTGAAAGTTAGTTTTTGCAAGTTATGTGATTCCGAAGTGTGAACACCACCAGAGTGCTTAGAAAGGCCAAGGGACGAAGATCGCAATCGATTTGGACGAATTTGGACAACTTTCTATTTTTAGAAAGTTTGCTTTTTTTGCTTTTTCCTATTTTTTAGGAAGTTTCGTTTTTGGCATTTTCAGCCTGATCCCCGGTATGGCTATTTTTAGAAAGTTTTTCCTACTTTTTAGGGATGTCTACTTTTTGCTTTTTTGGGATGCAAACCTAGGGTTTACACTTGCACCATTGACCAGCTTCGACCGAAACTCGAAAATTCCAAGTTTTGACCTAAAAAAGCTAAATCCCTAGATTTTAGGCTTTTTGCTTTTTCGGGATGCAAACCTAGGGTTTACACTTACACCACTGACCAGCTTCGACTGGAACTCGAAAATTCCAAGTTTTGACCTAAAAAAGCTAAATCCCTAGATTTTAGGCTTTTTGCTTTTTCAGGATGCAAACCTAGGGTTTACACTTGCACCACTGACCAGCTTCGACCGGAACTCGAAAATTCCAAGTTTTGACCTAAAAAAGCTAAATCCCTAGATTTTAGGTTTTTTGCTTTTTCGAGATGCAAACCTAGGGTTTACACTTGCACCATTGACTAGCTTCGACTGGAACTCCAAAAATCCAAGTTTTGACCTAAAAAGCCAAATCCCTAGATTTTAGGGGGCGTGATGCCTTAGATGATCTACCTAAGCATGGATTTCAAATTTCAAGTTAATCTGGTTAAATTAGATTAAACTGTGAAATTTTGAAATTTCTTTGAAAATTATTCTAAGTCTGGCTAACAAGGGTTTTGAAGTATTTTTGCAGGTTCAAACCCCACCACGATGCAAGAGAGGCCATGAAGGAGTCTTGCCTGAAGTCCGCTATGCCTTAGAAGGCTGTGTGGGTGCTCACCCTGAAGTCCGCCATGTTTGGGGAGGTCAAATGGGTGCTCACCTCAAAGTCCGCCATGCCTTTGGGGGTCACATGGGTGCTAAGCCAGAAGTCCGCCATGTGTTGAAGAGGCCATGATGGCCGGCACCACCAAAGTCCGCCCAAGCAAGAGGAGGGATGCCTAAAGTCCGCCACACCCTAGAGAGGTCATGTGGGAGCTAAGGCCAAAGTCTGCCATGCCTTAGGAGAGTCATGAAGAGGGACCTTCAAAGTCCGCCCCAATGCCTTAGCCAAATTTTCACCTTGATGGAGGCCATGAAGGAGCACACCTCAAAGTCCGCCAAGGCTAAAGGGGTCATGTGGGAGCTAAGCCTGAAGTCCGCCCCATGCCTTAGCCAAAATTTTGCCTTGAAGAGAGCTATGAGGGGAGCCTTCCAAAGTCCACCCAAGGGCTAAAGGGGTCATGTGGGTGCCAAGTCTAAAGTCCGCCAAGGCTAAAGGGGTCATGTGGGAGCTAACTTCAAAGTCCGCCCCAATGCCTTAGCCAAATAACATCAACAATGGAGGCCATGAAGGTGCCTTAGCCAAAGTCTGCCATGCCAGATGGAGGTCATGATGGAGCCCTCTCCCAAGTCCACCAAAGTAAGAGAGCAAGGTAGGAGGTGCCAAGTTTTAAAGTCCGCCAAGGTTGGAGGCTAAGGAGGAGGAGTGACCAAAGTTCGCCCAAGCATGTGGGAGCACTCTCCAAAGTCCGCCCAATGAGGAGAGGCGCTAGAAGTCCGCCCAAGGTGGAGAAGCCACCAAAGTCCGCCTAGGCCATGAAGGACTTGCCTGAAGTCCGCCCTATGCCTCAAACCTTCGAAGTTCGCCTTGATGGAGTCCTTCCTAAAGTCCGCCCAAGATGAAAACAACCCATTAAAGGTCTGCCTACACATGGAAGGTCAAACAAAGTCAACATGATGTCACAAAATCCACAGAGATTTGAAAATTAAATCTAAATGAAGAAAATATCTAAGGATTATTAAAAATCCTCAAAACAAATCCAAAATGGAAAGCTTTTTTTTCTGGAAAAAGAGAATATTGAAGGAATATTGGAAAATTATTGAGATATTAATTCAAAATGGAAAGTTTTTTTTTGAAAAGGGAATATCGGAGAATTTATGAATATCTTCAAACTTAAATCAAAATGGAAAGGTATTTTTTAAATTAGAAGTATGAGTTGGATGATTTTAGGGGTTTTACTTGAAGATTTAACCTTGTCTACAAATACTTCATTATCAACTTCATTATTACACCAAGAAGTTCAAAGTTACTAAGGAGAGCTTAGTAAGGTATGTCAGTTTGAAGATCATCTGGAGAAAATTCTAGATATTGCTGGAAGTTGGATAATATTTTTTGGCGAAAGGTTTACAGATTTTTGGAGAAAGGCAACTAGTACGAGGAAGAATCATCCAAACTTTTCTGAATTTTCTGAATATTTCAGAGAAAATTCTAGCCTTACTTCTATCCAAGTCAGAGGTGAAATTAAATTGTGAATTTTCTGAATATTTTCCAGAATTTAATAAATGATTTTTTTGAAAATTTTGGAGGAAGAAAATCATTTTTTTGGCTAAGTATGAAATTTTTTGAAAGTTTTGGCACTTGGTGGTAACCACAACCAACCTTAAGACTGAGGGTTTTAAGGTGAAAATTCAATTTTTATGGCTAAGTATGAGAATAAAAAAATGGAAATTTTTTCAACACTTAGCCATTTCGCAGCCCCGTTACTTTCAAAACTTTGCAAATCCGTTTCTAACTTTAAAATTTCCATTGTTTGCCTGCAGGCCTTATACATTATGAAATTCCAGGTAGACAAAGATGCTCCTCTAGAATCGAGGATGACTTCAAAGTGGAAGAACATCAGCCACACCAACCTTGGACACATCAATCTGAGGGAGTTTAAGAAGCGAATGTTTGGTCTGGACAACCTTGTGCCTACCACCATTGCGCGAAAAATGATGAAGAGTGGTATCATGCACGCTGCTGGCTTCCTCCCCACCATGCAGTGCAATGAACTAGTAGTCGAATGTGCCAAACACTACAACCCCATCAGTAAGGATATTGTTGCACCTGATGGAAGAGTGTTGGCGAATGTCAGCGATGAGGCCATCAGAGAGGCCTTCAGGATCCCTGAGTACCACAACGCAGTATATATGACAAAGGACGAAGCTAACAGTCTGTACCACGACCACCTAGAGGAATATGATGCCATAGTTAACCATTCCTGGCTAGACAAGCCGAGGAAGGGCGCCTCCAAACTCCAGAGAAAGAGCCTAGTGCGAGCATACTTCAAGGAGGACATTGGGGACATGATTGTCCTGCTCAATAGAATAATAGGAAATCCTCAGGGAGCTCCATTCGAACCTTGGATGTATTATTTCATTAATGAAATAATCAATGGAGTAAAAATGATAGATTGGGCCCGGATGATCAGCGACAACCTAGACAGCCAACTAAGGAACCTGGAGGCGAATAGGACTTTCTTCATGAGTTCTTACTTGTTTTATTCTTTGGCCAGGACCTACAGGTACAGAGGTCTCACTTGTAGAGGAGAAGTTGGGAACAAGGAGAACCGATTTCCAGTATATGATTGCTATCCCTAGCTCCACATGGAGGAGAAGTTCCATTGCAAAAGGGTGAATGATACCTTCCTGATGCACATTACCCGGACACTTCAAGGTGGCCTGCACCAGAGGCTCTCTCAAGAGTCTATGGACTTCATCGGTCGGTTTGAGTGTTGGTACATCCAATATCCAAAGTTCACTTACCTCCGAATTCAAGGATTCTCTGGGCCTCCATACAAGCTTCCAGCTTACCCTACCAACCGAGTGGTGTTGCTCGAGGTTGTGAGACAATTGGAGGAGTATATAGTGATTCAAAGGGATAAGCAATAGAAGGCAGGGACGTCCTCACTTACAATTGGTAATGGGCTGGAAACATGTCCATCATCATAGGCTGCAGCCACCGCTGAGAAAGAACTGGCCTGGTATCCCTTCTATCAATACAAGGCAAGAAAGGATTTCGATCCATTCCATAGGATAAAGAAGATCGAAGCGACAACGTTTGAGCACAGACTGGATCTAGAAGACTACTGGGCTAATGCAGCTGATAGTTTCGAGATCTGAAAGAGGTTCTGGTCAAGAATTCCTTTGAGTATGGTGAGAGCAACAGAAGTATTTAGAGTTGCTGATTAGGTAGAAGAAAGCCTAGAACTTCAGCAGCCGAGCTTTGAAAAGATGAAGAATGAACCCTTAGTCTTAATAGATTGGATAGAGGGAGAGAAATCGGATCTAGCAGACCTCATGAGGTCGGTGGTTGAGTACTCAAGGTGGTGGGCGTCTGAAAAGACAAAACAGTTGAAGGCCAAAGGTATGAATTTGACTGATGAATTAATGGGAGTAGATGATACTCTGTCCGTCGACCTTTGTACCTCCGCCGGTGATGCTCGAAATCCAGAAAGTGTTGGGTCTCGAAAGAGGAAGGAGTTGGGTGGAAGCTCCACAAAGGTCACAGGGAAAAGGGCTGTAGGTGAGAGAAGAGAATCCAGCGAAAGTTACTCCATCCTAAGTGCTGCTTCCATTGCGCTTGATCAGAGTGCAATTGGGGAGCAAGAGATGAACATCTGTGTGATTGATGATGAAGTAAGAGTGCTTTCCTAGCCAGTTGAGGAAGTGGTGGAAAAGGTCTTCCGAAGTCCAGACAGGGGGCAAATTGAAGCACCTACAATTTTCTTGGATGGCATACCAGCGAACCCAAGAGAGGCAGATGATGAGTTTGATCAGAACACTGTAGAACAATCAACCATTCCGGATTGGCTGAGAGCAAGGATAAAGGCCAAGGTTCCCAAGGAGGCCACCGCAGCATTCCTGGAGAAGGTGAATGAACCCGCTATAGCTAAACTGCCCAAACCCGCCAGGAAGTTTTCCCTGATTCAGAGAGACAGTGCCGGATTCTGGACAGTCCAGATAGCGGTGCCCAAAGAAGGGAAGACTAGGGACAATGTCACCGCAGATGATTACAAGGTTACCACCATAGAGATGGGTAAGCCTACCCAGGACCAAGAGATCCAATATTTTGATGACTCCTGCAACATTCTAAAGACGAGGCTGGCTCATGAAAAGGAAAAGAGGAAGAAAGTGGAAGAAGAGAACCAACAGTGGAAGAAGTATGTTCTCCATCTTACCAGCCCGCTCAACCATGAAGTCCTGGCTACTCCACCACAACCTCTTCAGCAGGGATCAATGAAGGACTATGATGATATGAAGGGTTTGTACACTCAAGGAAAGGATTGGATTTCAGATGCTTCGGTGCGTGCTGACACCCTGGTAGAAAACTTAGTATCGGCACATGAAGCAACTTCTTTGTTGATTGGTATCCAGGATCTAGCATCCAATTGGGAAGAAGTGGATGAAATTCAGAATGAAATACTCCCTCACCTGAAGGTTATCCGAGGCATGTCAAAGAGGAGCTTAGTGGATGTAGGCATCATACAGACAGGAGACAGGTACGACTTCGGCACATGGTACTATGCTTTGGTCACTCGGATTGAGGTTCTGAAGAAATCCGAGACCAAGTGTTTTGAGACAGAGGCAAGTGTTAGAGAGATCCTGGGCAAGGTATGCTGTGTGGCGTCAGAGATTTGGAAGAAGGAAAGCCTAAGGGAGAAGCTTTTACAAGCAGAGAACCCAAGAGCCAGGATTCAGACGAGCTTCTTTTGGGATTCAGGGATGATTGACAAAGGCGATCTTTCGAAGATTGCAAACTTCCTCTCCATCGATGACAACTTCCTCACCCAAGCAGTGAAGTGGGAAGGCATCCTTGCCACATGCGCCGACGATGTGGACCTCATCGACTTCCAGATTGGCGGTTTGCCAAGTGTCACCATGGAGGAGGTCAAGCTCATTGTGTCCAGATACGTTGAATCTCTGAAAGAGGAAAGTGGCCACTCACCTCAGTGAAATTAGCAGCTGCGTCACTTGTCACTCTTTCATTTGTTTGAACTGATAATATTTCAGGAAACCCTAATTAGGGTTTAGGACTTTCAATCTTGGCCCTTGATCACTGTTTGATCTCGGCCATTCATTTAATTTTGAGAAACTATATAAGGTTGCCTCCTCTCATTTGAAAAGGGTGAGGGTTTTGATGTATTGTTGCTTAAGGTCATTTCTAGTTAATATATTGCATGTGCGCTGCTTTGTAATCTCTATTATTTGAATGATTTGCATGGTTTCAATTGCCTCAACATTTAGTTAGAATTAATTTAGATTTGCTTTCATTGTTGTTAATTTGAATGAAGGATTTGATAAGTGTCAATTGATGGTGTATTTCCGCTCATACTTTTGGTAAATGGATGATTTCCATTCTACCGTGCAAAGTTAGTCTAAGCCCATCCCCTGTGCATCCCAACATCTCGATCATAAGCACAACCCATTGAAGATTGCACCGGCCTTGTGTAGTTGTCCCTAGTGTGGCGAAGCAAGGTTTGGTTTCTCGAAAGCACCCAGTTGATACCGTCTCCGAAATTCTTAGGATTAGATTAGCCTTCCTAAACCCTATCTCTTTTTCCCTTTCTTTTTTAAGTCTAAATCCCAAAAAATTCCCCCCAAAAAAAGAAGAGCCTAAAATTGCTAAATCCATCTAAGTCCAGCAGTTCAAAAATACTTGTCAAACGTAAGTCCCCCTGGAAAATTTCAGCATACACTACCCAAGAAGCTATTCCACTAAAGTCGCTTGTTCGCACATATAGACCTTGGAATCAGTAGTGATTTTTCAGGAGAGGATAGATTACCTTCGAGTATCCTATCCTAATGTTTGGTAGATGATAAAACAGACACCAATAGTTATCTTGGTTTTCTTTTGTTTGCATGGTTTTTTTTCGGTAGTTTTGATAGTTCTTTCCTTTTGGGTGTGCAGGTATTTGATGGATTCGGGTTCATATCATTGAGGATATGCTGATTGTGTATTCTTGTGTATGGTTAGTCTGAGCCTTTAAATCGTGCTTAGTTCAATTACAAGTGTTCGTCTGAGCTGCGCCAGAATTTGGTGCTTAGCCATGCGCCTGCAGTTTGAAAATCTTCCAAATCCCCTTGAAGATTGCACCATTCCTGCGAAGTTGTGAGTTATTTTGGCTAAGAAGGGATTGGTTTTGTCGAATCTGTCTAATCTGTCTACCCGCACCAGCCTTGTTAATTTTAGGTCTCCTATCCCTCCTCTTTTGCTTTTATTTTGCAGCTTGAGAATCACAACATCGTAGGATGCAGACTAGCTTGTTGCAAAAACGTATGTCCCCTTGTGCTCCCAGCAAAACACATCGACCGTTGAGTTATCCTGCAGTCAAGAATTGACATTTGGAACCTTGGGGTTGTCCCCTTTGATCGATTAAAAACAGCATTAGGGATTCCTTATACAAGAGAGGATAAGATACTCGGTGAGATCATTCTATTCTGCGTTGGCCAGATAGAGTTGCAGCAATGCGACTTTAGACACGTCAACAGGTCCCTTCAAAACCTGTTTTTGCCTTAATAAAAAACTTCACTTCTAGTAAAGTCATGATCAATGCAAATGCATTGAAGTTTTGATACCTACAAAGATTGCTTTAACTTACAAACCAAGTGTTCTTGTTCCTTCACAAAAAAACTGTTAGGATCTTTCATAAATATTTCTTCATCAATATTTACATGTAGAAAAGCTGTTTTACATTCATTTTCTCTACCTCTAAGTCAAATGTAGCAACAATAGATAAAAGGAATCTAATACAAGTTAGCTTATCCAAAAGAGAATAGATCTCATTAAAATCTATTCCTCAACTCGAGAGCGTCAAGCCACCCACACCCCTGCCCCCCAATTTGTTTATCAGTGAATTGGCTTAAGGGAGCTGTAACACCATAAATGATGAGCGCAAAATTGACACAACCAAAATTGGTAGCTCCAAAGGAGGGCTAGTCTACAATATATTAGTAGTCTTATAAATATTTGTCTTTATGGATATCTATCAACCTTTCTATACTATACTATACTATAGCTTTTATAATAATTCCTTACTCAAGCCCCAACACATGCTTGTTTGAGTTATCATCACCATCATGTACTCTTTTCTTAAACTAAAATAACTTATATATATATAGAGAGAGAATTTTTAATTTAATCAAGGGCCCAATTTAAAAAAGGCATAAAAAGAGGGTTCCTAGCCTCATTTGGCATTTCCACTTTGAGTTTCATGTTTGAGTTGGCATCTAAGGATGAAAACCTTTGGTTGTTTTCATTGGTTTTGGAGGACGAAAACCCTCTTGGACTTCCATTATGGATTTGGGGATGAAATTCCTTAGGGGTTGCATTGCTGAATTTAAAGCAATTTAAATCAAGATTTTAGAATTGAGCAATAGGTTTTGCGGGAAAATTATTTGGATATCATCAAGTGGATTCATCATTGCAATTTCCAGATTTATTGTTGTTGTTTGATCATTTATTATTGGTGCACCAGCCTTGGAGACAATTCCACATCATGTGAGGGTCCAATTTGGAGTGCCATACATCTTTTGGCATCGCCTAGGGCATGACCAGCATCATTTTCAGATACCTTTATTGGTGTCAGCATTTAAGGAGAATATTCATGCTATTTTTGGTAATTTCTAGCAGCCGTACGATAGCATTTATTACTGTCATACATTTTTTGGGAGGCAACTGCTGATGGGAGGAATTATTACTGAATTTTCATCCTTTTTCCAGCCACCAACGTGCTGTTCTTGCTGCTGCCATACATCTGCACCGATTTCAGCTGCCACCATACATCTTAGGAATCATCTACATCATTTTACAGATCTGAATCAGTTGCATAATCAGCATTCTCACTCAGTTTGTGAGTGAAAGACATCATAAGTAAACTGAAATTGAATTTTGAATACTTTATATCAGTCATTGTAATTGTTCATGCTGCTGCTATCAATAAAAAGCTAGTTTCCAGTGGATTTCTATTGCTGTTGCAGACATTTTAATTTTGAGATCTGAATATATCTCTGATTTTGGGTTTATGCTGTCGATTTGCAAGTACAACTGATGATATTAAGTTTATACTGGATTGATAAACTGCCAAGATGGTTTATAGCAGCCAATCAGTGTTTATTTCATACATTTCCAGCTACTTGTTTGATTTTCAGCTCATTGTTTTAATTATCTGCTGTTCAAAATTCAGAAAAATACCAAAAAAATAACAAAAATTATAAAAGAGGATATTATAGGGAGCAACCTTTTGCCACTCAGGGTTTTGTACCACTCCAACTTACTATCAGCTTTGAATTTCTTTTTAAATACCCTTTTGCATCCAAATTCCAATGGCTTTCCTCATCTTGGACAACTCAACTAGATCCCATGTTTTACATTTGTCCAAAGCCTTTATTTCATCTGTCATTGCCTCTAACTGGAACTCACGCTCATCTAAAGACAAAGCCTTCATAGATCTAGGTTCATTGTCAGTACATGATAAAAACAATTACACAAATTTAATCAGAAGGACAATACCTTTCAATTGGATTACATAGCCTTGTGCACCTGCTAAGAGTCGTAATAACAGGTTCCTATTGTTCCTCATTGGAAATCAAATCTGAACCTTCTTCCTCATTCTCTCCATCTTGTGGCTATTTTGTTTGTGCATCTTCTTGTTCATTAGTGTTAACATTAAAATGCACTGTTTTGTTTAGACTTCTCATGAAGTTGTTCATCATTTTCCCTAAGCTCTCTAAAAATAAAATATTTAGAATATAACATTTTTAATGCTTCAAGATCCCAAAGCTTATAATGCTTTATGTTTTTGCCACAACCCATGAAAATACATTTGTTAGCCTTGAAATCAAGCTTAGACCATTTTTCCTTGAACACGAACATAGCCTCATTGCCAAAAACTCTAAAATGTGAAACAAATGGTACCTATCCACACCTCTTAGGGTTTGGAGACTTGTTAATTAGGAAACAAGCGGCGTACAGCTTTAGGCTAGAAATTTTGTTCAAGCTTAGGATCCCTATCATTTTCCTAGACTGTATATACATTATTCAGCAGTGAACAATCATAAACAGATTCATTATCCTGTGTACATCACAAGGAAACCCATACCAAATCACAGATACAAGATCAAACTGCTGTATGCCTGAATTGGTTATCAATGTCAGATCTTATCCCTTCGATGATTGATTGGTTGAATGAATGAATTCCTTTGATTTGATGATTTGAGGTATTGGTGAGTGATGATTAAGTGATTGTTGATAGAATGATTTGCTGATTGATTGTTTGCTTGAATTGAATGATTGGAATGATGATTGATAGGTGATCTTTGAATGATTGGAATGATCTCTTTTATACTTCATTGGTGAAAGGGCCACCTCCCTTCATTAGAATTGAGTTACCACCCTTCATTGGTACCTTTGAGAATAATAAATCATTCTCCAAATTGATCTCCCTTCCATCTCTTCCTCAAATGAGCCTTCTTCCCTTTATATCTTCCCATGTTAGGAGAGGTCACATCTCTTCATCATGCCTGCCCTTTGGCAAGAGACACAACCTTTCACAATTTCCACCCTTTAAAATAGTATAACTCTTCATAACTTTTGCCCTTTGAAAGATACACAACCTTTCTACTTCCCATTCCTTTCTTCTTCCATTAATCTTTCCTTGGTTCACATGCTTCCCTTCATTTCTTTCCTCCTTTTTTGTTTTCAAATGATCTCTTCTCCCTTTTATATCTCATGTTTGAGAGTCATAACTCTTCATTCCATGCCTTTTGACTTTTCATTAACTTAATTACATTTTAATTATGTTATATTATATTTTTTATTATTTAATGTTTTAATTTATTATTATTAGTTATTATTAAAGCCTATTTTAGAGGGGACATTACAGCATCCCTGAGCTAAATTTTTTTGATGATATTTTGGTTTATAGCAAAAGTTGACAAGAACACATCCAACACTTGTATATTGTTTTGGATCCTTGAGTACCTTTGAAACTTGATGACTCTTTACAAAAGAGAGAAATGCACCTTTGTAGCTAATGAATTATTGTATATCATCAACAAAGAGTGTAACAAGTACAACTACTCATAATCACTTAATAAAATATAAAATTAATGGATAATTAAACATAAGAGCTACTCAAAGTCAAAGAGTCAAACATTCAGAGCAATTTTTTTCAGATAAATAATTGATTCAACAATCATCACAATTAGAGTAAAATCCATTTACAGTATTCTGGCATGAACTATAAAACTCAAATTATTTAAATTATCAGATACAGGTTTACACATTTTGAAACCTGTATCTAATTATAGCAGATAAGCCTTTCTATAATAAATATAGAGCAACAGATCTAATTATAGCAGGAAAGCCTTTCTATAATAAATATAGAGCTATAGTATTGTAATGTTAAGTATAAGAAAATAAGATTTAAGTTATCTATTCTTCTCAATCAGTATGTCACAAGATGGATGAATTTAACACTTGCATACCAAACCTCTTCCATTTCTATCCTCTGTAACCTAAGGTCAAAGAGAGAGCATCATCGAGGTAATATCCACTCTACCATGAGGCAACAAACTTCCCCATGCTACTCCACTGGAGGAGCCTGATCCATCACAAAGGATCTACCGGTATGTGGCCAACATGCATGATGGAGTCAAAAGTACTAAGTGATTCACTAACAAGCTAGCATGCCTATATGATTACCCAACAAATGTGCATGTCCATTGATCACATGCATTATGGAAGAGAATGTACATCAACCAATGACAACCTATAATATAAAATCTTCCAATCATCTCACTATGATATCTTGATATTCAATAAAATAGGTAAGCAATGCTAGAAGATAAGCCTGTAGTTGACGTTTAGACCTTTTAGTTCAACTTGAATAGTATATTTCCAAGGTTAAATAATATAATGATAAGTAATTCAACTTGTAACACAACCATAATTCCCTAGCTCTATTCTATATTAAGTAATTTAGGGACATGAGGTCTCGCTTCCTCATTCGCTAATTTTTTCAAATCTAGAACCTTTTTCTAAAATCCACTGAAAAGCTATTTAATAAATTTGCCCATATTTATAATAGTCTGCTGCTAATTCCCCACTCCGAAATCACTCTTTTCTTAATATTATTCTAAGATATGGCCTACTTTGAAAGGGGAAGTGACTGGTGGGTTTCAACTCCTTTCTTTTGAGCACCTAATTGTCTTTAGAATAGTAATTCACAAACAATGATAATCATTTAATTTGCGTATTTGTGCCATATAAATTGATTCACAACTTGCAATCTGTAGATTGCAGTGAATAGGACAGCATTTAAAACAACACAAATTTCATATCCTTTGACCAAAATGAAAAGTTCAACATGATTTAGAAAGGCGAAAAAGCAAAGAATAAAACCCAGAAATTGTTTTGCAAGAATCCCAAACACACATGAGAAGTTTTCTCTGCAATACAGCTCATCAGTTTTCTACTCAGAATCAGTAGTCTGATAACATGGGACAGTCTTAAGTCTAAAGACCTTAGAAGGATGCTATGCATCTCTATGAAAAAGGTGGTTGTTAAATTTGCATGGCACATCGGTGGCAATTATAGTTGACAATGTTGTATTTATGATTGGACTCAAGGTCCAAAATTAATATATTGGTAACCAGTGTATAATTGTTAAAGGCCTACTTGACCATTCTAATCATAACATACTAACTTGAACTGAAGGAAGTTAGATGAGAAGGCTAACATCCATGGTCCTTCTACAACATCTATTCTTTATTTAATCATCTCATTCATGTAGTAATGATAACCACATTATAAAGGGTAAAAAATACTACTAGTATAATTGCATTGTACAAAGTACTCCAGCTATATGGAAATAAAGAAACAGCAGCTAGGGTCTTGCATAGTGTCAAAGGAATAATACTAGAATGGACATGAATGACATGAACATAGCATTCACTATGGCAAACAACACCATCAGATGTCATCCCTAATGAAGATCTCATTGGCTTGTCTGGATAATAAAGCATGATACAACAGTTAGCCATTTCTCAAAAAAAATATAATAGCTATTTCCCTTACAAGTTTTAACATAAAATCATGCTAAATTTTTTAAATTTTAACGTATCTATGACAATGATATTATGTAATTCGGGTTAGACAACATGTGCTGTCCCATAACAGAAGGCAGCCTGTGGCTTAAAGGATTGTGTTGTAAGTTCTAAAGTAAAATTAAAGGAAACTAAAAGTTAGCCAGAGAGTCATGGTTTGATGGCTGTAGTAATTTTGACAGAAATCTCCAATGTGCTATACATTCAGCTGGGCATGTATAACCAGTAAACTTAACTGATATATTTTTTGGCATCCTACCTTAATATTTACCTTAAAAAGAACATAGAAGCCCATAAAAATTCATGTAACAACCTTCTAAATGATAAAATTAATCTAAAGAATGATGCCTACGTAGATTTAATTCAGCCAAGTACGCTGACTAAGCTATTCTATTATTTTCTGAGATTCAATTTCATGACAATACATATGCATGTCATTTGGTAGATTTCTGGTTAACTATCCCCACAAAAAATGACCTAACATGTTTTACTTGGCTATAGGTTAAATAAATTTAGCAATAGTCTACTGTAAATTACCCCAATTGCATCATTCTTCTATGATAAGTAATTAACTAGCTGGTATCTCAATGTCATAAACTTTAAATTCCTGAGCCAGGCCAAATATGAATGGATTAAATTTGAAGAACAACTAATATCCAAACCATTTTTTTAATACAATTGTGTGCTTCAACATAGATGTATGAATTAATGAAGATTGCCTTTAGCCAAATGGTAACCAGTCCAAATCATCTAATAAATAATATAGATTTCAGTAGCATTGGAAATCTTTATGTTTGTCAAAACTTTACCATTACCTTTTCTATAATGTCATTAGTTATTTCATGTGGATGGGACTAGAATAGCCAATCTAGAGGATCATGCTATGGTTCACAACAGCTAATAAAAAAAATCCAATTGCGCATCAAAATATTTTGTACCATTACTGGTAACAACATTTCAAACTGAATGGACATCATATTTAAAAACTTGAAAAGTATTACTTGCATCAGCAGCTTATAAAATCAGTTCACGATAAACTCTACATTGTTGTAACAGTGAAATGATAATAGGAATCTAACCTTTGCAATGATTTCTAAAAATATTTACCCTCTTAGCAAAGGAAGGATGTCTGGTATTATCCAAACCAATAAAACTTTCCTCGATCTGCTGGATGTCATTGTTGTAAGAAATTTTAGGAGTTGTAATAAATTTTAGGAGTTGTGATTTCACTAAAGTAACAGGTGACTGCAAGTATTGCATCAATATCAAGATGTCTTATAAGCATGGGCTAGAAGAAAGGAATTATTGATGCCTCCATAGCCCATTTCAAATTCTCACACTCTGATTGGTCAACCTTTGATAAACATTTTTCTACTTCCCTCAAACTGTTAAGTAGAACATCTTTTGACTGATGTCAAAAGTCAAGATTCTTTCCCAATGGATAGAGCATATTTCCCAGTTTTATTCCTTTCAGTGAAGGCTTAGGTTGGATGAGATTGGATGAATCACTGAAATGCTTTCCTAAAGGACTCTTTTTTCTGATTGCCATCTTTTATCATTGAAATTTCCAATGGAAAACACACAGGCTAGCAAGTTCTTGGCTCTGATACTGTTGTAGTAAACCGGCCAAGGATATTTTTCTTTCAAACTTGATAATTTTACGCTTTTTCGTTTGCTGACATTTTGTCAAACACTTTGCCTTAAGTCAAAACAGGTATTTTTGAAATATTTAAATGTTATAATGTGTTGTAAAATTTGCTATGCAAATTAACAGTCCATACTTAGATTCTGCTGGTATATCAGAGCATACAGAGGCTACAAATGATTCAATTCTGACCTTAAATTGTAGCTGTAAATGCTTGTTGATGGTGCTGGTCTGATAAATAATGTTACTGAAATCGCGGACACTGCTATTTCATTCAATTAATATCCCAAAATTTTAAACAGCACCGTTAATTGCAGATTTTTGAACCTTATTATGTCCACTGCAGAGGCATTAATCTCTCTATAACTCCCCACTAAAGAAACGAACAGAGATGGAACTGAACTTGCTCTGATCGTTGCACTATGGATTAGATTTGTCGAGTCTATTAATGAAGGCTTCAAGTATATGTAATGTCCCCAACTAGGGATTACCTGAATTTTGTCCTAAATTAGTAATGCCATAATATAGTTTATCATTTTTTTAATCATGAGAGTAACTTAATCTAGTCATTCAATAAACTTATGAATTGACGAATAAATATATGGATTAATAGCACATATATTACAAAGAATGATAAACATGTCTTTCTACCTATAACCAATCATAGTTTAGTTTGGTAAGAAAGCTTCGAGAGGGCACCTGTATATTGCTCAACCCAACTAAGCCCAAGAGCGCACAACGTCCCACTATGACAACTCACCTCTTGGCACTTGAGAGACAGGAACATCTTGTTGACGTGGGTAAAGTCACATCGCTGCAACTCTATCCGGCCAACGCATGATAGAATACTAAGTATCCTATCCTCTCTTGAGATAAGGAAATCCCTAATGTTGTTTTAGTTGATCAATGGGGACGACCTCAAGGTTTCGGTTGTTCGGTCTTGACTGCAGGATAGCTCAACAATTGATGTGTTTTGTTGGGAGCACAAGGGGACTTATGTTTTGCAACAAGTTGGTCTGCTGCGGTTCTCAGACTGAGAAATAAAAAGCAAAAGAGAAGGGTTTAGGAAACCTAAGATTAATAAGGCTGGTATGCGGGTAGACGGATTCAACATAACCAATCCCTACTTGGCCAGAATAACTCACAACTTTGCAGGAACAGTGCAATCTTCAAGGGGACTTGGAATATTTTAGGACAGCATGAGCATAGCTAAACACCCAATTCTGGCGTAGCTCAGATGGACACCTGCAATTGAACTAAACACAATCAAAGGCTCAAGCTAACCATACACAAGAACATACAATCAGTATATCCTCAATGGTATGAGCTTGAATCCATCAAATACTTGCACACCCAAAAGAAAGATCTATCTAAAATGCTGAAAGAAACCATGCACACAGACTAAAACCAAGATGATAAACACCAAATCAATGTCAATTAAATTGATTCCAGCTGCCTATTACAACAATTTCTGCAACATCTCTATGCTACTCCTAAAATCTAACCTTCTACAATCTAGCCTATTCTAACTAAAATCTAACAGCCTAATTGCCTAAAAATCTAACAATAATCTAATAGTCTAACTAGAGTCTAACCCTTTACAAAAGAAAAGGCCTCTACCTTTAATAGAATTTACAATATGAATCGATGGCTAGGATCAACTGCATCCAAGGGCCCCGATCTACCTTCTAGAAGTTGGCAACTTTAACCCATGCTTACTCAATTCTCAGCTATTTCTTCAACCACCATCTCAACTACCTATCACTATTTGGCTTCAATTTGGGTCTTTTCGGTAGTTGAACATAACTGACCACAACTGACCTGTGTTCCACTTTGTTTCAAAATATCTTGAGCGGCACCCACAGGCAGCTTTACATTAAACAATTTTAGTTTTTTTAGAAACTGAATTTCTGGAATTAAATCCAGTTGTGTATTCTTCTGAGAATGCATAATTTGGTAGCATTCAGAGTGTTCTTCAGTCTTTAATCGCGTTGGTGGATTTCAACTCTGTGGTTCAGGTAGTGTCGCGCATCCCAATGCTTGGTTCTAATCCTGCGCTCCTGCATCTTCTTCTCCAGCTTTGATTGCAATCCTTCTTCGATTTGTGTTTCAGGTTGACACTCTAGCTCTTCCTTGACATCGTTTTCCTGCGAACAATCAATTTCACCTTTAATCAATCAATTTGAAAAAAAATAATTAAATTAATTTGACAAAAAATAAATTTTATGTGAGGTTGGGCTTTGGTTTGGCGAAGTTCGGGCTTGAGAAGCTCTTTGTGAGGTGTATCTTTTAAATGTCTTTTTCTTTACTTTCGGATTTTGGGACCTTTAGGCATGTTGAGAGATGTTGTGCTTCCTCTGAGCGAATTTCGAATGCCTTCATTAGATCCTTAGTTGAATTTGAAGTTAGGATGTGTGTACCTCCTAGTTCCCACGTACATTGATCATAACCTAAACCTTTTCACTTGACATTCCATTCAACACAATAATCTGCACCTATTTCCCCCTGTTCTTTCATGATTTTCAGGTCTATTGGGCGATTTGAGAGGTCTTCGTGTTTTTGTTTTTTTTAGATGAAATTGGGTGATGTTTTAAATCTCTTGCATTTTAGTGAAAGGTGCCGAACTTCTACTCTTCACAAACTTCGACCATTACTCTTGGCGATTTTGAGAAATTGAGTGATTTTATTTCCCCCCTTTTAAGCTAAATGAACCTTAATGCTTGACTTGCGAACTTTGCACTTTACATTTTCGGCCCTTGAAGGCGAAATTCGAACTTGATGAGTTTTGGCCTAACAGGTTATACTGCGTGCTTCTGTCCTCAATAGCCTTTTGGTCTATGGAGGGGATTTGGAAGATTTAGATGTTTTCAATTTTGGCCAATTGGCCGAATTGCGCGATTCTTACTTGACTTAATTTCCTTGGGCAAATGAGGTTAAATATACAATGCTTGGGAGAAGTCGAGCAGAGAGCTTCTCTTTTGCGATTTAGACTTTTCTAAGTTTTTCGGCTTTAGAACTTCTCTTTGTGAACTTTCAATGCATTTACCCTTTTCGGCTTGCAAGATTTTGAACTTCAAGTTAAAGCTACTCCTTCTTATAGGCCAAAACTCGGCCTTTCGGCCAAAGGAGGGTTTTTGGCTTAATGGTTAAAATTGCACGACTTGGAGACTTTGTTGAAATTTAAGTTAAAATCTCCCTTTCATGGCAATTCGGACTTTTAGCCTAAAAGGCGAACTTGAGAACTTTGTATTTCGGTATATGGACCGAATTTGTGAGTTTGTGTGTTTTCCCAAACTTTGACATTTCATGCGAATTTGACATGGAGTTGTTTTCGAGCGAGTTGAACCTTTTGGCGAGCTTGATGAACCATTTTCGGCCTACATGGGAGAAATGTACGATTTGCTCGATTTACTCTTCGAATTTCGGCCTAAATGTTTAAAACGGGAGCTTGTTCTTTTGGAGTTTTAGCTTTTCGGCTAATGAGGTGAATAGCGCGACATTTATTTTGCTTCCCATTTTAGGCCAAATGACCATTTGTGCGAATTTGGGAGATATTGAACTTTTTCGGGCAAGTTGAGCTTTGTGCGATTTGTCCTTTAGAAGATTTTGGTATACAAGGGAAATTTGCGAGTTTGAGCTCTTACTTCATTTTCGGGCTATAAAGCCATTTTGCGATTTCATTGATGTCTTAACCTTTTTCGGCCTGTAAGCCGAATTTGAAAGCCCTTTGATTTTCGGGTTTCACAATTGGAATGCAAGGTTAAAAGACGCCTTGGCTCACTTCGCATTGTCGAGCATATCAAGTGTTCTGCGTGATTTTGAATCTTCTTATTTTACTTTGGCCTAAACACCATTTTCGCGAGGTTTGTAACCTTGAAAATTTCGGCGTTCAATTCGATTTTGTGAACCTTCTAAAATTTTTGTTCATTTCGGCATTTTAAGCTGAATTTGTGAGCTTTAAAGTTTTGGCCTGAATGGCCTATTTTTGCGAATTTCATTTTCTCCTTTTTGGCTTATGAGCCGACTTATGAAACTCGCGAAATCGAGAGTTTGAAAGTTCTCGGCTAAGTGAGGGTGTTGACGTCTTTCGACCTTAGAGGCCAATTTTGAAACTCGTATCTGGTATTTTGGGCTACTAAGATGAAATGCGCGATTTGGACACTTGAAGATTTTCACGAATTTGAAGACTTTTTCTGTGATTTTCAGGCAATGAAGTCATAATACGCGAGTAGGAACTTAGCATTTTGGCATTTTTTCTCTCATTTCAGCTTTTTGGGCCGATTTGTGAGTTTCAGTTTGAACTTGTCTTTTCTGTTCGCCTTTTGTCAAATTCGGGCCTATGGGCGATTTTGTAATTCGGCCTTCTAGGCCGATTTCGGCTTTATGGCTTCACAATTTGGGCAATTAGGCCGATTTTGATGTTTATGATTGATATCTAGGTTGAGGCCGATTTTGGAGTTTATGACCTTGGCTTTTTGCACGATTTGACTAAGTTTGACATTTTGGATACCCTGCATGTTGACTTAGTTTAATGTGGGCTCTGCTTCGTTCTTCTACATGGGCAAAGAGGGGGTCTCTGTCAAGGACGGGGCGAGGTGGGCATAACACAACAAATGGCGACTCGGCTGGGAAATGTTCCTGAATATTTCAAGGATGACTATTTGGATCTAACCCCAGAATGCTTTGGTATATACCCCACAAAACAACCCAAATGACAAATGACAAACTCAAAATAAAAATGAGGTCGCTAACTAAATCAAGTCACCAACCTTGAAAATCAAGTGTGTAGTGAAGTTCATTACTGCTTAGAGAAAGTTTAGATATCATCGTTCAATCAAGACAAGTTATGTGGAGCGAGTCAGACTTCAAAAGCAACCTGGATATTGCCTCGATGCCAACGAGCGTCTATAGCCCCGACGAGGTTATCGCCTGTAAGCTCACAGAGATTGCTCTGTTTCTGGTAGGTTTTCTTTGTGAATACCGGCAGAGGTGTCTACACTCCCAAAGCCAAGCATTGGATAGTTCTTTGCTTTTTAATTTCTTTTCTTTTGATTTTTCTTTCTTTTCTCTTTTTCACATTGGTTGGTAAGCACCGAAGCCTACGTGGGATTGAGCATTACAGTGGTCGCTGAAGCAGAGCTTCAAATTTTCTCACTTGCAATGACTTTCCTTTGATAAAACAACAGACTTAAGCAATTTTAAGTGTTTAAGGTGCAATGATCGCAATGTTGGTGACAAAACGTAGTAAGCAACTAATTTTTTGAAATGACTAAGTCTTAAACCAAATGAGCTGACTACGGGGGCAACCATCAATTAGGTGCTCTACCAAAGTCGACATCCAAGAAATGAGCCGGAAAAGCTTCCCTACTTCGCACACCAATGCTAGGAAAAGAAAACATACCCCTTGCAAAAACTGATAGGAGACAACCCCTTCCAAAAGGACACCTACACTACGAAAATCAAACAAACTAAAGCAAAAAATAGGGAAACTAAGCTAGCAACAGAAAGCAAAACTACTCCAAAACGGAAAACAAAACCTAGACTATGTACAAGGAGAAACAGACTATACAAAATGCGGACTGTATGTATGCGTTCCCGCCCCTAGGATGATTTCTTAGTATGTGCAACAGTAACAGGGCAGTGGGAACAATTCTCAGCTTGGCTTGTGTGTCTTTGCATTCTGAAAAGAAAATTTTCAGCTGGCCACTCTCGGGTTTAACCAGGACATCGGGTAGCATTAATAGTTGGGGGAGTTCATTAGGTCCATGGTTAATCCATTTACAAGTTGTTTTCCCAGCATACTCAAAATCAAATTGAAAATTTTCAGAATTAAAAATAGGAGGGAAAGAAACAACCTGGTGTGTTCTTGAGTCATGCGGGGGGTCAGGTGGTAGGAGATCTTTAGCAGCTGTATCAAAGGTCGCCATTGGTGGTGTAGCATCTTGCTTATGTCCGGTTCGTGCAAATCAACATCAAATTCTTCATCGGGTTGTGCAGGCTGAAAATTGATCTCAAAACCGAACTCGAACTCAGGAAAGAGGGGTGCATCATCTGTTGGTGCATCTTCGAGTTGTATGAACAATGCGGCCTTATGCGTTTCTGTCAGCACGTCCTCAAACAATAGGGACTCCTTGATTGATTGGTCTTCAAAAGCGTCTTCAACTAGCTCTCGGATTGTATCGTCCATTGGCGGGGCTGCTGCAAATTGCTCTTCAACTTGGGGCTGCTCTATGGAGTTCACTTGATGGTCTTCTTCTGCCCTGGCTTCATCAAGTACAGGGACAAAACAGTCATCTTTTGTCACATCTTCTTTTGGCACAAGGATAGCAAAACAATCATCTGCTGCCACAGTCTGATTGACTATTTCATTTTGCTTGGCACTTGGAAATTGCATCTTAACATTGTTAGAAGGTGTGGTGGTGCATTGATTTTGCGTCCGACTATACTTGTCTGCAGCAAGGTAAGCACTCCACACTTTGCTGGTGATGCACTCCTCTGGTTCTTCTGGCAGTCCATATTGGGCTTTGACTTGATTGACTGCCTCCATGCATAATGAGTAGGTGAATTCCACACCACCAAGGTGACAGCACGTTCCCAAGCACAACTCCTCTTCGAGACCAAACTGGTTCTCAATCCAGTCCTTAAATCGTGTAAAATCCTCAGTGCTTGACGGAGGACTAGGGATATCTGGTTGTACAAGCTCCTCCGGTTTGGAGATATCCCAAAAGAATATCTGCCCTTGCAATGCTAGCTTGACTCTTGACAGAAATGTCAATCAACTCAACTGATCATGCTTTGTTGTGCCATGAATCCTACAGTACCTTGCAGACGCGAATTCGGGCAACTGCTTGGGATATAGTTGCAAACTCAGCCTTTGTTAGATTTGGGAAATGTCGGACTACGGACAATCTTCATGAAGTGGTTGACTTGACATACTGACTCGAAAATATTTTGGTATTTTCAGATTTTGTGATTTTTTGGGCTTTTCTGGTTTAACAGGGATCTTGCATATCCCAAATATAGCATTTAAATTGGCTCAATGGACTAACTTGCTGTAAGGAACCTGATAGGGGGCCCTCCTAGCGCCAATTCTGTTGAGCGTGGAGGAGGGTAAAAAAATATACAAGGTTACTCCTCGCAAACATAGACTAATATGATATGGATTTAGTTGTTTAGACATTAATCATACCAGCCCTCATTCTAGCGCCAATTTTGTTGACGTGGGTAAAGTCACATCGCTGCAACTCTATCCAGCCAACGCATAATAGAATACTAAGTATCCTATCCTCTCTTGAGATAAGGAAATCCCCAATGCTGTTTTAGTTGATCAATGGGGACGACCTCAAGGCTACGTTTGTCAGGTCTTGACTGTAGGATTGCTCAACAGTTGATGTGTTTTGTTGGGAGCACAAGGGGACTTACGTTTTGCAACAAGCTCGTCTATTGCGATTCTCAGACTGGGAAATAAAAAGAAAAAGAGAAGGTTTAGGAAACCTAAGATTAATAAGGATGGTATGCGGGTAGACGAATTCAACATGACCAATCCCTACGGCCAGAATAACTCACAACCTCGCAGGAATGACGCAATTTTCAAGGGGACTTGGAAGATTTTTCAGACTGCAGGAGCATAGCTAAGCATCCAATTCTAGCGCAGCTCAGACAGACACCTGCAATTGAACTAAACACAATCAAAGGCTCAAGCTAACCATACACAAGAACATACAATCAATATATCCTCAATGGTATGAGCCTGAATCCATCAAATACCTGCACACCCAAAAGAAAGATCTATCTAAAATGCTGAAAGAAACCATGCACACAGACTAAAACCAAGATGATAAAACACCAAATCAATGTCAATTATATTGATTCCAGCAGCCTATTACAACAATTCTTGCAATATCTCTATGCTACTCCTAAAATCTAACCTTCTACAATCTAGCCTATTCTAATTGAAATGTAACAGCCTAACTGCCCATAAATCTAACAATAATCTAATAGTCTAACTAGAATCTAACCCTTTACAAAAGAAAGGCCTTTACCTTTTATAGAATTTACAATATGAATCGATGGCCAGGATTAACTACATCCAAGGGCCTCGATCTACCTTTTAGGAGCTGGCAGCTTTAACCCATGCTTACTCAATTCTTAGCTATCCCTTCAACCACCATCTCAACTACCTATCACTGTTTGGCTTCAATTTGGGTCTATCCGATAGTTCAACATAACTGACCACAACTAACCTGCATTCCACTTTGTTTCAAAATATCTTGGGCGGGACCCACATGCAGCTTTACTTTAAACAATTTCAGTTTTTTTAGAAACTGAATTTCTGGAATTAAATCTAGCTATGTATTCTTCTGAGAATGCATAATTTGGTAGCATTCAGAGTGTTCTTCGGTCTTTAATTGCACTGGTGGATTTCAACTCTGTGGTTGAGGTAGTGTCACACATCCCAATGCTTGGTTCTAATCCCGCGCTCCTGCATCTTCTTCTCCATCTTTGATCGCGATCCTTCTTCGATTTGCATTTCAGGTTGACGGTCTAGCTCTTCCTCGACATCGTTTTCCTGCGAACAATCAATTTCACCTTTAATCAATCAATTTGAGAAAAATTAATTAAATTAATTTGACAAACATTAAATTTTATGCAAGGTTGGGCTTTGGTTTGGCGAAGTTCGGGCTTGAGAAGCTCTTTGTGAGATGTATCTTTTAAATGGCTTTTTCTTTACTTTCGGATTTCGGGACCTTTAGGCATGTTGAGAGATGTTGTGCTTCCTCTGAGCGAATTTCAAATACCTTCATTAGATCCTTAGCTGAATTTGAAGTTAGGATGTGTGTACCTCCTAGTTCCCCACGTACGTTGATCATAACCTAAACCTTTTCACTTGACATGCCATTCAACACAATAATCTGCACCTGTTTCCCCCTGTTCTTTCATGATTTTCGGGTCTATTGGGCGATTTGAGAGGTCTTCATGTTTTTGGTTTTTTTAGATGAAATTGGGTGATGTTTTAAATCTCTCGTATTTTAGCGGAAGGCGCCAAACTTCTACTCTTCACAAACTTCGACCCTTACTCTTGGCGATTTTGAGAAATTGAGTGATTTTATTTCCCCCCTTTTCGACTAAATGAGCCTTAATGCGTGACTTGCGAACTTTGCACTTTACATTTTCGGCCCTTGAAGACGAAATGCGAACTTGATGAGTTTTGGCCTAACAGGTTATACTGCATGCTTCTGTCCTCATTAGCCTTTCGGCCTATGAAGGGGATTTGGAAGATTTAGACGTTTTCAATTTTGGCCAATTGGCCGAATTGTGCGATTCTTACTTGACTTAATTTCTTTGGGCAAATGAGGTGAAATATACGATGCTTGGGAGAAGTCGGGCTGAGAGCTTCTCTTTTGCGATTTAGACTTTTCTAAGTTTTTCGGCTTTAGAGCTTCTCTTTGTGAACTTTCAATGCATTTACCCTTTTTAGCCTGCGAGATTTTGAACTCGGCCTTTCGGCCAAAGGAGGATTTTTGGCTTAATGGTTAAAATTGCACGACTTGGAGACTTTGTTGAAATTTAAGTTAAAATCTCCCTTTCATGGCAATTTCGGACTTTTAGCCTAAAACGTGAACTTGAGAACTTTGTATTTCGATATATGGACCGAATTTGTGAGTTTGTGTGTTTTCCCAAACTTCGGCATTTCATGCGAATTTGACATGGAGTTGTTTTCGAGCGAGTTGAACCTTTTGGCGAGCTTGATGAACCATTTTCGGCCTACATGGGAGAAATGTACGATTTGCACGATTTACTCTTCGAATTTCGGTCTAAATGTTTAAAACGCGAGCTTGTTCTTTTGGAGTTTTAGCTTTTCGGCCTAATGAGGTGAATAGCGCGACATTTATTTTGCTTCCCATTTTAGGCCAAATGACCATTTGTGCAAATTTGGGAGATATTGAACTTTTTGGGCAAGTTGAGCTTTGTGCGATTTGTCCTTTAGAAGATTTTGGTATACAAGGGAAATTTGCGAGTTTGAGCTCTTACTTCATTTTCGGGCTATAAAGCCATTTTGCGATTTCATTGATGTCTTAACCTTTTTCGGCCTGTAAGCCAAATTTGAAAGCCCTTTGATTTTCGAGTTTCACAACTGGAATGCAAGGTTAAAAGACGCCTTGCCTCACTTCGCATTGTCAAGCATATCAAGTGTTCTGCGTGATTTTGAATCTTCTTATTTTACTTTAGCCTAAACACTATTTTTGTGATCTTTGTAACCTTGAAAATTTCGGCGTTCGATTCGATTTTGTGAACCTTCTAAAAATTTTGTTCATTTCGGCATTTTAAGCCGATTTTGTGAGCTTTAAAGTTTTGGCCTGAATGGCCTATTTGTGCGAATTTTGTTTTCTCCTTTTTGGCTTATGAGACGGCTTATGAAATTCGCGAAATCGAGAGTTTGAAAGTTCTTGGCTAAGTGAGGGTGTTGACATCTTTCAGCCTTAGAGGCCAATTTTGAAACTAGTATCTGGTATTTCGGGCTATTAAGATAAAATGCGCGATTTGGACACTTGAAGATTTTCGTGAATTTGAACTCTTTCTGTGATTTTCAGGCAATGAAGTCATAATACGAGAGTAGTTACTTAGCATTTGGGCATTTTTCCTCTTATTTTGGCTTTTTGGGCCGATTTGTGAGTTTCAGTTTGAACTTGTCTTCTCTGTTCACCTTCTGTTAAATTTGGGCCTATGGGCGATTTTGTAAACTTTAAGTTGTCATTTCGGCCTTCTAGGCCGATTTCGGCTTTATGGCTTCACAATTTGGGCAATTAGGCCGATTTTGATGTTTATGACTAATATCTGGGTTGAGGCTGATTTTGGAGTTTATGACCTTGGCTTTTTGCACGATTTGACTAAGTTTGATGTTTTGGATACCCTGCGTGTTGACTTAGTTTAATGTGGGCTCTGCTTGTTTCTTCTACATGGGCAAAGTGGGGGTCTCCGTCAAGGACGTGGTGAGGTGTGCATAACACACAACACATCCCACTATGACAATTCCATCCCTTGGGGTGGCCTACTTAGCTTGGGAGAACTGGTAAATTGCAATTCCCTAACTTACTTGCTCTATTCATTCCTTTGATTGATTATGAGATAAGACATACACACTGTAATGTGGTGAAATTTAGGGCTTCCACCACAAGAGGAATGAAAACCACTAATTTTTACTTGGGGACCAATCACGTTAGGGAAAGATAGGAATTTGATAGATCTAAACCTAAGAGGTCTAAATGTTGATCAGACTTCAAGGGTGTTGAATTAACCTCTTCTTTCCCTTAAGTTGAATTGATTTGTTGAAGATGTTGAAATTAGGGTAAATGTGTTGGATTCGATGTAAAATTGCGTAAATAGTGAGCTATAGTCGTCGGATCGAGCCCAAACCGGGATCTGGGGATTGTAAGAGGATTCAGACCTGATCCTGGAAGGAGCTCCTAATTTGTCAGGACTGGTATGATGGTTGCTCGAGTCCTCCACACTTTTTGCACTGCAATGGGGGATTGATTTGTCTCTATAAATAAAGTTTATCCCAAAGATTGCAGCTCGATACCTACTTCCTACACATAGAAAGAAGGGGAAATAGGTTGGAAATATGCATTTGCCTAAGTCAAACCCCGATTTAAGAATTAACCTTGAATGAAATATTGCAAATATTGAAATAAATAATGGATGCATGTACCTTAGATTTGCAATGATTGGTAATAATGCTTTGCTTCTTGAGTGCAATCACATATGTTGTATGAAATGGCATGAACATGAAAAAACCTTAATCACACACACATGTTTGCATATGAATGTTGTAATTTGCTCCACAATGATTAAATAAAAAATATGCAATGTTGAAGACCTTTAAAAATGCTTGATGATGAACGCTTCAATGCTTGAATGCTTGATTGTTTGATAATGCTTGTTGTTAGGATTGAAATGAATTGATTAATGTCTTTATATACTAGGATCTAAGTCAATTTACCGATTAGGCCAACCTCCAATGGTCATATAGAGCCACCAATTTATTTTCCCGTCGAAGAAGTAAGTCTCACCCTCTCCTTGAAAATTGGGCCCCAAAGACCAGGGCGTTGGGTGCTATGATCAAGGACCAAGGCACTAGCTCAATCAGGGACCAAAATCAGGGTCTAGGGAGGACACAACCCTAAGGGATCATTGGTAGGTGTATGAGGCATAAAAGTTGGATTTTAGGCATTGAACGGACCCAGATAGGAGATGAGGGGGGGATGGGCTAAAGTAGGGGCACAACATGAGGTGTAAATTGGCTCAGTGACAATTTACGATGCTACATTTAGCCCCCAATTTAACGGGAATATGAGCATATGCAAATACTCACGGTAAAGTAGACGAAAGAGAGATAAAAGAGAGGAGCAAAGGAGCACAATCACTAGGAGTATAAGACATCACTAATCTCGAGGAACTAAGCCCCCCAACTTTAAGATCTTAATTCACTCAAATGTATGCAAGGGCACACAAAACAAAAACAAAAGGGAAAAAGACACACAACACAAAAGCTAAAGACAAAAAACAAGACCTCAAGTCAACTAGCTGAAGAGACGTCGATATCAAAATATATCAACAACTAATATTATTCTTGAAAAATGTCATCTCAAGATACAAATGATCACATAAAAGAGCAAAGTACACATCATCCATGAACCACCCATAGAAAAGCTATGAGTTCATGAGAAGAAGAGAAGAGATAGCATGGATAGATACTAGATGTGTTTACCTATGTGATCCATCAAAAGAATGATGAGAAAGGGCATGGATACTTGCCCCCAGATATGTTTTTCGAGGTGATCTATGTTGGGGAGGACAGTAGGAATAGTCTAGCCGTGTTTTACTACTTCCACTCATCCTCGTGTGCGTGTGCAAGTGATGTCTAGTTTCAAGTGTATAGCACCCCGTATAAGAGTTTGTTTTCTCTAGTTTCGAGCATGCTTCAACCCTTGTAAGACATATAATGCAAATACAAATGCCAAGGGGCAAATGTCTGGTTTCGAGAACATCTCGTTTAAGAGTTTTTTTTTCTCTAGTTTCGAGAATGTGTAACCCTGTTTAAGACAAATACATGCCTGATTTCGAGGACATCTCGTGTAAGAGTTTGTTTTCTCTGATTTCGGTGATGTGCACCCCATCTAAGACATATATCAAAAGTTGTGTCTGGTTTCGGGCATGAAGCATCTCGTATAAGAGTTTGTTTTCTTTTGTTTCGAGTCTGAACACCCCATTTAAGACATGCAAAGATATGGTACAAAGAGGGTGAGCCTTAAGATGTCAACATAGCCCTATGTTGATGTCTTAAGGAAGCTAAAAACAAGGATACCTACCTTCAACACCAAGTAGATGTCCTTTAGGCAACAATGTCATAAATCCAAACTAAAGAGGGAATACTCTTGAAGCAAGGATGAGATAGTTGAAAAAGAGATATCTTGCAACAAGTGTAAAGAGGATCCTTGGAGGAGAAAAAATCTTTTCTCAAAAGACATCTACCTCCAAGAGGAGTTCTTGAACAAACATAACATCTTCTACTAAAAAGAAGTGAAGGAGAACAAGAATGCCTACCTTCCTCCTATTGCTAGGTGAAAGCAATTCTTGATGAAGGATAACACACTTTTGACCCAATGTGAGGGGTAAGTTTATAATAGATATATATTGCCAAGTGAAAAAGAGTTTGTAACCACGGACATACACCTCTTGCATAAGAGAGAATCCTTGAGCAAACAAACAACTTCACACAAGGAATGACATCAAATTATAAAGAAACACCACTCAACAAAGGAAAAGTCGATCCTTAGAAAGGGAAAGGAGAGAGAAAGAGAGAGATAGTTGCCTCCCTAGCGTAAGGAAAATGAGAACAATTACACAACCTCTAAGGAGAAAATAGACATAAACAAATGTACAATGTACTCACATGAATAAATATTCAATGCAAGAAAAGACATTAAGATATGTGAAATGCAACCCTAAAGAAGAGGCAACCTTCAAAAGGGAAAGAGAGAACATTAGAATGAAAGGTTACATACTTTCCTTAAAGAGAGAGATTAACCATAGAAGACATACCACAAGAAGGGATATGAAAATATGAAAAATGCAACCCCTAAAGGGAATAGTGACACTTTAGATAAAGAGAAAGAAAAGGATAATATTCTTGCCCCCCAAGTATATAGGCAAGTATGAACTATGTTGCTGCCCCAAGATGTTTGATATTGAAAAAGCATCACCTCTTATGACAAAGAGCACCCAATTAAGTTAACTACTTGTGTCATAAGGTGAGGAGCAACATGAAGGGTGAGAAGAGTGCTAAGGCACTACTTTCTCACCAAGAAAGAGAGCAATATCAGTATAAAGATTTATTTGAGTCTTATCAAATGTTCTTGAACAAATTCCTTAAATGCTTTACATTTTCCAAGAGAATGACAATAACTACGATGAAAGAGACAATGCTCATCACCTACTCTATGCTTTTTGCTAAATTTTATGAAGGAAAAATAACATTCTTATCATACTTTAATTTCCAAAAAATTCTAGCTGCTAATCTTTCCCAATCATCAATAGGATTAGGCCTTGTCTCTTGTGATGTAGGACAAGGATTGTTAGAAGAAGGATTGTCATCTATGATTTAACTATGTCTTTATCAATGAGTCCTTGCTTTCCATTTTGGAAATCGGGACAATCATTGGTAGTGTGATCATTAGTTTGATGATATGAGCAAAAAGGAGATTTTGAAGAAGAAGCACTTTTAGCTAATCAATAGGTTTATTGTCTTGCAATATGATCTTTGAAGTCTTGAATCCTAAGGAGATCATCCATAGGACAATTATGATTATGTCCTAGGCCTTTTGTACTAGCTTGTGTAGGAGGGTTTTTAAGGGACACTAATTCCTTGTTCAATTTTTCCAAGTCCTCCTCCTCTAAAACCTTGTTTTGATATTATGTTAAAGCCACTTCTATAAGAATCTCTTAATTGGGAAGGAGGAGTAACATTATAATGAATTTGTTTGAAACTTGTAGTGTAGGTGTGTTTAGAAGTAACAAAGGGACTAATAGATGAAGGAATATCTTGTGAATGAGGATTTTCCTTTCTATCATTATGCATACCCTCTTTGGTAGATTGGGAAAGAAGATCCTTATCATCTAAGGCCTCATTTTTGTTTAATGTTATATTGGAAGATATATCATGAATAAGATGCATAACAACATCTTCTCTACAAATGTTTTGATGACTAAGATGGGCTCTAGAATAATAAGGAGGATCTAGAGAGATTGAAACACCAATGTTTTGGTCTTGCCCCCCTTGCGCTAGGGTATGTGTATGAGAAGAATATGGTGCCATGTTGCTCTTCAATGCTTTCTCTCCATTAGAGAGATCATTGATAGAAGTATTAGCTTGTTCTTAATTCACATTAGATACCCTAGGAGAGATACAAGTATTAGGTTTTCCATTAGTATCTCTAGGATTAGGATCTACAAAAGCTTTAATGCGATCTATATATGCAATGCATTCTCGTAAAAATATCGCAATAAAACAACTTGCACTATAAATGAAAGCTTTGAGATCTAATTGACTGAAAGGAAGAAATTTGAAGATTCAAAAAATGCAATATGCTAAAGTGCTATGAATGAAAAGAAGCAATGTGAAATGAAAGAAGCCAATATCCAACACATGATTATGATAAATATAGTTGAAAAGAAAAGTAATCATATGTGAAATACCAAATAAATCAGATCTATTAAGTGCCATTATTAATTTTTAAAATCAGATCTAAAAATTGAAGTGATGAATTATGTAACCCACAAATTCAATTAACCAAAATAAATTAGGGGTTTGATGAATAAACCTCTAAATTTATGTAATTTGATTAAAATGAGATCTATGAATGTAAATTTGAAATTTAAATGAATAATCAGATCTGAAATTATAAATCCAATTTAGACAATCCACAAGCTCAATTTTAGAATACAAAATTAGGGTTTTTGTGAAATTAACCTCTAAATTTTTTAAATTTAATTGGAAATTAAACTTGTAAATCTAAATTTGAATTTTAAATTGCATAAGCACTCAAATCTGAAAACATAAATCCGAATTAAAGGTGTAAGACATCGGGTTCACCAAAATGTAATGTGGTGGTAATTAGGGCTTCCACGACAAGAGGGATGAAAACCACTATTTTTTACTTGGGGACCAATTACATTAGGGAAATGTTGTGACCTTTTCACACATCGCCCCATTACAAACAAGAACCCCCTCTTTCCTTCTTTCTGCATCTTGTTAGTATAGGGTTTTCGCAGTAGACAATAATTTTGAGCTTCTTAGTGTCTAATTCTCGAGTTTTGAAGTATGATCATGCCTAATGCTATTAGGGTTTTTCGAGTTTTGAATAGGATCAAGTGCATATAAATTGTAAGATGTCTAGGTGATCCTAATTTTGTCTAAGTGTAGACTTTTGAGTGTGATTGAGTTTAAAGTGTCCAAGTTGGTGACATTTTTGCGCCTAAGTGTTAAGAGGTCTTTTGGGGGGTATTTTCTTTCTCTTAGGAGCTAATTCAAGTTAAATTTGCACTTTATCTCACTGGAATCCCTATTTTCTCGCTCAGATTTTGATAAATTTAGCTAACTCCTTATGCATTTTAATGAAATTTGAAGTGTCTAGATGTTTTGGAGTAAGAAAATCATTGAATTCCCGATAAAATTCTATGTTCTAGTGGTCTAAAGGTCAAAAACCCGATAGGAGGTGATTTTCTCCCCACATTTCCAATGACCCATTGTTTTCCCCCACTCAAAATCCTGATGAGAGATGAATTTCCCTCAAATTTCCAATAGACCTTGTTTTTCCCCCATTCAAGCTCCCGATGGAGGACGATTTTCCATCGAGAAGCTAAAATTTTGAAAATTATCGTGATGATCCATTTTTCCCCTGGAATGCAGATGAATTTCCTATCTTGATGAAGATCGGTTTTCCCTAGGACAGTTTGTGAACAAATTTGATGGATTTTTATGGAGATGATTGTCCTGATGAATGGCGAATTTCCCCAAGTGTGACTTTTGATGAATTTTTGATCTGGATTTTCATCCAGATGGAAAACTTTTTCCTCCATAGTGAACTTTTGGACTTAATGAGGAAAATGAAGTGATGTTTGGGAGTCCAAATGGAGGTCAATTCTCCCCCAGTGGCATATTTGATAAGTTACGGTGATTTTTTGATGAGGAATTTTATCCCAAGGGAGGTTGATTTTCCTTCAGAGAGCAATTAAGGTGATTAATGATGATTTTCATCTGGATTTTTATCCAGATATGGGACAATTTTCCCCCAGGTGGCCAAATTTGGTAAAAATGAAATAAATTTAATACAAGTGGGCCCAAAATTTAATTTTTTTTTGCATTTGACAACTATTATTCAATTATCAAAAACAATTTTTTAATGATTTGCAATGATCATTTAATAACTAAACATTTTCTAGATGCAAATCGATTTTCCCAGGCAAGTTTTTTATCCCACATTGCTTGTGTGGTGAAGTAACAAGGTGAAAACATGAATAAGTATGGTTTCCCAGCATTAAAATATTATCAAAAGTGTTGATTGTGACAGTCAAGTAGCAGATTAAAGATATTTTAGTGGCTGATTGAAGTTTTCTCAACTAGGCGATTTTGATTAAGTGTCATTTTTGACACCATATTTTAAGCTTGAGTTGCAAATTGAAAGGTCTATTTTCCCAAGTACACCTGGGCACTGCCATTAGAGGAGGATTGGAGCGAGTTTGGTGGTCATCTAAACCACACTGGGCGATTTTTGTTAAGTGCACCACCTTGGGAGTCTGGCAATTTTGTTTGAGAGGTGGATTCCTCCATATATTGGGGCAATTTTCTTGCGTTTGTTGGACGCCGTTGTTGTTAGGAGGTTGCCATTGTTCTTAGACTTGCACTTTCCACCATTCTTGGGAGCTATTTCGACTTCATTGTTGGCTAAAGACATAGTTTTCAAACTTAATTTTTTTCCCATGTTCACTACCACTTAGACAATTTTGTCTAAAGGTCATTTTGAGAGCATATTGGAGACATTTTTAGAGTTGTTGCAGGTCTAAAACATCATTTTCGGTTTGTCTTTAGATTTGGAGTTGCATTTCCAGCCTTCTACACTTGGGTGATTTCATTGAAAGAAACATTTGAGACATTTTTTAGGTCATTTTCTAGGTGTTCCATCATTACTTGAGGTGTTGGTGAGGTCCGAAACTCCATTTTCATATCTATCTTAAGTCTGATTTATTTTTACCAACCCTTTATTCTTGCCTAAATTTGATCATTTTGACATTGGAAAGGTAAATTTTCATCAAACACGAGCATTTTACATGGCTGCAAGCTCATTACGCGACTTATTTATGAGTATTGTAGGTTGTCTTCAGATATTGGGCAACCATTATTGAGTTTGGAAGGGTGTCTTTAGACATCTAAGAGTGAAATACCAAATTTTTCACTCCTTTCCAAAGCTTTTCTAGATTTTGGTAATACTCTTTTGACTTCATTTTTGATTAATTTTTTGAGTATACAAAGTGTCTTCAGACTTAATTTCTTATATCAAACCTCATTTAAGTCTGAGAATGAGGATTTCCTAAGGGTTTTAGATCCTATCCATGTCAATTTCATTCTATTTTGGAATTTGTGAAGAATATAGATAATTTTTTTGATTTTCATTCCTAAATTTGTCTAGATGATAAGAATTCAAAACTTAATTCAATTCTGAAAATAGGTTGTCAGGATAATTTTCCAAGTTATTAACTTCGAGTTTCATATAGGTACCATGTCTAAATTCAGGATTGGATCTCTCAAGGAGCAGTTGAAGATAGTTCAAGAGGAATTCTATCCAGATTCCAAATTGTCCTCCCGATGGAAAGGAATAATAGTCACGAACATGGAGTACCTGAATATGGAGCAGATGTGGGAAAGGATGTTCGGAGAAAATAACCAACTTCCTTCTCCTACATACACCAATATCACGAAAAGTAGCATATACTACGTGGTTGGGTTTCCTCAATCCATACAATGCAACAAGCTTATTTTGGAATGTGCAAGACATTTGTTTCCTCTCTCCAGGATGATCCAGACTCCCTAAGGGATAACCATTTCCTATCTTGTTGAGGATGCAATTACTAAAGTGTTTGGAATTCCTGACAGTGTAGATATGAAAGAAATAATGAAGGATAAATATGAAGAAAAATACAAATTGAAGGCGGATGCATGCAAGACTATTGTGAACAAGGAGTGGATGATTGGCCAAGGCCTCATCATTCCAAGGCACCAAAGACACTCATATGTACATATTTCAAAGAGGAATATAGCGATTTGGTATTCCTACTCAACCGAGTGATGGGGATGCCACATGGTGCCTTGTTCAAAAGGTGGATGTTTTACTTTATCCAAGATTGTATAAGAGGAATAATGATCAATTTAGAAAAATGAGTTTTGATTTGATTAAGATTGGATGAAAATTGATTTGGATGGTCCTTGGATTAGGATGAAATGGATTGGATGATATCTTATTCCTTATATTAGGACAAATATGGGGAGGACCACAAAGTGAGGTGACAACCAAGCTAGGCCAAACTCAGACCTTAGGTTAAGTTCGATCAAACCCTCTTCTACAAAGGATAGACTTCATTCCTAAGCAAAATTGGGTAAAGGATTAAGGGTTTTGATCAACCCAAATGATTAGGATCAAAAAGCAATATACTTGAGGTAGATTTTGTCTGAAGCATAAGGCCAATTGTGGATTTGATTAATGATAAAAGGTCTAAATCAAACCTTTGCAAAGTGCTGACCATGGATTGGGAAGTTTATTGATTGATTGATTGATTGGATTAAGGTTGATGATTGATTGTGCTAAGTCCTTAGAGATGAAAGATGGCAGTGATTGAAGAAAAGAAGTGGAAGAAAATGAAGGTTACCTTAGGTGGACAAATGACTCAATAAGTGATTTTGGGGTAGGGCAAGTTGGACAACGAGATACGACCACTCCTATTAATGATTTGGGATAAACCCGATCTTTGATGGAAAGCATGGGTTCTTAAAGGTTCCTCATCAAACTCATTGTTGTAACCATGAAGGTAATCGTGAAAACGATGCAAGAAGGTACAATGTTTCAACAAGAGCTTGTGGTTGATGTACAAAAAAATGCAACACTTGAGGATTTGTTTATAGCTAGGTTTCTTCTTCTCGACTTGGCGATAAATGGACTTTTTGGGATGTTTGAGGGACTTTGTTTTATGGTGCATGAGTGAAGCTGGTCAAAAGTTGGATGAGGACAAAATGTGTCTACTCTTGGCAAGAGAAATCAAGCAATGACAAGCACATTGGCCAAGGGTAACGCTTTATAAAAAGTGTGAAAGTGAGGGGCCCTAGATTAGCCCAAACAAAATTACCGGTTTGCACAATGAAGACACTTGGAAAACATACAACTTAGGTTGGAAATTGGAAACCATTCAATAGGGCCTCTCGCTATATAGCAATACCTCAAACAAGCAGATAGATAGAGATTCTGGTAGCACTGGTTCCACTCCACAACACTCACTTCTCGAGCATACCAGATTCTCTTACCCCGAAGATTCGAAGATCTTTTAACCGAGGAATTCATGTCTCATCTTAAGTGGATACATGAGAGGTGTCTACGGGGTATGATTTGCACTCCTTAAACCATCAAATGTGGGATTTGGGCTACTGCAACAAGGTTCGTAGTAATTTTTTGATGGGTTCAGTCTAACAACGAAACCGTGAAGTAGGACACTTAAGGCTCTAACTAAGCTTATTGGTGTAGAGAAGGCCTCCACATATGTCGAATTCAATCAACACTCCATTTGTTTGACCAATTTTTTTGTATAGCGGCTTAAAGACACCGCTCAAGATCACGCTGGGAGAGTCGATACACTCGACGTGTCCAAATTCGAGATACCCTTGTGGGGTTATGAAATCCCCAACCAAAGATACCCCTCAACTACTAAAAGAAAATACGGGTGTTGTCAATCACCTTTCTCTTTAGCCAAGGTCCACGAAGGCGAGGGGAGAGTATAATAGGTGTGATGGCGGGTCCAACCTACAGATGCGCAAGTACACAAAACATGGCTTGAACATTCATTCTTTTTAGTCCCACATGTAAATATTATCTAATCTAAGTGTAATAAAAGAAAACTAAACTAGCGGAAAAATAACTATCTTCGACAAACAGGCTGCAAAAATAGTGTTAGTAGTCTAACAAAATAGTCTTGGACAAATGAGAAAGGCTGCAAAAACCTTAATCTAATTAGTGACACTAAATCTTTACTTACTTGAGTGCAAATGTCGAAGTACAAGCACAAACGCCAACATCTATGATGATGCTAGCATTTGCACAGACGCTGATTTAGGGCCTGAACCTAACAAACAAAAATAGAGTGCGGGAAAAGATTTGAATTTTAAAATTTGAAAAGGGGGCGGGAAACATATAATGTTATCTATGATATTTTCACCCTTGTTGAATCGCAGATTCAAAAACTCATTGAAACATGGGAACATTCTCAAGTTGTTGGTAACCTGCAGTGAGAATGAACCTCCGGAGAAGGTCAACTTCCTCTTGATACTTCATCTAAACTAACCTTTGCTAAACTTATCTAACTAGTGACTTTGTTGAGAAAAGGGTAAGAAAGAAAACATGTAAATGAAATCTAATCTTAATGGTGATGCACCAAAATGATTTTTGAGACTCGTAAAATATTTAACACACAAACTGATTAGCAACAAAACTTATCTATGCACAGCTTAAACACTCACATACTATTGCATCAACACTTTATAAGAAAGCTATGATAACCACAACCTTAGTAGGAAAATACATTTTTTCACAACTAGAGATTACTTTAATCAACTACACAACTTATAACCTACAACATATATGATTCTCTGGATAAAGGCATTACTTAATGAGACACAATAACAAGGAAGAAAACACACTTCACAAGAAACTACATCAATCATTCAACACACAATATACCAAATTATAAGAAGGCAACACTAATTTTATTGCTCTCAAAAGGTGTACAATGCTAAACCAATCTCTGAAATTGAGTTACAAACTCTCCACTTCTGCCTAAGAACTTCTAAAAAATTACAAGTAGCATGAAATAATTAGCAAGAACTAACTTCAAGAATGAAGTTTGAAGCATACTTAGGCTTGTCCAAGCTTGCATGAAAATAGGAACTGAAAACCATCTTGGTCGAATGCCCTCAAAAAGCCTATTTTTGAGACCACTAAAAGAATCCAAAAAGGTTCCAAAATGGAGAGAAAGTCATCTTTGACCATTTCCACCATAACGACTCCTCAAAAAATCATTTAACCTCCCTAAACTAACTCAAAACAACCTTATATACCCTCCTTATGTCTGCAGTTGCTCCTAACTTCCCTATATACTTGCATTTCTCATAAATTACAACAATAAATACCACTTTTGACTCATCCAAAGTAATAAACACCCATTACATTGCATAAATGCATGCCTAAGTGATTTATAAAACATCACTTAGCACCTTTTTTACAATACAGGTTCGATGCAAAGTCATAAAAACATATGATGTAAATATTATACAAGGAAGATTTGAACAAAATGAAAATAAATAAAGATAGGCAAAAATGCCCAAGTCTCTATCAGGCCTATTAGGGTGAAAGTAAACCCTAAGCATTCATTTCATGCTTTTATTTTTCCTTCTTCTTCTATAGTTCCGCTACCATGAGGGTTTGCAGGGTTTTTGGAAGAGTTTGAAGGCAATGTTCAGTCTGCCATGGTAAGTCATATCATTGTGAATGATATTCCTTTATGATCAATTTATGACTACAAGAATTACTAGTAACAATGTTATTCTCTGTGCATTTGCTTGTTTCAACTTGAGGCTGCATTCTTTAAATTAAAAGAAGAACACACAGTCTTATAGCCATTAGGCAAGCCGTCACTCTTACATCTTGCACCTTTCTCTTTTTACTCTGAGCTTTACTGAAAATTGCTTTCCTTTTTTGAGCACATAAACTGAACATAAGTACAAAGATATCATCGTTTTACATAGGAACTTGGAGGGTTTTAACAAAAAATGGGTTTCTTTTGTCATGAATCTCTAAAGATTGTTTTGGCACTATCTAATGTCTATGTTCTGTACTGTACACCACTACCATTATTCATCACTTCATGGTGATCGAGGTAATTGTATTTACTATTCTTGCTGACCAAGAAGTCTTCTATCACTGAGATTGTCCTTATGACTGCACTACTCTTGATCTAAAACTTAATGTTTTCACTGCTCATGGGGCATGCTATGGTAAAGAACCTCATCTAATGTGCCATGGTTGCTTTTATGTGGGTAGGGTGATATTAATTTTTCCTACTGTTAAAACCCATACCTGTAGCTTGATCATTGCTTTCTCACTACTGACTTAAATGGCTACAATCCGCATGATCTGGTCATTGTACTTGATGCCTTGATTGATCTTGGCCTTGTGATATTGGCATTGATGAAATAATCTATCACTGCTTTATCAGTCATAGACCCATACTTATGTTATTTAGATCCTTGGATTGTACCCGTGCTTATTTCCATTTGAGGCGATGAATGGCTGCCTTGATCATTATCTTTGATAGTAGGCTTTACCATTATACTTGTGATCTTTGATTGTCATTGCAATAATGAGCCTGCCTTTATTATGTGCTTGGTCACAAGGTTTTTTTTTATTAGTCTAAACTATATATGTCATTAAAGCCATGACGATTGATCTTTTCACTTTCTCATTATCATTACTCATAATGCCCTATTACTGCTCAGAGTTGCTCTAAGACAAAGACAAAAATATTTCATTGTGCCTTCTTCAAAACTAGTGGAGTTTAATTGGGTTTTTGATTGTTCTTAGCTCTTAATAATATTTGACTTTCAAGCCTTTTGTACATTATCTTTAACAACCCTTTTTGTGATATTGATTGAGTATATGCTCAAGGATTGCAAATCACTGTCTTATAACTGATTTGGCTGCTCCAAACATCTTTTGATTAGTCCCTGCTGTGTCTTTGAGCTATTGATTGTATTTCTCTACTACAAGATACCCTCTGGTCACCACTTTGACACTTTGTTATCTTTGAATGCTTCATTAGCATTGTATATTAACTATTCCTTCATTGTCTTATGCTGCACTTTGATTCTTTTCACTGTCTTTTGACCCTGCTCACTATGATCTTTTCATTGGGGTGATATGCTATGAATCTTCATGATGGCCTTTGAGTTTACACTTCTTTGTAACTGCTTATTGATTCAAAATTTGCCCTTTTGATGAGTATTCTAGATGCCACGGGTTGTTTGATGTCAGTGAGGTACCTCTTAATTACCTTAATTTTTGCTCTTCACGATTCATGCACAATGTTTCTTGGCTATTTGAATTCTACTATTCTATATAACTATATTTGTCTAAGAGATATTGATATGCTTTGGGCTGCTTTCTTGAGAAATCCCACATTATGGTATTCTCTATTTCACGAAGCATTGTTATTTCTCTATTTTATGTCATGAATCATGGCTCTCATTTACACCAAATGAGTTGGTCATTTCTTTGACAGATGAATGCATATCTTCTTTCTTTCTACATCACGGTATCCATCTCCTTTGTAGCAACAAATCACACTTTACATGTATTGACATTGGAGGTTGTGTTTTTGAGGATAACAGGTGCATGCTCATTTGATTTGAAGATTGATGTTATAACATTTATAAGTGCTTTGAGATATACACACCTATATGTCACTGTACTTGGTATCTTCAAAACTATGATTGTCTTTAGCACTGCATTTTCATAACCATTAGAGTTCTATTGAGAAAATGTTTGTTGTTTCTAACAATGATACTTCTATTCATTGTCATAAATGATGAATGTTTATCCGATAGAACTATAATGATTATGAAGAGACAACACTCTTATCTCTTTCATAATATAAGAGGGCAACATACTGGTCTCAACCCTTACGGGAACCCATTTTAATCCACATGTTGTGATGTTTATGATATCAGTTTAAAGTATTCAATAATGAACATGATACTGCACCTGCACAGTGAACAAACATTTTAGATAATAATGAAATTCAGATTTTAATGGATATTGATGATGATTTCTCTACTTTTCCCTCTGATACATGTGATGACTACATAACTGAATAGGTGCATCATGAGAGTTAAATATGCATTTGTTGACTTTTCATGTGGGTTGATGAAGATCCCTGAGCTCTAACCATTTTCTCTCTCTTCCTACAAGCGATCTTGGACAACAAAGACACTTCTGGAGCTGAGGAGTTGTAATGTCCCCTTCTCATTGATGACCTCCCAGTGGTCCATTAGCCTATTCCTGAGACCCATTAGCTAGGTGGAATGAAGAATGAGGGACCAACATTGATGAGGTGAGAACTTACTATTTTTAGTAAGTCAGGGGTTGGCCATTTTGGTGATACTGTCCTACTGAGCTCTCCATGCTCTGTCACTGGGCGCGAAGATCATGCTTTTTGGAGCAGTAGTTCATGAATTACTATTTTTAGTAAGTGGTAGTATGGCATATTTCTATTTCTAGCAGTGGACATGGTCTTGATCCTGGAGCAGTTCAGTGGTCTTCCTGGCTCAGCTTCATCCTGGTTTTGACAGTAATCAGTATTGGAGTCATATGTGACATAATTAAATATTATTTCCTTATCCTAAGGTTTAATATTTAATTAATTACTACTGATTTATTGACTTTGAGAATAATGCCTAATATCTCCTACGTGCTAGGCAAAATTTATGTCTAAGAAGGGGATGCCAAATTATTAAGGGAGACATTATTTTATTTCATCTCAAGTGTTTGCCAAGTGAAAATCGTGGTCCTTTCTTTTTGGCGTGAGGTTTGACTTGTGGAATGGCGCCACTCTTGGGGTCCACGTGAGATGTAATGAAATGCAAATGGGGAAAGATGAAATTGAAGCATTTTCATTTGAATTTGGTGGTGTGAGGTTATAAATAAGAGCCTTGGGCTTCCATTCTAGGTATCTTGAAAATTTGTATTGTTATGCTATCGGATTGGCGTCAGAACTTTGAGGCTTCAAAGTGCGTCTCCCTAGTGCTTCCTGGTTTCGTACTTGAAACATAGTACCTAGCTGTGTGTTGTAATCTACTATATTCTCAGTGTGTATCTTAGTCCTTTTTGGTGTTTGGAGCGATTTTGGAACTTGCTGGTTTGCCCGTGGTTGAAGTGCATTTTTTATCATACCTCTCTGCTGGAGCGATTGACCGTTATGGGTATTGGCTCTTTCATCCTTCCTAGTACTCGCGATATACACTGTAAGTTTGTGGCATCTTTGGTTGAGCTTTGAATTTATTAGACAAAATCAAAATTCCTAAGCTAGGCGTGGGTTTCTGAAGTGCATTGGGATGCTTGCAAAATTAATAAGGGAGCTATGGTAGCTTGTCTTTGGTTGGTTGTCATCGTAGCTAGTCTAGTGTGGGTTTGGGACTAATTTTGGGTGATTTGGATATGTATTGAGAGAGTTGTGAGATTTTTAGTGATTCCTTAGGCTGCTGGTTTTGCAATTCTAGCCCGCAGATTTGATGTTAGTAGAATTTCATGTTTTTATTTAGATATTCAACATTACACTCTTCTCATATCATCTTATTTTTGCAAGGTTAAGTAGTAGTACTACTAACCAATTCTGATTTGTAATTCTCATCCTGTTGAAAAGTGGAAGAGGCTGGCTTGCCGCCTATTATCAAGCAAATTTATAATTTCAGTCCTCCCACTGCATAAGTGGTCGAGTGATGTCTGAGTGTAATGATCCTCCCGCTGCATAAGCGGTTGAGTTGATATTGTTATGTAATTTCAGTCCTCCCGCTGAAATATTGCGGTTGAGTGATTCGTATTTTTGTGTGTCTCACTTGGCTGGTTCACCGCCAAGTTTCTTGCTTTCTCGCTGGATAAGTAGAAGGGGTTGGCTTGCCACCCAAGCATTGTATTGTTTCTAGTTAATTGAGCTAACAATCCCCTCAACACCGTATGCTCTCACCTTCCCACATTGGGCACTTGGTGATCAAAAAGTGGAAGGGTTGCTTTTCCAACATGTTTCAGTTTATGATTTCTAATCTTAATGGGTTATCTTCTCGTTGATGACTATTGTTGGCCTAAAAATAAATAAAAAATAACTGGGATATTACAGGAGATTAAAGGTGCAAGAATTCAACTAGGGATTCGTCATTCCAGGAAATGATGGGTCCCCTCCTCTTTCTATATGCTTTTTCTATAAATGCATATTTACTTTTCATAATGTACAAATTTAGTCACTCCCACGACTTGTGTGGGAACTTGTACAATTGAAGTTTATGAATAAAGAAACATTCGATTGTTCAAAGATGCATATCCTTGTTTCTTGAAAGAACATTTGCATTGAATATATTGCTTCAGTTGATAACATCTCTTACTTGTATGAGCACTTAGCATAATTAGATATGTACTTTTAATCATTTAGTGCAAATGTCGTCGCAACTCTACCTGATTGAGTTGGAAGCTAAATTAAGTAACACTTACTACCCAAAAGAGAACAAAAGAACAAAATGAACTGCTAAAGTTGCATCTTACATATGCATGAGATACAATCTCAATTAAACTCAATAGTCAAACTTCACACACTTCATTCTCTTCAACTATTTGCTTCAATCACATATCACATCTAATCACTATGTCGCACTTATGTCTATATATCTCTCTATTTATCTATTTTGTACTATATTTTTTTATACATCTCATCAAAGGAATACATCACATATATATACCAATTCACATCTCAAGTTGGCCATACATGCCTTACATAGAAAAAAGATCTTACATGCTACCACAATATACTTCATATGTTTCATTTACATAGGTCAAGCAAGGATATAACTAAATTTAATGCCCACTAGACTACACATGTTATCCACAATGCTTAACCATGTCCCAAAATTGCAAGATAAAAAAAACTCAATTAAAGAAATGCGGATTTCTAAACAAACTATTTTGTTCTAAAAGAATAGAGCAACCGATAGACTGAACTTCCAAACCATGTATCTCACCTTCTGAAGATCCAAAACACATGCAACCTGTAATATAGGTACGTATGATATTCATGAGTGTTTTACCCAAACCGTGATTTGTAGGAGCAACACAAAGAAAAACATGATGGACAAAATCACCAAATTATTGAAGCAACAACAATACGAGTCAACAAAAGTATGTTGACATCAATGACAACCAATATCCAATATAACATTCTCCTTCATCAATGACAAGACTCCAACAGATGATATCATTTTTGGATGAGATGATAGTGTTTGTAAGAGATTTGCAGAAGAAATACAAAAATAATTTGAGATGTCAATGGTTGGCGAGTTATTAGTTTTTCTTGGTCTTCAAGTGACACAATCAGAAGATGGTGTTTTTGTTTCTTAGACCAAGTATATCAAGGAGATGCTAAAGAATTTTGATATGGAGAATTGTAAAATAGTTGGAACTCCTATGGCTATTGGTTGCAAGCTAAGTAAGGATGATGGATATTTGGAAGTTGATAAAAAAGAGTATAGATCTATGGTTGGAGGATTGTTGCATTTGGCTGCTCCAAAACAAGATATTATACATGATATTTGTTTAGTTGTCAGGTATCAAGATAACTCAAAGAAATCTCATGATCAAGAAATGAAAGGATATTCATATATTTGAGAGAGAATCTAGGTTTTGGTTTTTGCTACAAGAGGAATGATGATTTCACTTTGAAAGCATACACAAATATTGATTGGGTTGAATGTGCCAATGACACAAGAAGTACAAGTGCTGGCACATTTTTCTTGGGAGATGGATATTGGGAAGTTTGCTGGAATAGTATGCTGTCATTGATGTCAACATATTCTTTTGTGTATTCCAGTGTTGCAGTTAGGGTGGATGAGTTGGTTTAGCTTGTGTGTTGCAGATGAGCTGATGTGGTTTAATGGGTTTTGAGATACTTATCTCTAGTTGATTCAGCAGAAGTTTCAGAGGTCCACATGATGATTTGTTTGAGTTATGAGGTCTGGTATTGAGGATGTTATTTAGTTGTTTGTGTTATTCGGTATTCTGGTTTGTACTCCGTTATGCTCCGAAATTATAATTTCTTTAGTTGCAGATGTGTGGGATGTATTTTGGATGTTGATGTGTGTCCTTAGTTTATTTGGTTCATGATTTAAAATCCATAAGCGAATCTTTCAAGTTGACAATTAGTTATGTTGGTGTTCTTGAGCTCTGGTAGAGAGATGATGGTGTTTCTAGTAATCTGGGTTGTTGCAGTTGTTGTGGTGCAATTCACATTGCTTGTGAATGATCCTAGATCGTGTTCTATGCATATCGATGGACTGCATTGATTATTGTGCGTGTTATTGAAGATTTTCCTTGTATGTGATGTTCTTCATGTTATGAGACATTCATGATGTGGTAGCGTGTTGTAGATGATCAAGGTGTAATTCTTGGAGATGTTTCATATTTGCGGTGGTTGTTTAGGTCCAGACCATGTCTTAGTCGACATTGTTTTGGTCCACATGTATTGTTGTAGTGTGTGAGATTATTATTTTGTTATTTGTGTTGAGGGTTTAACCGACTTTGAAATATAGGTTGATGACTTGTATAAATGAATGTAATAATAATTGTGAGGTATGATGCTATATGTGAATATTGTATCAATCATTCAGTAGCAAGGAAGTTGTGTGAAGTTATGCAAAGGTGTGTTGCAGATGATTTGACAGTGAGCTTAACCGGAACTGTACCTTGGCATATGGAGATTCTATTCTCATAGTTCATTTAATCTGGATTGATATCTGAATTCTTTTGTAAGTCAATGAGACTTCTTGTAAGGCAGTGATACTTCCCTAAGGGTTGTAGCCCTTCTAGGTTTCTTGTTTGAGCAGTGAGCTCTAGGCAATGTGCCTGAATGCATGTGCATTCTCCATTGTAATATTTTACTTACTCCTAATAGGGTATTATCTCATTGTGGGTAGGTTCCCACCATGGTTTTTACCTTAACCGGGTTTTCCATGTCAAAAATCTTGGTGTTATTTGTGTTATTGATGTGGTGTTGTTTCATGCTTTAAACTATTAATTATCAGATCAGATTTGTGGTTTAAGTTGTAGTAAGTTTTTGGGCAAACTGATTCACCCCCCTTCTCAGTTTGTTGCATTGTTGCCAACAATTGGTATCAGAGCGAGACCCTACGAAAGAAGCTTGATAGTTTGAGGAGATCCAGGATGTCAACCTTTGCTTTCAAGAAGGATAGTTTGAGATTTGATGAAATGAACTACACTCTCTAGAAAATCCGGACTGGAAGATTACTGAGAATGTATATAATGTTCCTCAGGATGATCCTACTACTCTGGATGAGATAAAGGAAGCAAAATTCAATATCAGAGCTAAGGAAGCATTGTTGAGTGCCTTGACAGATTCTGAAATGACTAATGTGATGGACTTAGAGACTACTCATGAAATCCAGATAAAATTAGAGACCTTGTATGAAGGTGATAGTCATGTGAAGATTGCTAATTTGCAGAGCTTGAAGGGAAAATATGAGAACTTAAAGATGAGTGAAGATGAGAACATTACCTCTTTTATGTAGAAAGTGAATGAGCTTGTGTGTGGAATCAGATGTGTTGGTGGAGTATTAGAAGAATGAGATTTTTGCTAAAGTGTTGAGATCCTTGCCTCCTGCTTACAAACATAAAGTTGTCGCTATTGATGAGATCCAGACTGTGACAAATGTGACAAGAGACATGTTGATTGATAAACTTGTTGCTTTTGAGCTGAGTGAGTTTGGAGACTTTCTTCCTAAGACTGAATCTGCATTCAAAGCTTCTGTTTCCGGGAAGCAGAGATATGATCCGTGAGAAATTTCTACAAGAATATCCAGATATGAGAAAGAGATAAAAGAGATGGAAGATGAAGAAAGAGAGCTTGAGGAGCTTGAATCATAATTTGCCAAAAGATTGCCTAAAGGTGTCGGTAATTATGAAGGAAAGTTACCTCTTAAATATTTTTCATGTAACAAGATAGGATATTTTGCATCAAGGTGTCTGGAAAGAGATAAAAATCCTAAGAAGCCATTTAAGCTATATAAGCTTAAATATCAAAAGAAGTGTTATTATGTTGTTGATGAAGGCATGACAAATGATGAGTCGGATAAAGGAAATCCAGTTAATGAATATTTGTTCATTTCTATCAAGGAAGATGATTCCGTAATTACAGATTCTACAAGTTGCATTAATGAGGAGAAAGTTTTGGCTGCTAAAGTTGAGGAGAAAGATGAATGGGTAATTGGAAGTGGTTGGTCTCATCATATGACGGGTGATAAGAGTAACTTTGTAAATATGGAAAAGTATGATGGTGGTATAGTAAGATTCACTGATAACAAAGCTTGTGTAATCCATGGTAGAGGTTCTATTTCTCTTGATGGTAAGCACAATATTGAAGATTTGTTGTATGTTAAAGGTTTAAAGCATAATCTTTTGAGTGTTGGTCAGATGGTTGATAAAGGGATATAACTTGCAATTCAAAAATGGCAAATGTGAGATCTTGAGTAGCTCCAGAACTGAAATTGCATTAGGTACAAAGACTAAAGATAATATCTTTCACTTGAATGCTTGTAGTAAAAGTTGTTTGATTGTTCAGATTGATGAAAGTTGGTTATGGAATAGAAGAATGTGTCATGTAAAATTTGATTGCATGGTTAAGATAAGTTCTACTCAAGTAGTGAGAGATCTACCAAAGTTAATAAAGCCTTCTATTCAAGAATGATGTGGGTTACCTTCTTAATGGAGAAGTTTGAAGCATTAAAAAAGGTTCAATATTTTCAAAGCTATGGTTGAAACTGAGACTAGATTGAGGCTAAAGTGTTTGAGATCTGATAGAGGTAGAGAATTTACTTCCGGTGAGTTTAATGCATATTGTGAAGAGCATGGAGTTGAGAGACAGTTACATGCTCCTAGGTTACCACAACAAAATGGTGTTGTAGAGAAAAATAATAGAACAATTCAAGAAGCTGCTAGAACCATAATGATTGAAGGAAATGTTTCACATGTGTATTGGAGAGAAGATGTGAGTATTGCAGTATACACTCTTAACCGGGTAAATATCAAAGGTGATACTGGTAAGACCCCTTATATGATTTATGGTTTGGTCATTGCCCCTATTGTTAGATATTTCAGAATTTAAGGAAATAGATGCTATATCAAAAGAGATGAAGATCTTGGAATGTTTGATGCTAGCTGTGATAAAAGATTTTTTCTTGGTTATTCTACTAGAAGTAAGGCCTATCGGTGTTATAATAAAAGATTAAGAAAGATAGTTGAAAGTACTAATATGAAGGTTGATGAAGGCAATGTAAGACAGATAAGATCTTGCGGATATGATTCTGATGATCAAGATGCCAGTTCAGATAAAGAAAAACAAGTGCAGACCCCAACTAAAATTCAAATTGATCTGGAAAAGTTAGAGAATGAAGAGAAAGGTGCAAATGCTTGTGCAGAAGAAAGAGTTCAAGAGCCTGAAATTCAGGAAAATCCTAAAACTCCCAAGTATGTGAGGTTGAATCATTCATAAAATCAAATTATTGGTGATGAGAATAAAGGTGTGATGACTAGGAGAAGACTTGTTGAATAAATTTGTTTGATTTCTAAGGTCGAACCTAAAAATATTGATGAAGCATGTAAAGATAAAAATTGGATTAAAGCTATGGAAGAAGAATTGAATCAGATTGAGAAAAATGATACATGAATTTGTATTCCTAGAACTAAGAAAAAAATGTAATTGGAATTAAATGGATATTCTAGAATAAATTGAATGAATAGGGTGAAGTTATTTGAAATAAAGCTAGACTTGTTTGTAAGGATTATTCACAGATGTAAGGAATTGATTATGAGGAGACTTTTGCTCAAGTAGATAGAATTGAAGCTATTAGATTATTTCTTGCCTATGCTGCTCACAAATATTTCAAGGTTTATCAGATGGATGTCAAATCAACCTTTCTTAATGGTGAGTTGGAAGAAGTCTACATTGAGCAACCGAATGGATTTCAGTTGACAGATGAAAATGACATGGTTTGCCGGTTGAAGAAAGCATTGTATGGATTGAAGCAAGCCCCTAGAGCATGGTATGCTAGATTGGAAAAAAATTTGATGAAGCTTGGATTCAATAAAGGTACCACTGACAATAATTTTTATTTCAAGATTGATAAAAATAACATTTTGATTCTTGAAATTTTTGTTGATGACATTATCTTTGGAGGAAATGATTGTCTATGTAAGAAATTTGCTGAAGAAATGCAGAATGAGTTTGAGATTTCTATGATTGGAGAGATGAAATTCTTTCTAGGATTGCAAATTACTCAATTGGATAAAGGTATTTTCATATCTCAGTCTAAGTATGTGAAGGAATTGTTGAAGAAATTTGGTATTAAAGACTCCAAACCAGTTGGTACACCTATGGTGACCAAATATAAGTTGACAAAGGATGATAATTCTCTTAAAGCTAATCAAACCAGATATAGATCTATGATTGGTGGATTGTTGTATTTGACTCAGACTAGACTTTATATAATGAATGATGTGTGCCATGTTGCTATATTTCAAGTTGATCCTAAGGAATCTCATGTTACTACTATTAAAAGGATATTTAGATATATGAAAGGGTCAATTGATTTTGGTTTGTGGTATCCTAAGAATTATGACTTTACTTCGAGTGATTTATAGATGTTGATTGGGTAGGTGATGTTGATAACTGGAAGAGTACTATTGGTGGCACATTCTTTTTGGGTAAGAAGTTGGTCTCTTGGGCAAGTAAGAAGCAACATGTTATTTATTTATCTACTGCAGAGGCTGGATACATTGTTGCTGCTACAAATTGTACTCAGGTAACTTGGATGAAGCAGATGTTGAAGGATATAGGAGTTTTTTATGATGAGCCTATTGCTATATACTGTGATAATTCAAGTGCTATCAATATTTTAAAGAATCCGGTATTGCATTCCAAGACAATGCATATATCAATCAAATTTCATTTCTTGAGAGAGAAGGTGAATGAGAAAGAAGTCATATTGGAGTATGTATCTACAAAGGAACAAATTTTAGAAATCTTTACGAAGCCTTTTCCTAAAGATACTTTTGAGTATCTTAGAGAGAAGTTAGGGGTGATTGCCCCTTCTGATGAAAACTAAGATGCATGGATTTGCATTAGTCTGGTAAACTTCACAGAGATATTTTGTGATCCGGATTGATGAGTGAGGCTGCTACTCAAGGGGAGTAGTCAGTGTTTGTTTTCAGTGGTTCAGATGAACAAATTTGTGGGGAGAGAATCCTTATTCTTGATCTTTTTTTATTGATGTCAAAGGGCGAGAGAAGAGCATGTGAAAAACCCTGAAGCATTTTGTATTTGTGATTGGAGTTGTTTGTCAAAGGGGGAGGTGATCCTAGTTATTTTGAGGGAGATTGTTGAGAGTTGATTTCTTTCTTTGAATTGATTATTTTTCACATTCATATGTTTCCATCAATGCCAAAGTGGGAGATTGTTAGGAAGTTTAATGGAATAGTATGTTGTCATTGATGTCAACATATTCTTTTGTGTATTCCAGTGTTGTAGTTAGGTTGGATGAGTTGGTTTAACCTGTGTGTTGTAGATGAGCTGATGTGGTTTAATGGGTTTTGAGATACTTATCTCTAGTTGATTCAACAGAAGTTTCAGAGGTCTGCATGATGATTTGTTTGAGTTATGAGGTTTGGTATTGAGGATGTTATTCAGTTGTTCGTGTCATTTGGTATTCTGGTTTGTACTCCATATTGCTCCAAAATTGTAATATCTTTAGTTGCTGATGTGTGGGATGTATTTTGGACGTTGATGTGTGTCCTCAGCTCATTTGGTTCATGATTTGGAAATCCACAAGCGAATCTTTCAAGTTGACAGTCAGTTATGTTGGTGTTCTTGAGCTTCGGTAGAGAGATGGTGATGATTCTAGTAATCTGAGTTGTTGCAGTTGTTGTGGTGTAATTCACATCTCTTATGAATGATTCTAGATTGTGTTTTATGTATATTGGTGGTCTGCATTGATTATTGTGTGTGTTATTGAATATTTTCCTTGTCCGTGATGTTATTTGTGTTATGCGATATTCGTGATGTGGTAGCATGTTGAAAATGATCGAGGCACAATTCTTGGAGGTGTTTCATACTTGCAGTGGTTGTTTAGGTCCAGACCATGTCTTAGTCAACATTGTTTTGGTTTTCATGTATTGTTGTAGCATGTGAGGTTATTATTTTGTTTTTTGTGTTGAGTGTTTAGTCGACCTTGAAATATAGGTTGATGACCTGTATAAATGAATGTAATAATCATTGTGAGGTATGTTTCTATGTGCAAATATTGTATCAATCATTCAGTAGCAGGGAAGTTGTACAAAGTTATGCAAAGAAGTGTGTTGCAGAAGATTTGATGGTGAGCTTAACCGAAACTATACCCATGCATATGGAGATGCTATTCTCATAGTTCATGCAATCCGAATTGTTGTTTGAATGCTTTTGTAAGTCAATGAGATTTCCTGTAAGGTAGTGAGCCTTCCCTAAGGGTTGTAGCCCTTTTGGGTTTCTTGTTTGAGCAATGAGCTCTAGGCAGTGTGCCTGAATGCATGTGCATTCCCCATTGTAATATTTCACTTACTCCTAACAGGGTATTATCTCATTGTGGGTAGGTTCCCACTGTGTTTTTTCCCTTGTAGACACCTAAAATTGTCCAGTCTAATTAAATAAATATTTTATTTATTTAATTATCTAAGCCTAATTCTTCTATTAATTAAATAAATTTTTATTTATTTAATTAATTCATTTATCCTCTTCTAGCCTTATTTCTCATTTAAATAAATACATTTATTTATTTAAATTATCCCTTTCCTAAATTAAATAAATATTTTATTTAATTGTCCTACTTCTTCTATTAATTAAATAAATCTTTATTTATTTAATTAATTCATTATCTTTTTCTACACATGACACATGTCATTCATCTCTTAATTCATACATTACCTATCCCTTTCATTATTTTGGTATTTCTTATACCTACCCTCTAATCCTAGCCGACCTCTCTTTTTACACCTCTCAATCTTAACCCTCCATTTCATATTGTGTCTTCTATTTAAGGAGATGCTTTCTTCATTGTAAAACCCTAATGACTAATGACTGATTTTGGAGTACTTGGCTACACTACGATCCTACTTGCAACCACATTCCGTTCTTTGTTGAGCTCTTGTACATATAAAAATCTGAGAGCAAATATATCAAGCAAGATCAATGGAGATAGGAAGAATGGAGATCAAAACCCTATTGGACATGTGATGGTATAATCTTTGTAATTTCATTTGATTTGCATTGTCTTAGGTAATCTTCATATGTTATGGTGGATCTTTGTTCATTGTTAGGCTAGGGTTTAGTGGTTGGATTCATTTAGCCTTTCAATATTGTTGTTATTGTTATCCATTTTCACCATACACATTTTGGCACGCCCGGTGGGACCCTTGTCCCTTTGCATTTAACATTTTTGTTGCAGATTTCGCATTTTTTGAAGTTGCAGATCGGACAATTTTCGATGACATTTTAGGTTTTTCCGCGTCTGCGAGCGTTCGGATCGCGTTTTTGTGTTTCAGAAGCGTCTGCAATATCTTGAATCGCGTCTGTGTTTTTGCTAGATTTTATTTTTGCAGGTTTCTGGAACCGCGTCTGTGAATTAAAACCGCGTCTGTGATTGATCTTATCGCGTCTGTGTTCGGGAATAGCGTCTGCGGTATCCAAGAGCGTCTGTGCATTACAGAACCGCGTCTGTGTTGTACAGACGCGTCTGTGTCTGGTATAACTGCGTCTGTGTTTTCTGTTTTGCAAATTTGTCAATTTTCTTTGATTCGGGTTTTCGGATTTTGTGCTTAGAGTTTCAGATCTGGATTATTTTCGGCTAACCCTTGCAGATCTAGCTAACCAAGTTTGTGCAGCTTGCTTTGGAGGCAAAAACGTTTTTGTTGAAGGCCCCTTTTCACAAAGTCTTTTGGGTTTTCTAAAATTTACCTAACTTGTGTGCTTGCAGGAAGGGGTTATCATTTGAAACTACTAACAATTTTGTTGCAGGGCCTTAGCTAGGGTTTTGTAGTTTTGTTGTGTGCCTTGTTTTCATAGATTAGCAAACACTTCCATTGGTGCACTAAAATTGAATCATTGTCTTTTGTGTCTTGAGCAATAGGCTCTTTTTGTTTGATCTTTAGAGGGCCTGTCTTCCCGTGTGGTCATTAGGACTACTAGTGAGAAGAGAACGACCCAAGTGGTAGCGAGGAAAACCCACCTCTTCCGAACCACTATAATCAAATGTATTCATGGTGAAAACTATGAATAACGTGTGCTGATTAGTTCATACCGACACTCTGTCTCCCCATAAACCCGTTTGATCAAATTTATTTGATCATTTGTAGGGCGTAACCCCTACCGGCTGGGAGCCTTCTGTATTTACAGAGCTGAAAGTGCCGCATGTATGGCCACACGAGCGGATGCCCTTACTAGCACCTTTTTGTTTTAGAGGCCCAAATCCTTCTAGTTGTTGGGGCAGGAGGTCGGACCTCTGGTAGCGGCCCACACACATACGGTTCTTAGTAGAGATACAAAGTTCGCCATGGGGAGTTTTCATGGGGACTGATGCTTGGCTGACCCGAGAAGTGAGTGCCGAGGGTGGAGCCAGTGAGGTCAAGCATCTAAGTATCCGCTCTGAATAGCGTAGCCTCGGGGGTAAAACCCTATGTGGGATCAACAACTATTGTCTTGGCCAGCCATAAGAATTGTGCTTGACTTATTTTAAACATTCAAAACATTCAAGACCAAACAACAAAACATTGTGTCTTTTGTGTCTTCAAGTGTATGCAAAACTTTTTACATCAAACAACACACTTTTGGAGTCTAGACAGTTTACAAACATTGAGTCATCAACATTGTATCCTCTTGTCACGAAAAACAGTCAAACAGTCGGATTTGGTCACAACAAAACAACTTCACAGATTGGAAAAATTGCACGAAGTTTACAGAAATGCGTCTGTGTTTGTTTTAACTGCTTCTGTGTCATCTAAGCGCGTCTGTGAAGGGCAGAATAGCGTCTGTGTTTTTAGAGGCGTCTGTGTCGAACAGAGACACGTCTGTGTCTGGGAATCACGTCTGTGAAGTATACAGTCGCGTCTGTGTCCAGAATTGCAAAAAAAAAAAATATACAGTCCAACAAACATCAACAGGAAAATCGCAGAAGCGCGTCTGGGTTAAACGTAGTAGCGTCTGTGTCAGGAAACCGCGTCTGTGAGGGATACAGTTGCGTCTGTGTTCAAAATTGGAAATTTCAGAGTCCAACAAACAAAAGAAATCAGTTTCGGAATACTTGAGCTTCCTAGGTTGTCTCTTCAGGTTTTCATCTAGCATTCAACCTGTCCTTGGGTCTCACATAGTCCATCATTGCTTCACATCTCATTTTACATTCACAATTGTCTAAACTTGAGTCAAAAGGTCACTTGCTTGTCCTCATCATACTTTGTCAACACACTACATACAACTACACTTTGCTAAGTGGTCCCTCATCAAGGTTTCTTACCTTTGGGTCTCATTTGGTCTTACTTAGAGTCAAGGTCAGCTTACCTCATCAAGAGAAACTATCCTCTCTTTGGAAGTCACACCTACTCTACTACTTACATACTTGGTCTTACACTTTGGACATTGCAAGTACACCTCTAGATTCATTTACACTACATACAACTCTTGGTCTTCCATACTTTTTCCTTTTTCCTCTAGTCTTTCACATATTGGTCAAACACCTAGTTCATGGTTGAAACCCGCCTTCAAAAATCTAGGAGAATAGCTAAAGAAGCTCAAAAATCCATAAACATGAGTTCTTATGAGTATGACAATGATCTATTCTACAATCCTGAGCACACTACATTACCAGACATGAATGTTTATAGACATAATCCAAATGTGGAAAGCACAAACACTATAAACAACAATGCTACACACAATGACAATGTTGACAATTCTTCAATACTATCAGCAGACATAGAAGAATCCATAATGAATCCTCAATTCAATAGATTGGTTGAAGAGATAATGAGGAGAGATCGTCAATACTTTTTACACATGATGGCACAAAGTGGAGCTAAAATACCGCATGATTTTGACTTATCTCAACTTATAGAAAGTCGACCCTCACAACAAACTCAATCCAACATGGATCAAAGGAGACCAAATAGTGGAGGAAATAGAGGACTGAATAATATGATGCCCGAGTCACCATCAGTTTTGCTTCAAAAACCAGCAATTCCACATACACAAGCTCAAACATATGATACTTACACTCAAAGACCATCATGGAGGCCTTATGCTCAAACACATGCTCAAAGTATGGATCAATCAAAACAAGTGGATATTCAAGGACATCCTCAAAATTTTGACACAAGGAGACCTCATGTCAAAATTGGGGGCAACACAATGGAAAATGAAAGGCCTATTGAATATGGTATATATGCACAAAATAGATATGGGGTCCCTCAACAAGAAGTCATGCCAAGTGCTCCATATATGTCGTAACAATATAGACCTCCATATGGACATGTTTATGATCAGTATCATCCATACATGCAACAAGCTCCTCCTCAAATGGGCATTTCAAACATGGGGTATGCTACAAGAAATCAATCCCCTCCCAAGAATAATTTGGAGCAACAAATAAGAGATTTACAAAAGAAAATGGAGGACATGAGTACATCAAAACCAACATACACTATGAGAGATATATGTCCTTATCCCTTCGATAAGAGCATTCCAATGCCTCCTTTTCCTACACACTTTGTGACGCCTAAATTTGATAAGTATAGAGGGAGAGGAGACCCCAAGGCACACATACGACAATTCTTCACAGCTTGCATTGAGGTAGCGGCAGAAGAAACATACTTGATGAGGTTGTTCCCACAGAGCTTAGGAGATCAAGCTATGGAATGGTTTTCTCAATTACCTCCTGGTATTAAGTCATGGGGCGACTTGGCAGAGGCATTCATTCAGCATTTCTCTTACAATATAGAAACAGATGTCTCAGTTACTACCTTGTGCAATAAGAAACAAAAGGAAGGAGAATCTTTCGCAACATTTTTACAGAGATGGAGAAACTTAGCTAGCAGATGCTCTTGCGAAATCCCGCAAAAACAAATGGTAGAAATGTTCACACAAAATGTTAACAAGGCTATTGGATATGATCTCAGGAAAGCTTGTTTGTCTACATTCAAGGATGTTATTGAAAAGGGCCTAGCAACAGAAAAGGTCTTAATTGAACAAGGAGTTATCAAGCTATTCAAAGAAAACAAAGAGGACTTTAAGGGAAAGGACAAACCAAAATTTTGGAACAAGAACAAGAACACAGTTAATGATGGTGTTGTTGATGCTAATACAGTGAGACCCAAGTTCATCTTTTCTGGATCAAGTTCTACCAACAATCAGGTGAACACTCAAACAACTTCTAGACCACGAAGGAAGTACACTCCATTGGGAGAACCACTTGAATCAGTATTAAAAAAGCTTGTGGCAAGCAAAGTGATCACAGTTCCAGATTTTCCTCCATATGAACCAAAGGTCAAACCAAATTGGTGGAATGATGATGAATTTTGTGAGTTTCATAAGAGCAAGGGTCATAAGACAGGTAATTGCCATCGATTGAAAAACATTGTGCAAGATCTCATTGATAGAGGAGATATTGAGATTGAGGGACATTCATCTAACCAAGAACATGAGGTGTTTAAGGAACCATTCCCAAAACATGACAAAGGAAAAGGCAAAGTCACAGATGATCAAGCCAATTACACTAGAGCACCTTACAATTATGATTCCACTATCAATCACATCTCAATGGACAATCATATTTCTACTATCACTATCAAAAACAAAAATCCTGAGAATCCTTCTCAGAGACCCAAGATTGTCCTAAAAGGTGTGGGATCTTCCTCCGAATCTACCTCTGAATGTCATGTTACAACCCGTCGAGGTAAGATTACATTGCTAGGTACCTCCACTAAGAATACCAATCCTTTATCAATCAAGCCTGAGTACGACCTTGTAGAACAATTAGGGAAGACACCCGCACTCATCTCCATTCTGGAGCTTCTGCGTATATCCCCTGCACATAAAGCTATCCTTGACAAAATCTTGAGAGACACTACTGTTCCTACTGATCTGAACGTGGATCAGTTTCAAGCCATGGTGGGATACCTATCCATTCCACATTCCCTTACGTTTACAGAAGCCGATGACGCCTCCATAAGTTAGCCACATAATGCACCTTTACACGTTGAAGCTTTCATACATAAACATAGAATCAAGCGAGTCCTGATAGATGGAGGAGCAGGTCTAAATATTTGTACCTTGAGTACCATAAGACAATTGGGATATTCTGACAAGGCTGTGAATACTACAAACCAAATCACCATCAAGGCTTATGATGATGAAGAGCGCTCATCCAAGGGCACAGTTACCTTACCGCTAAGAATAGGGCCAGTCACAAAGGATGTGGTTTGTCAAGTCCTAGATCTAGATCTCACGTATAACATATTGCTAGGACGTCCTTGGATTCATGAAATGAGGGCAGTCCCATCAACATACCATCAATGCATTAAGTTTCCTCATAATGGAGTCGAGGTAACAGTCAATGGTGATCCAAATCCATTCATATATTGCAATAACTTGAGGTCACATACTGAAACTATCATTCCCAGTAATCGTGAGGCTACTCCTTCTTCAGCATACATTGATCCGGAGTCATTAAAACCCTCGACATCCAAACAAGGTGAACTTAGAGGCAAGTTTCAAGACAAAGGCATGGGAGAATACACTTTGAATCAAACAATGTTTTTACGACAAGTCATGAGCTCTCCAAAAGAATATGGGAGGCCACATCCTAACAAGCAAATCTCCATCATGATACTCAAATGGGATCCTACCATCTTTCAAAGATGGGGCGAACTAGAAGAGGAAAATTTATACAAAATGCTTTATAAAGATAGTGAAGAGGACACACATGATCAGACTATTATACCCTGTGAGAACTATGGCAAAGGCTTTAAAATTCTACAAAAATTTGGGTATGATGGAAAAAGCCCTCTCGGGTTACGCAAAGAAGGTGTCATGGAGCCCTTACAACCTGAGCTAACTACAAGAAGAGAACGCTCCAAGGGACTTGGTTTTCTGAATTCCAAGATTCACAATAAAAGAACAAAAGAGGCATGGCGAATCAAAGTTGCCGAAGTTCAACAAGAGGATTATCCTTCCACAGATTCTAATGAGTGGGAATGGGGTTCAGACAAATCCTCCAGTGACTATGAGCTCACCGAGACATTCAGAGAGCCAGATGAACCTACAGAGGAGGAGGAATTTTACAAAAAGTTCAGAGTTGGTCAAGAATCAACCCATAAGGATCCCGCACAGTCTTCGTTTCAAGGTCCTAGGTTGAAATCGCATAGGATGAGGACACCTGTCCCAGAAGGCGCTACTAGTGATGACAATTTGGATTTGCTCACAATCGAAACTGATGAGGAGAGTGCCATCGATGACCTCGACGATTGCCTTGACATACCTGAATATAACCACATCTTCACTATTAGTCCAGCAAACTCTGAAAACACTAATGACCTTCCCCTTGTTCACCCCCAACTCATTGACTGGGATCATGAAGGACCAGCACAATTTGATACATTTCAAAATGACGAAGCTATTGTCGACTATCTTGGCATTCGAGATGATCTTCCCCTTGGAGACCACAAAGCAGGATACACCATAGAACTCAACAACATGGCATACTTCGGTGAGGGTGTCGGGCCTTCTAGTTGCAAAAATGTGAAAATAAGAACAAAACAAGGGTCTTATGGTGAAAACCACACTGTGGCGCTATCTGACTCCAAAAAAGTAAAAAGAAAGGATGTATCTGAGGGCGAAAACCTCTCTGAGGCACCCGAAGATGGAAGGCTCAACATTCTCCCAGCATCATATGAGGAAAAATCATCCATGTTGGTAGAGGAGACTATAAAGACAAATATTGGTACAGAAGAGGTTCCACACAACATATTCTTGGTGCAATCTTTGATAGAGGCCGAAAGGACAAAATTCATAAGCTTCTTCAAGGAACGACAAGTCAACTTTGCATGGTCATACGCTGATATGCCTGGACTGGATCCGGATTTGGTTATGCATCATTTGACAGTCAAACCGGGGGCAAAACCAGTGAAACAGAAATTGAGGAAAATGCATCCACAAGTGGCATTACTCGTCAAGGCAGAACTGGAGAAATTATTGGATGTCGGATTCATACGACCAATTGATTATCCCGAATGGATCTCCAACCTAGTACCTGTCAATAAACCAGATCGCAACATAAGGATATGTACAGACTTCAAAGATATCAACAAGGCTTGCCCAAAGGACGATTTCCCATTACCAAACATAGACTTGATCGTTGATCTCACAGCAGGTCATGAAATGTTATCCTTAATGGATGGATTTTCTAGATATAATCAAATCAGGATTGCACCTGAAGATCAACATAAAACATCATTCACTTGTCCATGGGGAACCTTCTGTTGGAACGTCATGCCCTTTGGGCTGAAAAATGCAGGCGCCACTTATCAACGAGCGATGACTACTATCTTTCATGATCTCATGCACATAACCGTGGAAGATTATGTTGACGATCTTTTAGGAAAGTCAATAGACAAAGATACACACTTGGACATACTTGCAGTTGTCTTTGATCGGCTGGAAAAGTACAAAGTAAGACTAAATCCAAAGAAATGCGTCTTTGGAGTAACCTCCGGGAAGCTCCTAGGATTCATTGTGTCTAAAAGAGGAATCGAGGCCGATCCAGCGAAAGTAAAGGCTATCTTGGACATGCCGCCACCCAAGAATATCAGTCAACTTCGATCTTTACAAGGGAGACTCCAGTCCATACGAAGATTCATGGCACAACTTGCGGATAAGTGTAATCCTTTCCAGCACCTGCTACACAAAAACATCAAGTTCAAATGGGATGAGAACTGTCAACAGGCTTTTCAAGCACTCAAAGACTATCTTTTGAACCCACCAGTCTTAATGCCACCAATTCCAGATCAACCTTTGTTACTCTACATATCAGCTACTCCAATGGCATTGGGGGCACTCTTAGCACAACAAATACTTGACGGCAAGGAAAAAGCAGTATACTATATCAGTCGCACATTGGTGGGATATGAGCTAAACTACACACCAATCGAACGTGCATGTCTCGCTGTGGTCTTTGCTTCACAGAAGTTACGACATTATATGCTCACTCACAAGACTAAGTTGATTGCCAGAATTGATCCACTAAAATATCTTCTCAACAAAGCTACACTTACTGGGCGGCTGGCCAAGTGGGTAATGATTCTGAGTGAATTTAACATTGAGTACGTGGACAGGAAAGCAATCAAAGGACAAGCCATTGCAGATCAATTAGCAGATGCTCCCATGATAGATGATGTTCCTCTACAGTCAGAATTTCCAGATGAGTCCATTCTAACAATATCATCTGCAAAGTCATGGCAATTATATTTTGACGGCTCATATACACAGCACGGGGCAGGAGCGGGTATACTCTTTATAACCCCTCAAGGCGATTCTATACCAAAATCATACCGCTTATCATTTCCTTGCACCAACAATATAGCGGAATATGAGGCATTAACAACTGGATTAAGAATTGCAGTTCAGTGGAAGATCCAAGAGCTTCGTGTTTTTGGGGATTCTCAACTAGTCATACGGCAAGCAACTGATGATTACCAAACAAAAGATGAAAAACTAATGCCCTACAAACAACTGGTAGATGATCTGAAACAGCACTTCGCAAAGATAGAGTTTGAGCAGATACCAAGAGAACAGAATCGTGCTGCAGATGCCATGGCTACAATTGCTTCGCTCATTGATCTGCCGCAAAATGAGACCTGCTATGAGTTCCTGGTAGACAACTTGCTGATTCCATCATATGAGATCACTCCTACGGAAATGATATGTGTTGTTGGTCCTGAATCCCAGTTATATGGTTCCATATTCACATACCTTCGCGACAATATCTTACCTCCCGATCTATCAAACAATCAACGATGCACTTTCAATCGCCAATCCTCTCGATACGTCATTTTAGCTGATATCCTATACCGACGAGGTCTAGATGGCACCCTTCTTAGATGTTTAGAGAATGACGAAGCTCAGATTGCGTTACGAGAAGTGCATGAAGGGATATGTGGCCCGCATACTAGTGGTCCTACCTTGGCCAAGAAACTAATCAGGACTGGATATTACTGGCCTACTATGGAAAAAGACTCATATTAGTTTGTCAAGAAGTGTAAGCATTGCCAAATTCATGGAGACCTCATACATGCACCAGCACAAGAACTACAACCACTTGCATCTCCTTGGCCCTTTTGTCAATGGGGACTCGATCTCATAGGCAAGATTCACCCTCCTTCTTCTAATGGTCATAAATTCATTATCATAGCCACAAAGTATTTTACAAAATGGATTGAGGCCGTGCCTCTCACACAAGTCATTGGAAAACAAATTGCTACCTTCATCCTTAATTATATCATTTGTCGATATGGTATTCCTAAGTCCATTATTACTGATAACGGGCGTCCCTTCAAAAATCAGGATGTTCGTGAACTCTGTGACCGCTTCCATATTTCCCATCGTTTCTCCACACCATATTACCCCCAAGGTAATGGCCAAGCTGAGGCGTCTAACAAAACAATTCTCAAAATCCTTAAAAAGACAGTCGACGACGCTGGCCGTAACTGGCATATCCAACTTAATCCTGCACTTTGGGCCTACCGCACAAGTGTCCGCACACCTATAGGAGCTACACCCTACTCACTTGTCTACGACGCTGAAGCCATCTTGCCTATTGAGGTCGAGTTACCTTCTTTACGGGTCTCTTTGAGAAACATAATCAACGATGAGGATTACAGGGTCTCTCGCTTACAAGAACTAGAACTGCTGGAGGAACAAAGACACACTGCTTTTAATCATCTCAAGGCTTACCAACAAAGAATGAGTCGCAGCTACAATCACAAAGTTAAGCCTCGCACATTTGAAGTAGGTGACTTAGTCCTCAGAGAGAACCCCAAGAATCAGCAAGACAGAGATAAGAAGGGCAAGTTCGAACCAAACTGGCTTGGTCCTTACATCATCACAGCGGTATATGGATCTGGGGCATATCAGCTCTCAACTATAGAAAGTAAACCTTTGGAGGATCCTATCAACAACATGCACCTTCGCAGGTTCTACACATAAGCTCTTCGGAACATCCTAATTCAAAAATACAAAAAAAATTATAAAACAAAAAAATCGTCACTTGGTGAAAAACTGGCAAACAGGCGCCTTGTGACACAAAAAAATTGAAAAATCGAAAAAAGTAAAGAGAAATAATTTCGTCCAACGGTGAAAACCACTTCGGTGGCGCCCTGGGCAAGTACCATGGTGAAAACTGGGTCACCAGCGCCATGCGTAGAGACATTGCTCCTCCCTCTTTCAGGATTCTCTTTCATCCTTTCACTTCGCACACACTCACAACCTATTCATCCACAATAAGCTTACCCATTCCCATCATGGCTTGTTATTGATCTACCTAAGATTGGTTAGCCATCCATAACCCTCCCTTTTCACTCCCTTTCCATCCACAATAAATTAGATCCTATCTGTGACTACGGCCAATTCCTACGTCTAGTGATGGGTGTGGAACTGAGAACACCACATGTCTCGAGGAGTACAGTTTCTTCCAGCTTTCTTCAGTCTATCCGCGCACAATTCGCAATAAAACAACATCTGCATCGCCAGATCCGCAATAAAGTTTCGTCTTCTTCGCAATAAAGTATCAGTTTCATGGATTCAGTCAGTTTTAGATGAGATACAGCAGCAACAATGGGCTTCAACAAATCAAATCTTTCAACAGACTCAGACAACATATGGTTCAGTGTTAATCTATCCCTTTTGTGAAAGTGAATATTGTGACCACAATCAAATAAGACTTATACAAGTGACAAGAGACACTAAACTTGAGGACTACAGTGGATGTTGGTGTCGAGTCTTGGCTTTCTTTTGATTTTATCTTTTTGGTGACATGTCTTTTAGCTTTTCCAGGATGTCTTTGACTAGAGATTCTATCTCCAGGATGTCTTTGACTAGAAAGGCGAGGATGGGGTATCGTCACCTATTTTGTTTGCTGTCTATGGATTGTCTTTTTAGTAATGCTATGACTTGTCCAAGGATATGAGGACACTGTGAGTCTAGTGTGAACTGGGGCATTCCTTGTTTGTGACTGTCTTATCTCCATGCAAACAGGTACAATGACTTTCTGGGCCGAACATATGCCTCGATTGTCATAACCTATCTTGCCATAATAAAGCTCAATGATGATAACGCACAAGAAGCTCTTTCACTTTCATATCTTCTGTCTTCCATCCCCCTTTCTTGATTGACTTCCATTGTCCTTCTCGAGTCCGCGTAGCCCGCTATCACATGACTGAGTATAATGACACACCAAAAACATTTGCATTTCATATAGTTACACCTACATCACCACATATAAGCATTTCATACATACATATAGATATCACAATTGCATCACATCCTGCATACAACACATGTTAGCACATCTCACATTTTCATTATGTAAATAATCATTTGCATTATCATATTCATTTTCATTACATACATTCACATTTGCATCATGCATCACATATAAAACATAAAAGAACAAAATATATTGCATTGCATCATATAAGCATCCATATCATAAGCATCACATAAGAACATCTCATCACATAAGGTACACATGCATATAGCTGCCGCAACAATGATGAATAATCTCATATATAATCAAAAGTGTCATGATACAATGATGCCAAAAGAATCATATGGCTACAAAATCACTCGCAGGTGTCTACAATACAAAAATGGCACATATACTGATACAAGGGGAGCCCTCTATGGCTATGATGAACTCCCTCCCTCAGAGCCGCCTAGCCTCGACGGACGCTGAGCTGTAGATGGACCTGCTCCGGGATCACCCTGCCTATCTGGTGGCGGTGGAGGACCCATGACCCCACCACTAGATGCCTGCCTCCTACGACTCCCTCCCGTAGCCGTCGCTGTGCGCGACGATCTATGGAAGCTCCTTACCCGCTGATCCGCTGGCATGACACCATAATACAGGTCCCTCCAATATCCAATCTCCTCTCCGGCTCGCAGCACATATGCGTAGCCTGCCCCTGCATCCTCTGCTGCCTGCCTCCCTGCCCTCAGAGCTGCCTCGGCCTCAGTATATCGCTGGATGGCCTGGTCTCTCTCTCGCTCTGTGTCCCTGAGCCTGATCCTGAGGCGATCCCTCTCCCGCTCCAAATCTGCAATCTCGTCTGCCTGGCCCTGGCAGATCTCTCTCAGCTCTAGCAGCTCATCCTCCTCAGGATCTCCACCCTCAGCCTCTGCCTGTGGCTGCTCCTCTGCAGGTGCCTGCACCTGTGCCTCCCCCTATACCTGTCTAGGTGCCTGAATAGGTACCTGTCTCTGACCCTGCCTGGGAGCCTGCATCTGTCTCTGCACCTGTCCCTGTCCCTGCACCTGTCTAGGTCCCTATGCTCTAGGACCCTGTGCTGCTGGTACATGTAGGGGCAATCCACCTCGACCCCTCACCACTTGAGCTGCTCCCTCCTGACCTCCCTCCCTCCGAGGTGCCACTCGCGTCTCCCCCACTACTCCTCTCCGCCTCCGTCGGCCCCTGCCTCCATCCCCTCCACCACCATCATCATCATCCCCTCCAACCTCTCCCTCCAACAGCTCTCCCGGATCTGTCAACCTCAGAAATGGATGCTCTGCCCAATACGCAGCATACTCTGCGTCCATCCCTGCATCCTCCACCTCTGGCCACATATCCCAAGGTAGTGGCATCATCTCTGTCATCTGTGTCACGGCCTGATCATACGATAACAGTGGTCCGAACTAATCCTGATCCCTGACTGTGCGGGCATACATGCCTGAGCCTCGCGGCATCCTCTGGATCCTGCCGAACTGTCTCCCAACCCTGTCAACCAGCTGCCTCTCCAGTATGTAGGGCGTACGCCCAATCAGATACCTGCTCTTGAATGTATAGGGCAGCTCCACGGCATCGTCCTCCCACTCCTCGCACCCCAGGTATGGCCTCCAGATGACCATGTCAATGTCATCTATAACCCGCCTCCAGTGCTCCAGCCGGCCAATCCAAGGCTGTGATGTAATCATATCATACAAATGTACAAAACTCTGTCCATGTCCTCTGCCCCTGAAATGAATAGGCCGTGTGATAGGAAGGTGCTCATATGCCCACACCTGTAACAGAGTCACTCTGCAGCCCAGTCCTACTGATCCGTGATAGACAAACTGATGCAACTCATAATATAAGTGTGCCAGGACACATGGCCCCCATGCATATCTGGTGTGCTCAATCACCAGTATCTCCAGTGCTCCTCCCCAGCCCACTGCCAATCCCCGTGTAGCCCTGTCTGGACACAAGAAACCACTGATGGCTCCTCCAATAACAGCTGGCAGCGCTAATCCTGTCGCGGTCATGGTATCCCATGCCACGTGCCCTGCTCTCATCTCCAAACCGGGATCCTGGAATACCCGTCTAAGCGCCTCCCTGTCTCCATCTCGATCATATGGAATCAGCTCTCCATCGATCGGTATATGCAGTATCCTGTACACATCCTCGAGGGTCACTGTCATCTCTCCCATAGGCAAGTGAAATGTGCAAGTCTCGGAGTGCCATCTCTCCGCCAGTGCAGTCAGCAAACCCATGTTTGCCCGAAACTCGGGCACATATAGCACATGTCTGAGACCCATCTCCTCAATAGCAATCCTGTCCTGAATCGACAACTCTGGTCGCAATCTCTGTGTCGATGGGAATCTCTCCCGTGACTCCAGCATAGGCAGATACTCCTGCAGTCAACCAATCAATCATATCAGTTATCGTGGCATTCACTGTTTATCACATAATGCTACGTGCTATCTAAATGCATTTGGTTATCTATCCTAGTGACACTCACTGTTCATCACAAAGTGTTGCTATCTATCCTAGTGGTACTCCCTGTTCATCACAAAGTACTACGTGTGTGACACTCCTTGTTCATCACAAAGTGTTACTCACATTTGCACTCCCTGTTCATCACAAAGTGCTGCTCATATTTTAGTACTCCCTGTTCATCACAAAGTACTTTATCTTGGTACTCACTGTTCATCACAAAGTGCCTTGATCTATCCTAGTCTTCCTAGAGGACCTGCTTGAGTGTATCCTCTCAGCAAGCTTATCCAATCGACAACGTATGTTCATCACAAAACTACCGATTTGACCTAGAAGATGCAAATTCATATTTTTCAAATGCAAACACGCTTTCCTGACATAAACGTGCATTTATTACATTACCTAGTATGCATTAATGACAATAATAAATGCGTGAAAGTACGAGGAGGTTTCATGGTACTTACCGACTCTCCTGCATCTGCTGGTCTCTAGAATCGGCGAACGCGATCGAATCTATGAACGAAGGCCATCGCTGCTGACTGCTGCTGCTCTTTTCTCACTCTGCACTATGATCTCGTAAGGGTGTGGATGACAATGAGGATGTCTTTTGCCCGTGATCTATCTTATAGACTACCCCTAGCCCTCGCCTTCATTTCCCGAGTCAGTCTTCATTATCCCGTGACTTTGTCACTTTATCCGGTCAGTCCATTCTAGCCTCTCTTTCTTATCGAGAGATTGTCTGCAATCTTTTCAGACATTTTCATCCAATCTCTTGAGGGGGCATATCATTCCCATTCTGGGGCAACTCTGTATCAGTTCATCTTATCTTCTTTGAAACAACGCGACAAGCCGCATTGTCTCAAAGAGGGGCAAAATGTAGACACCTAAAATTGTCCAGTCTAATTAAATAAATATTTTATTTATTTAATTATCTAAGCCTAATTCTTCTATTAATTAAATAAATTTTTATTTATTTAATTAATTCATTTATCCTCTTCTAGCCTTATTTCTCATTTAAATAAATACATTTATTTATTTAAATTATCCCTTTCCTAAATTAAATAAATATTTTATTTAATTGTCCTACTTCTTCTATTAATTAAATAAATCTTTATTTATTTAATTAATTCATTATCTTTTTCTACACATGACACATGCCATTCATCTCTTAATTCATACATTACCTATCCCTTTCATTATTTTGGTATTTCTTATACCTACCCTCTAATCCTAGCCGACCTCTCTTTTTACACCTCTCAATCTTAACCCTCCATTTCATATTGTGTCTTCTATTTAAGGAGATGCTTTCTTCATTGTAAAACCCTAATGACTAATGACTGATTTTGGAGTACTTGGCTACACTACGATCCTACTTGCAACCACATTCCGTTCTTTGTTGAGCTCTTGTGCATATAAAAATCTGAGAGCAAATATATCAAGCAAGATCAATGGAGATAGGAAGAATGGAGATCAAAACCCTATTGGACATGTGATGGTATAATCTTTGTAATTTCATTTGATTTGCATTGTCTTAGGTAATCTTCATATGTTATGGTGGATCTTTGTTCATTGTTAGGCTAGGGTTTAGTGGTTGGATTCATTTAGCCTTTCAATATTGTTGTTATTGTTATCCATTTTCACCATACACATCCCTTAACTGGGTTTTCCATGTCAAAACTCTTGGTGTTATGTGTGTTATTGATGTGGTGTTGTTTCATGCTTTAAACTATTAATTATCAAATCTGATTTGTGGTTTAAGTTGCAGTAAGGTTTTGAAACTGATTCACCCCACCCCCCCTCTCTTAGTTTGTTGCATTTTTGCCAACACTAGATTGGTCTCTTGGTTGAGAAAAAAGTAGGATTCGGTATCATTATTTACTATAGAGGCAGAATATAATGCAACAACATATTGTTGCACTCAAGTCATGTGGATAAAGAAGACTCTCAGAGATATCAAGGTGATGTATGATGAAGCAATTTCTATTATGTGTGACAATACAAGAACAATTAACATTTCAAAGAATCTGGTAATGCATTCAGGGACTAAACATACTTCTATCTGGTATCATTTCTTAAGAGAGAAGGTTGCAGAGAAGGAAATTATATTGGAGTATGCTCCTATAAAGGATTAGATTGAAAATATATTTACCAAAGCACTAGAAAAGGATACCTTTGAGTATCTTGAGCAAAAAATAGGTATTATTGCCCCTCCTTTAAACTAGATGCACAAAAGTCGTGCATCTTTCTAGGGGGACATTCAAAGTTATCCCTTGTCTCCTAGATCGATATGGTGGCTTCTTTTAGGGAGATCAGTGAAGATTGCTGTTTTTGGGTTTTAGGAAATTGGTTGCAGAAGAGAGATATCCCTATCACAAGGAAAGATTATAGAGAGTAATTATTTGATTACACCCTTTGTCCTTAATGTCAAAGGGGGAGAGAGATGCAGTAAGAGGGGAGAGAGATAGTTGAAAAGAGTATTGTTGGTTGGTGGTACAAGAGTTGCCATCAATGACAAAGGGGGAGATTGTTGGAAACTTGAGTTGTGTTGTCATTGATGTCAAACTTTTTCAATTGCATGAATGTTGTATATGGTCTAGAAATGAGCGTTCAAATATTGTTATGTTTTGTAGTGGTGATATTGAGTGAGTATGAGGTATTTATAGAAGGCTATAGTAGTAGAAGTTATAATATGCAATAAATCATATTTAATGTCCTTACAAAAGAATGCTTTGCATTCCTCTAGTTCTTGATGATGTTGGCCTACAGTTCTAGATATAATGTCTACATTATGTGGGTGTTGCACTATTTCATTTTTTAGGTGCTCAATTGGTTAGATGATGAATTTGGTTGTGGTGGTTTCTTGACAATGAGGTTTTCTATTAGGACTAGTTTAAAGAATGCTCTACATTTCTCCAATGTGTTGGTTAAAGTGTTATGACTTGGAGGAAATTTTCATATGGCTTAGGCAGTGTTCCAATTCAGATTTATAGTGTTGTTTGGATCAACAAGTAAACTTATGTTGCTCTATGTCTGGCTTTGTCAGTTATGTTGGTCTCTGGCTAAATCAGTTGGTTTACATCATTTGGATCATTCTCTTTTGGTTTAGATATGCTTTAAAGGTTGACCTGAAAGGTTGATATAGGTCTTACCATCGCGCGTGAAGGTTCACATTGTGTAATTTGTATTGGGTGATGTTTTTGGGTTGATTTGTTAACGTGCTTCAGTTCTTTTCTACATGTTACATTTGATACAAAATTTAGAGGATGATACATAATTTTTAATGTGTTGGAACCAACCTAGGAAGATGTGTTGTGATGTATTTGGATCCACTTTGTCTCCTAGAGTGGACCGCATTTTTGTGATTTTGGTCTAGGTGGTTGGATTTATGTAATTCATGTATATTGTGTCTATAGATGACCTAGTTGAGGGTTTCAATGGACAACCTTGTATAAATGTAAGTTTAGGTGTGTGGATTGGTGTGTGGCTTAGTTTGAATTTGATGTGAATGATATGCAAGCGCAAGTGAAAAATCAGAACTACGAGTTTTAGTCTGTGATGAGCTTTGATGATCATATCTTCAGTATAATAGTGTTTTGGGAGAGCGAGTGATGTGTCATATGTCTTCCATGATATTATTCACTTTACAAAGTGGTCCAAGGATAGTTTTATGATCAAGAGATATTTTTCATTACAATCCATTATCTCCCTATACTTTCTAGAAGAAAGTAATTCCTTTGGAAGCTTGTGTAGTCTTTGTATCTTACCTTTAGATTGTGTGTCTCAGTAATGCAAGTCCCTTGTATCTTTCCCTAATGTTGTGCATCTATTCTTGCAAGTACAATCAAGTTCAGTGAGCTCCTTGGCCTTGAGCCTAAAAAAATATAACCAATTATTCATAATTCTAAGTGTGATTATCAATGTGGTCTTTTCCTTCTTGGGTTTTCCACGTAAGTCTGGTGTTCTTGTGTGTGTTGTGTTTTTTGGTTTCATGTTTCATATTTGTAGAAAAAGGTTAATTGTGATTCGATGTTTAAAGGATTATGAGTAAGCTATTTTAAGGTCTATAGTGATTCAACCCCCTCTCAGTCCTATGGTGTGTTCAACATGTTGCACCCTTTGTGGCAAGGGCATGCTTTTTATCTATTTTTAATTCTTCTATATAAAGGGAGCTACCCCTAGGCAGAGTACTTACCCAAAAAAAACATGAATCATAATTTTTAAATTGTATTTTAGAACTTGTGCAAACACTTCCAACAAACAATGAAAAATAAAAGAAATATGTCCAATCTTTCATTGTAAGATCAAACCAAAAAAATATTTGGACCATATATTTATTTTAGATTACTTATTCCATAAATATGAGCAAATTAGAATAATTATACTTGTTTATCTAAAGTTGAACAATTCCTTAATGAAACTTAGAATAAGATAGAAAAAATATAGTTGATAGAAAGAAAAGCACATAAGACATGTAAGTAGGAAAACTCTTTTGAGTAAGAAAACCACAACTAAAAATATGCCTCAATATATTAATTCAAAATATATCTTAAATATAATGAGACCCTCCACTAATGGTGTAGTCCATGTGTACTTCAATAGTCTATGCTGATGCTTAGTTCCAAACTCAAAATTACAAAACCATCCAATGCAAACTTAATTGATTTATCCACTATTCCATGTATGTACATTTTCCCCTTCTTGTAAACTACTTCTGGTTTCAAAAAAAAAATGCCCTAATTCAAATCCCTCTCATGAGTAGTCAATAATCCTAAAATAGAATTCAAATCCCAATGTGTAGGATTCCACCTTTGAGCTATCCAATTTGGGTGCTCAATTTTGAACCCATTCAAATAGTCTCTTACACATCATAAAGGCATGCAAAGGTAATCTCCCATTTTGCTAGTCAACCAAACAATTTTAATGTGCCAAATTGGGAGTGTAACTCCTCTTGAAAAATGCTCTTACACAAAACCCAAAATAAATATTCCAAGTGTAGTGTCTTAAATTGTACACCCCTAATTAGGGTTGTCCAACTCCATGCTTAGGTTAGAAACCACCTTAGTGTTTCCAAATTACATGTTGCATTTTTAGGGCTTCTTTATGCATTTAATTATTAATTTAATTAAATATAAAGTCCTCTCTCAATAATTTACATCATAAAATTGGGCCCTTAACCCTAGGTGCACCCCTTTTTATTCTATTTTGAATTAATCCTAATAATATCCTAATTTCAATCTTCAAAGTACATTTTAGCATATTTACGCATCTTAAATTGACCCACCATGTTGATTTAACTTTATAATCATGATATCTCAAGTCCCTAGAAAATTGGAAAAAAGTCGGTTGGACCAGGCAGTACACTACCTAGTTTTGTACTTTTTTCCCCAAATTTTGAGAGATTAATTTGATGGTATTGTAATGTTCAAATCCCACTTTGTGTCAATTTTTATTAATTCTAAGTTGGCCTATTATCAAAATTAAATTAAGGGTTTCATATATAAAGCTTTTTTTGTCCCTCAATTGAGGATCTGAATCTAGCATTTGAAGGGAGATCCTTGCGAAGTGAAAGTATAGGTTTCATGTGAAGTCTAAATCAACAAGTTCATCATTAATAAAGTCTTCATCAATACTTTTATCATTCATGGAATCTTTAGGAGATATTGAATATTAATAAGGAGATCACTGACTGTTGATTCACTTGTACCTTTTCCTTAAGATTTGGTATGATTTCATGTTATTTTTAAATCTCTATTTGAGTTTCAAATCTACACATCATTGATTTTTAGATTTACATTATTGATTTATATCTATATTGAATTTGTGTATTTAAGCATTTAAATTACATTCATTTTAGGATTTTACTCAAAACATAGGGTAGAACTGTAGTTTGTATTTAGCTCATAGGAATCTTACAAACACATCATATTCTAGGGCACAAACACTTTTCAATACAATATCGGCTATTTGTGGAGGTCGAAATCACCAAAACAAGGGTTTTGACTAAGGAAAAACCCTATATATCCAGTAACACCATTTCTAGCTTGTAGGGGCAGTTACAAGGTTTCCATGAGAGAGGTCAATTTCTAAGAGATCTCAGCAAGTAGTCACAGACCTATCACCAAAATCTAAACCTCGATATCAGGAACTAGTAGATCTCAGACAGTCTCAAGTGTCATCTTCCCATTTTGCAAATTAGTTTGGTCTCTGAGGCTAAGGCACCCGATAGCCTGGTCCTATCAAATCAAGCTCAATTTTTTGTCATAGGTGCACACTAGATCCCTATTCTCATATTTGTACTTTTTGTCTCTGTTTTGTTTCTGTATCAAACTATTATCATTGTTGTTGTCGTGATTTTCAATCATCTTACTAGTCTAAGCTTTATATTCTCCTACATCCAACACATTCCCTTTCATATCAGCAAAGGAATAGAAACCCTAAAAGTATCTCTTAACTCTTTTTCACCAGAGTTAGTCAAATATGAACACTTCCTTAGGCACTTTTGTATTCCAGTGTATAAATGAAAGTGGGATTAGACCCTAAACTACTCAATTCCATTTTAATCCATCAGCCCAAGACACTCTTTCCTTTTTATTTTATAACCCATTTTCATATTCTCTTACATCCATGATAATCACTTGGACAAGTGTCAAGCTATATCATACATGGAATCTTCTAAATTCCCCATATGTGGCACCTCATTTGAAGATGACCCAACATTACAACACACACAATATTAATTTTTTATAATTATTACTAAGAATTTTAAGGTGGTACAATACCTAATCCTAACAATTATTATCTTTGTTTCTAGGTTGACTACTTTTCTTTTTGAAGAGACTCCCACCATTGATGTTATTTGAATTCTATCACCTTTATAGGGTCCATATCTTTGTGAAATTGGTTTCTATTTATAGATTCTTGGCTTGATGATTATCCATGCTTACTGGAGACCCTAATTATCTTATATTTTATGAGAGCACCTACATGTTTGTTTTTCAAACTACTTCTAACAATGTCATTATGCAATATACATAAAATGTACCTATTATGGACCCTTCTTTGTCTAGTGATATGCCTTGTCTTGTGTATTCTCTTTAAATAAATTGAGGGTATTTTTTGTTGAGCTTTTTTTTTTTAAATGAGAGTTTCTCTTTTGGATGTTTCATTACTACTTTATGGTTCATCTTGATGGTGACACTTCCATCATATGCATAGTATCTCTTCATCACCACATTTTGAGAACACTAATTTAGCACCAAATTTTTTATTTTTTCTTCCTTTCTATCCTACATTGGAATGAAAATTTTCAAAAAACAATCTTATTGTACTACTTCCTAAGGGAATATGTGCTAGATGCAACTTGCGCTTTTTCAACATCTTACTCTTTTCCATTACCATCAACTTGTTTCTCTTTGGTGCATTTATTCATTTTTTTAGAACTATAGAGGAAAATCAATGCCTATTTTCTAATATTTTTTAAGCACCCTTGATATTTTCATTTTTCAAAATTATTATAGGTGAAGAAAGTCCTTTATCCTTCTTTGACCACATTGTACATGGGTACCATATCACATTTTGTTTTTTAAGACTAATTTTAAGAATTTTCCTCATTGTTTTCATTTTGTCACTCCCTAGGTTACGCTTAAGGGTGATTTTTGTTGTATTCATATTTTCTTGTCATGTTCATGTTCACACTAGAATAGTTACATTTACTAAATTATTGTGTCCTATTGATCCAAAGGATCCCGAGAATGATCAAGAACAAGCTGGAGGTAATAAAATTAAAAAATATCGGAAATCTAATTTTTTGGTATTTTCTACATTTTAGTAAATCGTATTTCAGAGGTCTTCGGAGCGGAATTCGGGGTCAAAAGTTTCGTCGGTCCCTTAACTTGATAAGTCAAAGGCCATGGTGTTAAAGGAATAAAATTACTTCTCTTCGAGACCTTTCCAATGGTGTAAGCAATTTCAAATTTTGAGTTGTAAGCTGAAAGTTATGGCCTTGCCAAGTTGGGGTACCTAAATTCTTAGTTTTTTTGTAAATTTGTAATTTGTTTGTTATTTTATTTTGCATAGACTCTTCATTTTTGAATCTGTTGGATTCCAGAGACTATTGGAATTCCATGTGTTGTTTAAAACTCAGTTTTGGATAATATTATGTGACTTTTGATGCATACAACTTTGGCTTTTCGAGTTCTTGCTATTGTCCATTTTACTGAACAATACTTATAGGTTTCTTCTTACCTTGTATTGTTACGAATTCACCATTGAATTCAGATCACCTATAGTCCTTTATTTGTAACAATAATGTTAGATATTTAGGCACAAATTTCCTGCCATACACTGCACATATGATTTCCACATGATAAACTCATTCTAGATAAGGAAGAGTTCTGATTAATAAGAAAAACAGGTTTTAAGGACCCGAAACCTTTAACAAAGGAGCATATAATAGTTCATCAAAAAGCATCCAGATCTGCTAGGAACAACTTACAAAACAACTAGCAAAAAAGCCAGTCAATCGAAAGGACAACAAAAGAAAGGAACAACAAAGTAGGAAAACCCAGAGAAAACACAACACAACTAGAAAGACTTAAGGAGCTCCTCCGCCTTATTCACCAGTTGGTCATAGTTTGCCGTAACAGCTTTGAATTCTTCCATGTCCTTGTTTGGCTTTTTCTCCTTCTTTTTACCTCTGGTCCTTGTTTTAGGTCCTTGCACTTCTCTCGTGCCTTCAATGTCAGGTTCAATCTCCAGGGAGTCCTTCTCCTCCTCCAGCTTGTTGATGAGGATTTTTGTATTTCCAGCGAAGGCCTTCAGAATATTTAAGCTTTGTTCTACAATGCTTTTAAGGCTTTCTTCAATTTTATTGACTTTTTTTATCAATTTCCTCCATTCTTTGATCCATACCAATATCATTATTTTTCCTCTCAGTTAGGTCTTTCTCGATTTTCTCGAACCTAGGGTTAAAGGAATCGTTGATCTCTTCGGCTCTGGAAACAATTTTGGTGAAATCCTCAACCTGTTCTACCATAGATTTGCCTTCGTCAAAACTGACAGTCTCCAGGATTTGGACTCTGTGGTTGAGCTTCTTATTATCCTCCACAACTTTCTTGTAACTAGTAATTATCCAATCAATGGTGTCCACAAAGCCTTTCAAACCCTCAGGAGGAGGATTTGAGGAGGGTGATTTCTCACCAGAGTTGTCCTTTTCCTTGTTGGAGATGTCTCCAATAGTGATTTTACCAACTTTTCCATCGATTCTTTGTTCAAAACCTTCCCCAGTGGTCTCCTCTTCCAAATTCTGGTCGAAATCCGGATTCTTTCTCTGCACTTGTTCCTTCAGCTCCATAACATTGACTTCCTAGGTAAGGAAGAGTTGCTATATGACTATCAGTTCACTTTTTTCTTAGTCATATAGACTAGGACCAACTTGCAAGAGATAAATTGTTATACTTTTTTTTTACAAATTTAACTAAAAATTGCATACCAAGTTTGATTTGAAGACCAATTCAAATTGATTTAGAAAATCAAACAAAACAAATTTATAAACAATGTGGTAGAACAAAGCCAACACATTTTTTTAAAATAACTTTTGATCAACATGTCAAATTTTACTTTAGAAAGAAATTAGAGATAAAATACTTTAAATAATACAATGAGAATGTCAATGATAAAAATTAAGCAAGTAGTAAATAACATTCAATATTGACATTTTCACAAATAAATTGTAAAACCATAGGGAAAACATGGACATACAAGTTGTTACTCAATACACAATGCCACAAATTTAATTGTGTACTTCTATTGAACCTCTTTACTCTCACTTAAATATTGTACTCTTACCAAAACTTTTCCCTTACATCAATTCATTATTTATCCATTACTTTGTAAATCTTTGATAAAAAATATAATAGATTTTGTAGAATTTGGAGATGCATATATTGTTGTCAGTTGTACAAAAAAATTGTTACTATAATAAACAATCAATTATATGAAAAGTACATTTATGTTATTATCATACTATATAAATAGAGAAAGGACAACATTGGTAGAAGTAACAACTTCCCAACTACAATGCATATTCACAAAAAATAATATGCACAAATTTCTATTAGGCAAACATTAAACTAACAGCTAATTATACCAACAATAAAAGTAAGCTAAACTAACTATAAGATAAGTCTAACAATAAGGGCTCCCTCATTAATGGGGTTCAAGGAGATAATTCTAAGAAAATATATTTGGAGGTTAAATAGTGCCACCTCTAAAGTGTTAGTATTTACAAAACTTTGATGGGGCTTCCAAGAGAAATCCCAAAAGAATTGGAAAGGGAAGGTAGTCTTTTGGCTTCAATAAGACTCAAAGATGGGACAAATAATGAGGCCAAATTTTAGGCCCTCATCCTAGGTTTATAATATTATATTAAATTCAAGTTAAATAAAAATGTATTGAAAGATTATTCTACTATAATAATTAAAGTTATAAATAAAAAATCCCAAAGGTGGAAGTAAACCTCCTTGCTTAAGGTTCTATTGGGTGCTTAGTGATAAAGTCTTGTTTAGTGAGCACATATATTCTTGTTTTCTGAACACATATAAAGTGTTAATGCAAATGTGGCTTTGAATTTTATTGCGGTGTAATAAGATTTGGAGAAACTTAAATATTCAATTAGAAGTATTTCCACAAATCTAATCTATAAATAATATTTGGGAAGCCCAAATGAGGTGTTGGAAATCACACACTAAAACATTAGTATTCTCATGTTGATGGATTTTTAAAGGCTCCAAGAACAAGAAGATTTTTTTGGAGTGGTTTCCCTTTATATTTTCTTCCCATCTTGCCTCAGTGTTACAATGACATGGGAAAACAATGAAGGGTTTCAATATTAAAGGTGTTAGACTTGGTTGTAATGGGGGTGGAATGGATGAAATAGTTCATCAATGCAAGTCCCTTTAATGATGTTTAATAAGCTAAAATGTTTTATTTTTTATTGGGTTAACATGTTTTTATAATATTAAGCAACAAACTAGGATGTTGACCCCTTTAAACATAAAAGGCACCGAAGGCATACAAAATGGACAATTGTCCATTAATACCACACTAAAAATGCATATGTATCAAAGTTCTTAACAAAGAGTTAATAAAAAACATTTGTGATGTAGGGGCATCTTGGAGATTTTGAGAATATACCTATAGATGGAGGCATGTGGAACTTACTTGACCCTTGTGGAGTCTCAATGGATATTAGGACGAAAAATATCTAGATGGGTTCATGCCTATCTACTTATAGTTTTGGACCCTCTTCAAGCACCTAGAGCCGATGCACATTTTACACCAACAATTAGATCTTAGAGGTTTATGTTCATCATTTATAGTGTAGAATTAGATATATAAGAAAGTTAAGATTCGTGTTAGGGGAAGTTAGATCTAGAAGGCTTCTATTATTATTTTATTTGTAATAAGTTCATGGCGGCCTATGTGTCAACATGTGGGGATAATGGGTTGAATGTAACTAGCATGTGAAGGCCTACAAGCATGTGAAATTCCTATTATGATCAATAAAATTCATTTATCTATTTAAATTTCATTTTCCATTATGATTTTTGTGTGTGGTTTGGATGCAAAGATGGATAGTCCATTTTGGATCCTCCAACCTTGACTATGTCAAATGGTATTAGAGATATTCAAATCCTATGGAGGTGTGCATTTTTTGAAAAATATCAGTGTAGAGAAATTATTGAATTGAGATAGGTTGTGAGTGTTGTCAGTAGATCGTCAAAGTGAGGCAGTTGCAACCTTGAACGAGGTCGCCAAATTAAGGTACTCACACCCAATCCAAAGGAAAGATGCTACCAACAAGAATTTTGGCAATGGCCAACGCTACCAAAAGGGTAGAGGATATGAAGGTACATAATGATATCCATGAAGAATTGATTGGATGTTATGGAATAAGACTAGAGGAAGGGCATAGACCTAAGAACCAAAAGAGGATAGTGATTATTGGAAACTAGGAATACAATATTAGGGAGATGATAGTCGAGAAGAAAAAGTGTCAAACTAGATCAAAATGTTAGTGATTGTTGGGATAAAAAATAAGTTGAGGATTGAAATTCCCATTTATATTAGAAGCTTGAATCTAGAGGAGTTGATCAATTGGATGAATGATATGGAGGAGTACTTTGAATATGAAAATATTGAAGATCTAAAATGAGTGAGATTTTCTAAATCCAAGATGAAGGGGCATGCCACCATCTGGTCAAAGGAAAAGCAGTTGGGTAGAAACCAGAGAGGGAAAGAGTGGATCACAAAATGGGAGATGATGGTGATGAAACTAAAGGTTCAATTCATACTTGTGGACTATGAGTTATAACTACTAAGCTTCAAAAGTTATGAAAAAGGAGAAGATAGTGAAGGAGTATATTGAGGAGTTCCACAAGATGATCATTAAGATTAGACATAGTGAAGCAATAATGGAGAATATGGTGTGGTACATAAACAATCTTAGAACCAAAAAATAATAATAATTTAGCTTGGATAGGATGACCACCATGGAAGAATCCTACCAATTAGCATTGAAGGCACCAAAATAGTAGATCAAGCACCAAGGAGCCAAAACCAAGGAGTTTTGGAAGGGTGAAACAATGCACTAAGAGGAGGTATTACATTGAGTAGAACAAAGGGATTAGCCCTTACCAAAGGGAGGAGATAAGACCTAGGGAAGACTCATATTACAATTAAAAGAAAAGGGAAGACTATCACCAAGATGAAGGATACTACAGTAATGAGAGGAGATTTGGTTGGGGACCATTCAGAGGAACCTATTTTAAGTGTGGGATAGTTGCACATCATACCTTTGAATGCTACTAAGGAAGCAAAAGAAAGAAAATATATTTTAAAGCCATAAATACCTATGCTGAGGAAGAGTAGGATAGATCATTTGGGTCCATTAGACATCTAGAAATGGGAGAATCGTTAGTCATGGGGAGAGCCCTACTATAGAAGGAAATCAACACATAGGAGAAACTTGTTTTAGACAAGATTCAAGTTAGGAGGCAAGTATTGCAAGGTTATCATAGATACTGACAGTACAAACAACTTGGTCTTAGAAGAGATGGTGAAAATTTTTAACCTAAAGAGGATTTAACGTCCAAACCCATACCAAATTTCTTAGATATAAGATGACCACAAAATTATAGTTAATTGAACAATTCATTTTCAATTTTCACATCAATTCCTATAAGGATGAAGTATTGTGTGATATCATGTTGATGGTTGCTTGCCATTTATTGTTAAGGAGACCCTAGAAATATGATAGAAGAGCTATACATGATGGAAGAAAGAACACTTACACAATAATCATGAATGGAAAGAAGCACATCTTGATTCTCTTGGAAGAAGAATAGAAGGACGTACTATGCGATAGTGCAAGGATCGATTTGGTGGATGGGAGGAAGTTCTTAGATAGATTGAAGCATGAGAACACTTGTTTTTCACTCATTCTTAGGAAGAATAATGACAAGGATGTCAAAAGCACCAACACAATGGGGTGAAAATACTGTCAAAGGAGGTTGTAGAATTTCTCAAAGAGTAACAAGGCATTGTATTAAAAAATGTTTTAGAAGGATTGCCACTAGTCAAACGTATCAGCCATCACATAGAAAGCATACAAAGGGAAAGTTTTCTTACAAAAGTGGTACATAGGATGACACTGATGGATAATGTAGATTTGTGCAAATAAGTCCAATAATTATCAAAGAAAGGATTGATCTGAGAGAGCCTAATCCCATTTGTGGTGCCTACTATCTTAATGCTAAAGAAATATGGAGAGTGGAAGAAGTGCATCAACTCAAGGGCCATCAAGAATATCACAATTAAATACCAATTCCTTCTACTCAAGATGGATAACACAATGGACTATTTGAGTGGAGCAAGGTACATGACCAAGATTGAATTCAAGAGAAAATATCATCAGATCAAAATTCAAGAGGGAGATGAATGGAAGATTGCATTTAAAATCAATGAGGGGTTGTATGAGTGGTTAGTCATTCCTTTTGGACTCACTAATGCACCAAGCACATTAATGATGTTAATGAATGAAGTATTGAAAAATTAATAAGCAAGTTTATCATTATTTATTTGGATGAAATTCTAATTTTTCAGTGAGATAAGGGAAGAGCACATTTGACACATGAAACAAGTATTCCAATAGTTGAAGGAGGAGATGTTGTTTTTGATTAATGAAAAAGCAGGTTTTGAAGGGGCCCCAAAACCCTATACAAGCAAGATTAAAAAAGCAAAGCCACGAGAAACAAAGAGAAACGGAACAAAAGGAAAAAACTAGCAGACAACCGGGAAAAACCCATAAAAGCCCCTAAAAGCCAGCAGGCCGTCTAGGAATCAGATTTTATCCAGGGCTTTAACCAGGGTGCTGCTAATTTCTTGCAGATCTTTGATGTTGTCTTTGAGGTTGGGAGGGTCCTTGGCCACAACAGCCACAACTTTCTTGATACTGGCCCTAGTTCTCTTAGCAGTTCTGCCCGCCAGGGTAGCATCACCACCACTTCCAGTCTGGATGGTCTCCTCCTCCAGGTCAAGGTCCACAACCGGTTTAGGAGAATGGTCAAAGACCTTGGCAATGTCTTCCAGGTTTTTGGTGATAGCAGAGAGGATACTTGGGATAATTCCCAGCAGATTTTTCATCGTTTCTTTTCCCTCTTCCAGCGATTTTACCTTATTCTCCATTTCCTACTTCCAGTTAGTATGCTCTTTGTTTTCATTCTCCCTCTTTTTATCCAAGTTTATCCCTTGCTTCTCCAGGTTTTTCAGGGTTTCGTAAGTCCGTCTGTCGAAATTCATTCTGGCCTCTGAGAGCTTCTTGAGATTATCCAGGATAAGCCCCTCGCTAGCACTATCCTTAGCCTTGCTATCCCCTTCCTCAGCCAGGTTCTTCTCAGAGCATTTGTTTGTTTCCTTCTCAGAGTTAACTTCAGTTTCCTCATTATCCTTGGGAGCCGTCTCCTCCATCAGATGGCTATTTTCCTTACCAGGGTGATCACTTGGAATAGGGCTATCTTGACCAGGCTCAAAATCTCCACTTTCTTCCTCGTTGCCCAGTTCCTCTTCCTTCCAGCTGTCTTCTCCATTAGAGTCGTCTGTCTCCATACCACTACTTTCCTTGACGATGTCCTTAGTTTCCAACCCGGGGGAGCTTTTCCTTTTCTTGTTGGATGACATCTTCTCCTTGCTAGTATCTCCCTCTTCCATCCTCCTTTTACCAGGGGAGGCAGAAATCCACTTATTTTCCTGCAGAGTGAGGGTTTTGCAATGCTCATAGATGAGCAGTAGGAGCCCGCAGTGGAGAATCGGGCTGGAAGGGTTCATCATGTGCTTGTTCAGGGACCTGGAGAGGGATCGAAAAAGGTAGTAGGGCAAAGACACTTTTTTGTCATGTCTGAAATGGTTCAAGAGAACGAAGTGGTAAGTGTGGGCCCTAGAGAAATAGCCTTCAACCGTAATATACTCCATGATTGCATTCAGGACCGAGCCCCACAACTTCTTGATGTTTGCAGCATCGTAGTAGCCCCCAGTAGCCTTGCCGATTTTGGCCCGCTCTTTCTCTTTTCATGGGAACAGGGTAACTGCATTGTTGGAGACCTTGAGGTCTCGAAAGAAGTTGAGCCCAGAGTGGGGCATACCAGTTACAGTAGAAATAAGCCCAACATCCAACTTAAATTTAACTTCGTAAAGTTTAAAAGAGCCATTAGACCAGTTTTCAGAAATCTTGGAAACAGCTAGGTTGACCCTACCTTTGTCATAGTCCTCAAACTTTTCCATGAAGCTGGTGAGATGGCCATTCTCCAACTTTGCCCAGACTTTGGGCATTACTTTCCAGGTCGATGTGTTGTCAGGTTCTTTGTGTCTAAGATCTCCTCCCATTTTCGGATGTAGGATGTCGACTTTGTTTCTCTGTAAATTTAGAACTTCTTTCCCTTTGCAACTCAGAATATCGCCCTGAGTAACCCACAAAGCGTGCTGCAATTTTTTGGAAATAGTAGGAGATCTGCCGCAGTGCCAGGTAATGATGGCCTTTCCAATGAGGCGTGAGTGGTGCTTATTACTTGTCATAATTTAATTGTCCTTCTTTCCCCGTATAACGGTCCTTTCTGAGAATCTCTTTAATGTTTAAATTGAGATCATCCTCGTGCCAAATCATTTGAACATCATAATTAACTCCAGCATTCACTGAACAGTCAGCAACACTGTTTTGCTCTTTGTAGGCATGTCGTATAATAATTTCTTTGAAACTAGCGATAATCTCTCTAGCTTTCATGATGATATTCTCAATGGACCAAGAAGGCTCCGATTCCCCCTTTAAGAACTTAATAATATTAATTGAATCCCCCTCAAGCCATATTTTATCATAATTGAGATTTTTGGCTATAATTAAAGTATGCAAGGCAGTGGAGGCTTCAGCAAAATGGCTAGTTTGATTCCCCAGAGGACTAGCCACTGCCTTACGGCAACTTCCAACAAAATTCCTGATTATGCCCCCATATCCAGCTTTACCCGGATTTCCTTTAGAAGCTCCATTGAAGTTGGCCTTAATCCATCCCTGCGGGGGGAAACACTAGACAAGACCTTCTCTACCTTTCTCCTTACTAGTAGTGGTGGTGGAAAGGTTCCATCTGTCTTTGAAATCCTCTTTAGCAGCATTTCCTTGATCAGTGCCATAGAGGCATTAAAAAATACTCCTATAGATTTTGTCTGCAACCACTTCTGGAATAGCCCTTTTATCTCTGAAAATCCTGTTGTTTCGCTCTTTCCAAATATTCCAGATAACAATTGGTAGAGTAAGTCTCCAGATCTCCACAATTTTAGGATTAGAGTTAGGACAATGCCATTGAAGCCAAGTGTCACCAAGAGAATTCAGGAAGACCCAGCTTAGGTTCCACCTGGTCATGATGATTTTCTAGATGTCATGGCTAAAAGAGCATTAATTGAGAATATGGCAAGCTATCTCTTCTTCCCCGCAACAGAGAGAACACATGTTAGGAAAAATGATGCCTCTTTTATGAAGATTATCCAGGGTTAATATCTTATTTTGGATGAAAATCCAAAAGAAGATGTTGATTTTGGGAACTAAATTCTTATTCCAAACTTTATCCCAGATGGGAGTGGCTTCCTCCGGGACATTATGAATAGCTACAATAGAGGAAACAGAGTATTTCCCATCCAGAGTTTTCCCCCATATTAGAATGTAATCTTTGTTGTCTCTAGGGATTTTAGCAGAAAGAGCTATCTGAAGGAACTTGAGATCTGGGCTCTGCTGGCTGAAGTCAATCCAGTCCCCATTTTTCCAGTAATCTCTTACCATTTCACCATACTTGCATTTGAAGCTGTCTTTCCAATCTTTGATGATAGGGATATCCTCCAGAGGTTTATCTAGGATCCATCTAACTTCCCAAAATCTAATTTTCTTCCCATCCCCAAGGTTCCAGGTTCTGCCAGTAGCAGCCCAGCCTTTAGTAGATTGCATTGCATTCCAAATGGCAGATCCATCAACAGAGAAAGAATTGTCAAAGAATTCTTCCTCAGAGGGTTGCATATAGAGGTATTTGTTTTTCCAAATAGAGTTCCATTATCTTTCCTCCCCTTTGAATCTCCAAATTTGTTTGGCTAATAAAACTTTATTCATGGAGCTAATGCTCCTTAAGCCCAGCCCACCTAGGGCCTTAGGGGTACTAATGTTATTCCAGGCTATAAGGGGGATTCTGTTTTTAGCTTCCACTCCCGACCAAAGGAACTTTTTTTGGATTCTTTCAATAGCTTCAACAAACTTTGAGGGGATTTTGAACAAGCTAAGAGCATACACAGGAAGATTTTGGAGAGTGGCTTTGAGCAGAGTGACTTTACCAGCTTGGCTAAGAATAGCCCCTTTCCAGCCAGCGAGTTTCAGGTTGAGTCTATCAATTAACTTATTCCAAAAGGAATCCTCATGCTTGAGATAGAGAGGGAGCCCCAAATAGGTAGAAGGAAACTCAGATATGTTACAACCAAGAATCCTGCCAATCCTAATTTGCCTTTGGGCCGGGGTGTTAATGAAAAACAGAGAGCTTTTATCCCAGTTGATTTTTTGACCAGAGGCTGATTCATAGGTATTCAGAATGGTTTTCATGTTTCATGTTGTTGATTAACATCAAGAAGTGTAGTTTCATGAAAATTGAATTGGTTTATCTAGGGTTTATGATCTCTATGGAGGGGTTGAAGATGGATCTAGAGGAAGGTTAGAAAAATTATAGAATGGCCTACATTGATACACATTGGGGAGGTAAGAACTTTTCATGGCTTGATGAGTTTGTATTAGAATTTCATATATAATTTTAGCACCATGTGCACACTAATGATGGGGATAATGAGGGGAGACCATAAGGAGTTCAAGTGGATGTCTGAAGCACAAAGGAAATTTTTGTTGCTGAAGAAAAAGGTGATGGAGCAGATGATACCAGCCTTACCAAATTTCAATAAATTATTTCAAGTAGATTATGATGTCAGTGGTAGTGAATCCTAAGACAATAAGTAAGAGAAAATCCTTATTTTAGTGAGAAGTTGAATGATGCTCAAAGAAGGTATTTAGTGTATGATCAAGAATTCTATGTTATAATTCAAGCATTGAAGAAATGTAGACACTACTTGTTATTGGAGATGTTTGTATTGTATGTAGACCACCAAATAATATAGTACCTGAAAAGTCAAGGAAATATGAATTAGACACATATGAGGTGGGTAGAGTTCATGCAAAGTTACAGATTTGTCCTCAATCAATGGAGTGGGAAGTCAAACTAGGTTGCAAATGCACAAGTAGAAGAAGAAACCTAATGATGCAAATGAGGGTGGTTGTAATGGGATTTGATAAATTAAAACATTTGCATGAAGTGGATCCTAACATTACAAAGGCCTAAAAGAAAGAAGATAATTGAGGGTGACTAACGGGTCACTATGTAAATGTGCAAATGTCGTCTCCACAGCGAATGAATGTCGCCTTCCAAGTCTACGAACCCCTTCCGCTTCACACTGCATTTGTTGGAACTTCCGCATCATACTGTGTGTACTGGTGTATGCGTATTTCCATCCTTGGTTCACTGGTTTCGTGGCTCTCCAGATTTCCATGTGATTGAAGAGAGACTGCGTTTGTATTGTTAATGCCATCTCTTAACGTGGCCTGCGTGAGTTTGAAGTATCGTATTTGCCTCCAGCGTCGTAACTGCTCTCACCACGGTGTATTATATTTGAAGATTGGTGGTGATTGTTGTTGTATTTGGCTACGTCTGATAGTGGTTCAAGTACAAATTCATTTGGAGAAGAATTTATCCTATTACGTTAGCCACCAAACATCATTATGGTGAATGCAATCCAATCTAGGAGAGAGAGAGAGGACCTAAAACATCATATTACACTTCTCTCAATAGCTCCAAATAATATATATGTTCACACAAATCATCCAAGGATGGTAATAAGGTAAAATATAGATAAAAACTGTAGCACATAACTAGTCGACCCAAAACATACCATCCAAGTGAATAAAATCAATGCATATCCCCACATGCCAAAGGCAGAACCTAGATACAACTCATCACACTCTTAAAAGTTAGCATATGTCATTAAGATCATAGCACAAGGTGGAAAATAAAGCTCTGTCAGCCAAACTACAATACTTACATAGAAGATAACATCAAACACAATGCAAAACCAAATAAAACATTGAATGCCATGTGAAGTACATAAGGACATTCCCAAAACATCCAACATCATTCCCAAATAATTCTCTCACTCTCACATATATACATGTTAATGAAACACAAACAGACATAGAACACTTAATTGCTAGAATGCTAGGAAGAAAATTTTGAACAAAACATCCATAAATCTTCTTATAGAGCACTTCAACACTAGAAACTAGAACTAAGATAATACACAAACATAAAAATCATGTCCTCCAAGTCACAATTAATGAAACATAAATTTAGAGAAATGTCGATCATTTTCTAAATTAATCAAATTCACTTTTTATAGACAACTAAATTGTCATCAAACAACAATCACTAGCCACATTAGCTACAACACCAAGAACCTAAAAAGATAATATTGCAAAGTACCTAGAGAATAAAAAAATATGTCCAAATATACACAAAAAAATTCTCAAATGTGGAGGATTGTGAAGCATTCTTCTAGCCAATCTTTAAATACTCTTTCATGCATATCATGTATCCTCATATAGAAAACATTCCAAAAGAAACATTAATTTGAACAAAATTGCTAGGGCCAAGGAAGGCACATCTAAGTGTCATCATCATCATCATCAACAACAACAAAATTATACTATTATCACTAACATATCAACACCTCATACTGGATGTAGACATCAGACATAAAGAAGGTGGAAATCCACTCACCAAAGCAACTGCAACATATCTCACTACAAGCTACAAGCTGACAATAATTGACATCATTTCCAACACTCCATTGACATAATTAACAAAAACCAAACAACATCAATGACCATATAATAACTAGTCAACATCATGAGCACATCATGAAGGACAACACATATTGTTAGACATCGGGTTGACATCAATGAAAAAAAATATTGCCAATACTGTTAACCACATGATAGATCCTACATTCTAAAACATACTTCTAGACATCTTTGTAAATTTGAGGCCAAATTAAATTCTCTCTCTTTGAAGCTATAGTCTTGTCAATGCCAAAATGTCTTACTAGCCCTCCAGAATTCTTATCTTTGATCAAAATATCTCTCATTGAACTCTTGAGAATACAAAGCTATTTTCCTTTTAACATGTGGTATTCAGAATGGTTTTCATGTTTCATGTTGTTGATTAACATCAAGAAGTGTAGTTTCATGAAAATTGAATTGGCTTATCTAGGGTTTATGATCTCTATGGAGGGGTTGAAGATGGATCTAGAGGAAGGTTAGAAAAATTATAGAATGGCCTACATTGATACACATTGGGGAGGTAAGAACTTTTCATGGCTTGATGAGTTTGTATTAGAATTTCATATATAATTTTAGCACCATGTGCACACTAATGATGGGGATAATGAGGGGAGACCATAAGGAGTTCAAGTGGATGTCTGAAGCACAAAGGAAATTTTTGTTGCTGAAGAAAAAGGTGATGGAGCAGATGATACCAGCCTTACCAAATTTCAATAAATTATTTCAAGTAGATTATGATGTCAGTGGTAGTGAATCCTAAGACAATAAGTAAGAGAAAATCCTTATTTTAGTGAGAAGTTGAATGATGCTCAAAGAAGGTATTTAGTGTATGATCAAGAATTCTATGTTATAATTCAAGCATTGAAGAAATGTAGACACTACTTGTTATTGGAGATGTTTGTATTGTATGTAGACCACCAAATAATATAGTACCTGAAAAGTCAAGGAAATCTGAATTAGACACATATGAGGTGGGTAGAGTTCATGCAAAGTTACAGATTTGTCCTCAATCAATGGAGTGGGAAGTCAAACTAGGTTGCAAATGCACAAGTAGAAGAAGAAACCTAATGATGCAAATGAGGGTGGTTGTAATGGGATTTGATAAATTAAAACATTTGCATGAAGTGGATCCTAACATTACAAAGGCCTAAAAGAAAGAAGATAATTGAGGGTGACTAATAGAAACAAGCTACTAGATTACTTCATCCAAGATGACATGTTAAAAGGAAAATAGCTTTGTATTCTCAAGAGTTCAATGAGAGATATTTTGATCAAAGATAAGAATTCTGGAGGGCTAGTAAGACATTTTGGCATTGACAAGACTATAGCTTCAAAGAGAGAGAATTTAATTTGGCCTCAAATTTACAAAGATGTCTAGAAGTATGTTTTAGAATGTAGGATCTATCATGTGGTTAACAGTATTGGCAATATTTTTTTTCATTGATGTCAACCCGATGTCTAACAATATGTGTTGTCCTTCATGATGTGCTCATGATGTTGATTAGTTATTATATGGTCATTGATGTTGTTTGGTTTTTGTTAATTATGTCAATGGAGTGTTGGAAATGATGTCAATTATTGTCAGCTTGTAGCTTGTAGTGAGATATGTTACAGTTGCTTTGGTGAGTGGATTTCCACCTTCTTTATGTTTGATGTCTACATCCAGTATGAGGTGTTGATATGTTAGTGATATTAGTATAATTTTGTTGTTGTTGTTGATGATGATGATGACACTTAGATGTGCCTTCCTTGGCCCTAGCAATTTTGTTCAAATTAATGTTTCTTTTGGAATGTTTTCTATATGAGGATACATGATATGCATGAAAGAGTATTTAAAGATTGGCTAGAAGAATGCTTCACAATCCTCCACATTTGAGAATTTTTTTGTGTATATTTGGACATATTTTTTTATTCTCTAGGTACTTTGCAATATTATCTTTTTAGGTTCTTGGTGTTGTAGCTAATGTGGCTAGTGATTGTTGTTTGATGACAATTTAGTTGTCTATAAAAAGTGAATTTGATTAATTTAGAAAATGATCGACATTTCTCTAAATTTATGTTTCATTAATTGTGACTTGGAGGACATGATTTTTATGTTTGTGTATTATCTTAGTTCTAGTTTCTAGTGTTGAAGTGCTCTATAAGAAGATTTATGGATGTTTTGTTCAAAATTTTCTTCCTAGCATTCTAGCAATTAAGTGTTCTATGTCTGTTTGTGTTTCATTAACATGTATATATGTGAGAGTGAGAGAATTATTTGGGAATGATGTTGGATGTTTTGGGAATTTCCTTATGTACTTCACATGGCATTCAATGTTTTATTTGGTTTTGCATTGTGTCTGATGTTATCTTCTATGTAAGTATTGTAGTTTGGCTGACAGAGCTTTATTTTCCACCTTGTGCTATGATCTTAATGACATATGCTAACTTTTAAGAGTGTGATGAGTTGTATCTAGGTTCTGCCTTTGGCATGTGGGGATATGCATTGATTTTATTCACTTGGATGGTATGTTTTGGGTCGACTAGTTATGTGCTACAGTTTTTATCTATATTTTACCTTATTACCATCCTTGGATGATTTGTGTGAACATATATATTATTTGGAGCTATTGAGAGAAGTGTAATATGATGTTTTAGGTCCTCTCTCTCTCTCCTAGATTGGATTGCATTCACCATAATGATGTTTGGTGGCTAACGTAATAGGTCTTGTGCTTATCCTTTGTTTCGGGTAACCTAATTAATGTTTATAATGAAGTAGATGGTGCATATAGAAGATCATTTTGAATTTGTGAAGTGTGGGTGTTAGTGATGCGATTGAGTAAATATGAATATGTGTGAATGTTCTTTGACGATCATATCACTTTTAGAGTTGTGTGATGTGAAGACATTGATAGTGTGGTGGTGATTGTTGTTGGATTTGGCTACGTGTGATAGTGGTTCAAGTACAAATTCATTTGGAGAAGAATTTATCCTATTGATTCAAATGTTGTGATATTCTATTTTTTCCCAGAGACCTTGCACTAGAGCATTGACCATCAACCTATAAGTCCTTTTGTATCTTTCCTTAGAGCAATGAGAATCAACTTGCATCCTTGTTTATCTTGCCTTGGGATAGTGCATCTCAGCCTACAATTCTTTTAGGTGGTAGTGTGCTTCCTTAGTAGTGAGCCTAAAACATATTTGTAATCATTTCATATATTGTGAGTCTACTCTCATTATGGTTTGTCCTTTCTTGAGTTTTCCACATAAATTTGGTGTTCTCTCGTGCATTGTGTCTCTTTGCTTTATTCTTCATTGTCATTGATAAAGTGAAAGATAAGTTGATTGTGTTTTGGAGTAATTAATTTTTTTAAGTTCCGAACTGATTCACCCCCCATCTCAATCTTGAGGTGTGTTCAACAATTGATATCAGAGTTGAGTTTCTCTAGAAGAAGCTTAACCACTTGAGGTAGATCCAAGATGGCACAAGATAGTGTTGAACACCTAACAAGAATGAGAGGGGGGGTTGAATTAGTCCAGAATTTTAAAATAAATTATTAATCAACTTATTTAACCACAATGATCTGATCATAAAACATAAACACATGAACACTAGATTTACGTGGAAAACCCAAATAAGGAAAAACCATGGTGAGAATCTATTTCATAATATGAATAACAATGTTTACAATATTTTAGTCTTGTAGCCAAGAAGTACCAACACCTGAAGGACTTGAAGAACTAAGGCACACTACCTTAGGAAAGATACAAGAAGGAATTGTACAACTAAACAATACTTCTTCAGGAAAAGATACAGACTGCTACCAAATGACTCATTGTCAATCAATAATGAATGAAATAGATGAATTGAAATTGAGAAGGATTATCCTAATCATGAAATTCTCATTGAACAATAATCAAGTGACCAATAACATGGCAAACATCTATAATAATCTTCACTATCACAACACACTATCTTGCATAATATATCAGCTTAAAATCTCTTCTCAAATTTACTTTCTCATCACCACAAACTCAAATATATTTGAAAATCATTCGCATAAAATTCTCACACAATTCACTTCTCCTCCACACACAATTCATCCATCTGCACATCTTAACTATGAGATACAATATTGAAATCCTAATTAAGGGTCGGCCAAAAAGGAATAAGAAATATTACACAAAATAAGGCACCCAAACCTAAAATACTTTGATTGGTCCACTCTAGGAGAAAGAGAGAACCAAAACATATCATAATGCATCATTCTATGAATGATCCAACAATCCACACATGCTAACACATACCCCAAAGGATGCTACAAAGTATAATATATAGACATAATCAACCAGTTGGCCACATAACCACTTCCAATGTAAAATAATCAATGCAAAACTCCACACACCAAGGTGAGACCCAAGTAAACATCTCAACGCTTCTTCCAACACATATCCAGAGGGAACCAAAATCATTCTAGATCACCCTGAATACAAGATGACACAACCAACACCAAAAGAGTATGCATAACAACATCCATCCAGATATCCAAGGTATGACAAAGCATATCCAAACCAATATCCATCTAGATAACTAGGTTTGACATCAATGAATACCATACAAGCTTATGCTAACAACAATCTCCAACAATATCCTCCTTTGTCATTGATTGTAACACCAATAAAGATTGATAATATCACAACTCTATTCCACATAACTCTATCCAATAATCTCACAACTCTCTCCCACACAACTTCCTCCCCCTTTGACAACAATGACAAAGGGTGTTGAAAAAAAAAGAAACATATTAACCAACTCACAATACTACTCTCTCTGAGAGAAACATCAACATTAATCTAAGAGACAAGGATAAACTCTAATTCTCCCCTTGGAAAGATGCACCACTGAAAATACATCTATTTATAAAAAGGAGGGGCAATAACCCCTAACTTCTATCTAAGATACTCAAAAGTATCATTCACCAATGCCTTACTAAAAATGTGTGTTATTTGCTCTGATGTAGAAATATCTTCCAGTCTGATTTCCTTTTCTGTATCCTTATCCCTCAACAAAAGATAATAGATTGAAATATGTTTAGTTCTTGTTCATGCATAATTGGATTCTTTGAAATGTTTATAGAACTAATATTATCACACATGATAGTAATAGCTTTTCATACACTACTCCGATATCCTTAAGAGTCTGGTTCATCCATAAAAATTCAGTACAACAAAATGTTGTGAAATGTATTCAACTTCAATGGTTGATAATGATACAAATTCTTGTTTCATACTCATCCATGAAACCAATCTATCTCCCAAAAAGAATGCTCCACCATTGGTACTATTCTTGTCATCAACACTTATAGCCCAATTAACATCTGTATAAGCCTTCAACATGAAATCTCCATCTTTCTTGTACCATAAGCCAAAATCCTAAGTTCCTTTCAAATATTTGAAGATCCTCTTCATTGCTTAATCATGAGTCTACTTCGGACTAGCTTGAAATATTGAAACCAAACATATAGCCTACATAATATCTAGTCTAGAAGTGGTAGGATACAGTAGTCCTCCAATCATAGATCTTTACTTCTTTTGATCAGCATTCAAAGATGCATCATATTTTCCTAACTTGCATCCAATAGCTAAAGGGGTAGTAATAGGTCTATAATTCTCCATATCAAACTTCTTCAACATGTCTTTAACATACTTAGCTTGAGAAATAAAAATTCCATCATCCAACTGAGTAACTTGAAGACCAAGAAAAAATAACATTTCTCCAAACATAGACATGTCAAATTCTTTTTGCAAATTATTTACACAAGCCATCACTTCCTCCAAAGATATCATCAACATAAAAAACAACAATCAACAAATTAATGCCTTCCAACCTTAAAATAAATATTGTTTTCTGTAGTACCTCTCCTAAAAAAAAATTGTAACAAATATTTGTCTAGTATTGCATACCATGCTCTAGGTGCTTGTTTAAGTCCATATAATTCCTTCTTTAATCTACAAACCATGTCCAAATCATTTGATAATCTGAATCCATCTGGTTGTTCAATGTACACTTCTTCTTTGAGTTCTCCATTCATAAATGCTAACTTTACCTTCTACATGAGAGTAGCCTTTACATATCAAAATTTCCTTGTTTCTTGTGATTTTTCCTTTATCTTTCAATTTGTTCCAGAACACCCACTTCGTTCCTATCACATTCTTATCCACTAGTTTAGGTACCACTTCCAAAGTTTGATTCTTTTGTATTTGATTCAATTCTTCTTCCATATATTTAGCCCAAATTTCTTCTTTTCTTAATTCTTCATATGATTTAGGTTTAATAAGTGAAAGAAAATAGCAATTAGATTTCTCATTTACCTCTATAACATTTCTTCTTGTCTAGACTCTTTTATTCTTGTCTCCAATTATGTAATCTTTTGAATGATTCCTCTGCACATATTTTGGGATCTTAATTGTTTACTCCAGTTCTTTATCCTCTTCTTCTGCTTCATCTGGTTTCACTTCATTGCTTCCTTTCAGAGTTGTCTTTTCTTCTACAACAACATGTATGATCTTAAATTTAGTCTCTTGAACAAGTTCCGGGGCAATCTGATCCCATGCCTTGCATACTTTCACATTTGTACTCTCTACTATCTTGTGTAATATTTTATTGTAACACTGGTAAGCCTTGTTATTCATAGCATATCCCAATAATATCTCTTCATCAACTATGAGTATCAAAATTTTCGAGGTCATTCTCATCTCTTCTGATATAGCACTTACTCCCAAAGTATTTGATTAGGTATCTTTGTATGATTTATCCTTATCTAAACCTTGTTTAGAATGTAACTATTTCTATGCACAACTTCTTTCCAATAAACATTAGCCAAGTTAGCATCTTTTGGCATAGTTCTAGCCATCTCAATAACATTTCTATTCTTCTTTTCTACCACACCATTCTATTGAGAATTTCTTGGAGTAAAAAGATGTCTCCTAATGTCACATTTCTCATATAAATTGTCAAAAGTAAGCTCTCCACCTTTATTTGATCTCAAACATTTGATTCTAGCATCAACCTGATTTTTTACCATTGACTTGAAAATTTTAAATCCTTAAAAAGCTTTAGACTTTTCCCTAAAACATGTAACCCATGCCATTCTAGAATAACCATCAATGAGTATCATAAAACACCTTTCACCATTAATTCCACTTGTCCTTGTAGGACCACACAAGTTTGTATGAATTATCTCCAACAGATGTGACGTAGAATACTCCTTGTTCTTAAAAATTTTCCTTGTTTGCTTTCATAATTGACATTCCTTGCACATAGTGTCAATAGGCTTGATAATCCTTGATAAATCTCTTACTAATTTATATTTATTGATCTTTATCATGTTATCAAAGTTAACATGTCCCATCCTCATATGCCATAACCAACATTCATTAATCTAACTTAGATAATATCTGTTTCCACTTGTCCTAATTCCTTTTTCTACTAACTTTCTAGTTCTACCTTTTTCTAATTATACATCCAATTTCTGTAAACACTTCATAACCTCTATTGCACATCTGATGAACACTCAAAAGACTATGTATCAATCCTTCTACATAATAAACACCATTAGTTTTATGCTTACCATAAATGAAGATTCTTTCTATTCCACAGATTGGTGTAGCTTTCTCTCTTGCAAATTTTACAAATCTAGAAACATACTTCTTCAGAGTGATAAATTTGTCTTTGTCTCCAGTCATGTGATCTGAGCATCCAGAATCAATGATCCATGATCTAGGTTAAATTTTAGCATGTAATGCAGTCTTATCTTCTGGTCTTCTAGTTCTTTCCCGATACTTCTCTTCTATAGATATAAATAAGGATTCTTCATTTGTCTTCAAAATATTCTTCTTTAGATGAATGTGTCTCCATAGAGAAAGAAACTCATTTTCCCTTTATCTCTATCATCTGTTATTTTCTTAAAATTATTTCTTGTATATTTACTTTTCTTTTCATCATCCTCAAGCTTTCTAAAATCTTCTTTGTATCTATATTTAGAAGCATAACGACAAATTCTTATATAATAAAGAATTTTAAGGGAAACTTACCTTTGTACTTGCCAGTTCCTTGCTTCAATCTCGTCGAAGTTCTCAATTATTTCTGGTTCATCTCCTTATATCCTTGAAATATTGAATGCAACTTCTCTTCGATAGGAATTTTTATCTTCTCTCTCTTTGATTTCATAGGCAGATAATGTACCAATAATCTATTTAATTATGTAGTTGTTCAAATCATGACATTCTTCAATAGCACATTTCTTTGGTTTATAGGTTTTTGTCAGTGTAAACAAGATCTTCCCGATAACATCACTTTCTTCAAGCACTCCTCCAACAAATTAGATAGCTTACATTGTATCATTCACTCTATGTATGTAACTTTCAACACTTTCATCATCAACCATTATGAAGCCTTCAAATGTTTTCTTCAAGTTCAAAATCCTTGCTTGTTGAGTCTTCAGATCACCCTTATATGCATAACATAACTTTTTCTAGATTCCCTTAGCTTCTTTCATTCCTTTAACTTGGCAAATACTTCACCACTAAGACAGTTGATAAGAATTGTTCTAGCCTTTTCATTTGTCTCTTGAGCCTTAATCTCATCTAGAGTTGATGGTCCATTTTGAGGTCATTGATGACCTATCTAGATAATCTCCCAAATTCCATTTTTCAATGCTTCCAAATAAGATTCCATTCTTTCCTTCCAATAATTAAAGTTTTTTCCATCAAACATCAAAGATTTAACATGAAGTTCCTACGCCATTTTTAGATCTACCTCAAGTAGTTAAGCTTTCTAAAGATGAACCTTTCTCTGATAGCAATTGCTGAACACCCAACAAGACTATGAGGGGAGGTGACCCAGTCCATAACTTCAAAAGCAATTATTAATCAACTTATTTAATAAAGATGCTTTAATCATTAAACATAAACACATGTACACAAAATTAATGTGGAAAAACCAAACAGGAAAAAACCACAATGAGAATCTAACTCACAATATGAATAACAAATGTTTACAAAAATCTAGGCTTGCAGCCAAGGAGCACCAAAACTTGAAGGACTTGCAGAACTAAGGTGCACTACCTTAGGCAAGATACAAGAAGGACTTGTACATCCAGAAAACACTTCTTCAGGACAAGCTATAGACCTTTTCCAAAGGACTCATTATCAATCAATAGTGAATGAAATAGCTAAGTTGAAATTGAGAAGGATTCTCCTGATCATGAAATTGTTCTTGAACAATAATTAAGTGACCAATAACATGGACAGCGTCTCTAATAATTTCATTGGCATAAGAGACTATCTTGTAGAATATATCAACTTCAAAGCTCTTTTCAAATGGGCTTTCTCATCACCACAAACACAACTCTATTTGAAAATCATTTGCATACACTTCTCACACAAATCACTTCTCCTCCAATATTACACAAAATAAGTAACCCAAACCTAAAATACTTATATTGGTCCACTCCTGGAGAAAGAGGGAACCAAAATATATCATAACACACCATTCCATGAATTATACGATAATTTGCACATGCTAACACATACTCCAGAGCACGTTACAAAGAATAACGTGTAGACATAATCAACTGGTTGGCCACATAACAACTTCCAATGCAAAATACTTCATGCAAAACTCCACATGCCAAGGTGAGACCCAAATAAACATCTCAACGCTTCTTCCAACACATATCTAGGCCAAAAGAACATAATACACTAAACCACAATGCAATTAGTGACATATTTGGAGGGCACCAAAAGAATTCTTGACCACCCTGAATACAAGATGATACAACCAACACCAAAAGAGTATTCAAATAAATATCCATCTAGATAACCAAGGTTTAACAAAGCATATTTGGACCAATATCCATCTGGATAACTAGGTTTAACATCAATGACAACCATACAAGCTCATGCTAACAACAATCTCCAACATATGGATTCTACAAGATTCCCAAGTTTGATGGCTCAAACTACTCTTTATAGAAGATGAGGATTGAATCACATCTAAACTCTATGTACTTTAGGATTTGTAACTCTATTTTAGAAGGTTATACTCCTCCCTCTACTCCTCTTACCACTCTAAATGAGATCAAGGCACATATGAATAATGGAGAAGTAAGGAATATGATCATTAGTGGACTATTTGATAATGAACTTTTAAAGGTGATGGACTAAACATCCACCAAGGATGCATGGGAGAAAATTAGCAGTATTTATGAAGGAGACAAGAGGATAAAGCAAGTCAAATTGTAGAATCTCAAAAGTAAATTTGAAAGCTTAGGAATATCAAAAGATGAAATTATTGACAGGTACATGCATTGGGTAACTGAATTATTTTTTGGAATTAGAGGTGTTGGTGGAGAAATGAAAGAAGATGAAGTTATGAGGAGGGTACTTAGGACTCTTCTTAAATCTTTTGTTCCTAAGGTATCCACCATTAAAAAATAGATATCTGGATACTTATACTATGGATCCCTTACTACATTTGAGATGAGAGAGGTTGAATTGTAAGGAAGTTGCATTAAAAGAAAGTAAGAAGGTTGAACATGATGTTGACCTAGATGATGTAGAAGCTAACTTTATGAGAAGACTACTGATGGGCACTAGTAAATACAAAGGTAAGTTACCTTTTAAATGTTTCAGTTGTGGTAGGATCGGTCATTTTGGTGCTAGATGTCCTTAAAGAGAAGAAAAAAATAGAAGAAGATATGATATAAATAAGAGGATAGATGGTAGAGATAATGGAGATGAGCCTAACAAAAAAATTTTCTCCAAAGAGAGTAGGCATTCATCTGAAGATGAGGACTATGATGATTCTAGTGAAGAAACCCTATTTATGACTATGAAAATTGATGATGAAGAGGAAATTAATATCCAATAGTCTGATGAGAAAAATGAAATATCATTAATTGTGTGGACTTCTTTGCATGCAAAAGTGGAGCCGAATACATGGGTGATGGATAGTGGTTTCTACAATCACATGATAGGTGAGAGAAGAAAATTTATTAGTTTTGAAAAGACAAATGGTGGATCAATTAAGTTTGGTGGTGTAGAACCTTCTCAGGTCTATGGAAAAGGGACAATATCCATTATGGGAAGAACGAGATAGAGGATTTTCTAGGAGATCAAATAATACTGGGTTACACTTTTTGGCCAAACTTAACACTGAAATCAACATTTTGCACCAAATCTTTACTTTCTAACACTTATAACAACTAAACCATTAAGAATTTGAAGATGAAGTAAACTACTAATTTGTGATATTTTTCACATAGAATTTAAATATATATATTTTAAAATAATTAAAAATGAATTGTCCATATTGTTATGTAACTTTTAATAACTTAATATTTACAGTAATCAACACTTTTCAGAAGTGACATTTATTATGTAATGGATAACATTTTATACAGCAAGAAGGAAACTCTATTTTTTATAATATAGATGTGTCACACTAATATCTAGTGTATGGATATTTTTTCATTATTTTTTGTTACATATATTGTTTTTAGTCAATTTTTTAAGTCAGAGTAATTGTAATTTGGACAGAGGTGTATTTGGTAATGCATAACTTTTTTTTGTATAAATTTGAATTAACTTCTTCATTTTGTGTTGAAATGAGGATATCAATATCTAAGGAAAAGATATTTTTTACAAAAAAATTTCTCCATTTTTAATTTTTTCACATTTGTGAAACACAATCCTTAATTTTCGATGAAAAAACTACAGTCATAAGAAATAAAACATAAATTAATTAATAAAATTAAGTATATTAAAAATTATATTATTTTCAAAGCTTATAATGAGGATTACATATTGAGAAAAAAAAACTTTTAAATGAATTCATTTGACCCCCCCAAAATCTAATGTAAAAGTGGTTTTTTATCAACATTTTGATAGGTGCGAAGGAGACTCCATTGCAAGTATGATTTAAGAGTAGAGAAGTTTTATCCAAGGGATTTTGATATAAGAGGCTTTGATCTAAATATATTCAATTAGTTACTTCAAATGGGACCTCTCAAGGCTTAAATCATTATATTTTCCAAAAAATGTATGATTTAAGCAAAAATCAGGATATACCAAAAAGTGCAAGCCACTATTGTGGGATCACTCTTATATATGTTAAGGGTTTGAGGAACAATCTTCTTAGTGTTAGTTAGATGTGCAGTAAAGGATACAAACTTAATTTATGATAAGTGTTGTGAGATCAAGAAAGGTGACTCTAGAAGACTAATTGCAAAAGGAACAAGAACTAATGAAAATATGTACTACTTAAGGAAGCTATAGATTGCAGTTGTTTAATTTCTCATAGTAGTGAATGTTGGATTTGGCACAAGAAGACGTGACACATAAACATTGATAACTTTGTGACAATTAGTTCCACACATGCTATTAGATATTTTCTAAAGATTACCAAATATGCAAACAATGTATGCAAGGAATGTTAGATGGGAAAATTGACAAAGACAAGATTCAAGAGCAAGGAGTTCTCTACTTTGAAACCTTTGAAGCTGATACATATTGATATATGTGAACCTACTAGGACAAGTGCACTTAATAAGTAAAAGTACTTTATAATACTTATTGATTATTATTCTAGAATGACATGGGCTACTTTGTTTAAGGAGAAATTGGAAACTTTAGATAGATTTAATATTTTTAAATTTATGGTTGAAAATTGAATGGATGCCAAGATTAAATGCTTAAAAAATAGGACTATTCAAGAGATGGCTAGAATAATGTTGAAAGATACCAAGCTACCAGATGTTTATTGGAAGTTGCAAATTCTGAATTGTATATTCTTAACAAGGTGAAGGTGAGATTTAATAATTTAAAGATCCCTTGTTATCTTTGGTAAAAGACCCGCTAGTGTCAAGTATATTTAAATATTTGGAAGCACATGTTATATTAAAAGAGATGAAGATTATATTGGAAATTATGATTCAAGAGCTAATGAAGGAATCTTTCTTGGTTACTCAACAAGAAGTAAGTCCTACATATGTTTCAACAAAAGACTCTAGAAGATAGTTGAAAGTGCAAATGTTAAAGTAGATGAGGATTGGGATAAAAATATAGCAGTACTTGAGGATTATGGCCTTCCTATTCTTCCCTACATTGAAGAGGAAGATGGAGAAAGGGAAGAAGAAGTAAAGCAAATAGAGGAAAAGGAATTAGAAAAGATCCCCAAGTCTTTGGCAAGATATGTTCACAAGAATCACTTTGAAGATCATATCATTGGTGACAAGAGTGAAGGTGTCTAGACTTAGAGGAAACTTACCAAGACAAGGGAACAGGTAAATATTTATCTTCTATAATAAGTTGAGCCTAAAAAAACATTTGATGCATGGAAGGAGGAAGGATGGATGAAATCTACGAAAGAAGAAATTGATCAGAATGAGAAGAATCACACATGTGAACTTGTTCCCAGACCTACTAATAAGAATGTCATTGGAACCAAATGGGTGTTCCAAAACAAATTGAATGAAGAAAGGAAAGTGTCGAGGAACAAGGCCTAATTGGTGTTGGCATATGTGTAGAAGTGTGATGACATGATGATATTGTATGTTTCCATTGATGTCAATATGTTGAAGTATGAATCGGTATATTGAAGTAAGCAACCTGGCAAGTGAACCGGTATGATGATACAAGTAAACCGGTATGATGGTACAAGTGAAGCGGTATGATGAAGTGTGAACCGGTTTATGGAAAGTTTGTATTGAGGTTTCTGGTTGATGCATTCCAAGTCTATGTGATTCAACCGACGATATCCTGTGATGGGTTAGCATTGAAATGAAGATCAGATCATGTTGCCATGTCAGCCTTATGCGCGTGAAGGATTTCCTTGAGGATCTTGCATGAAGAAGATTGATCCTATCTACCTCAGAAATGTGTGAAGTCTTAGTAAATGGTGGAGAGTGCATGATGGGTTATCAGCTTCCAGAAGCAGCAAAGAATGAACGATGGAGAACGTCTTGAGATTTGTTCAAGATCATTTTACACTATGCAATGTGATTGAATGGTCAAGATTAGACCGACTGTATTGATAACCTAAATGTTTAGGGTTTAGGGTTTATGCCACCGACCTATCTGTTTCCTATAAGGTCAATGATGATTTGCATTGTGAAGTTATTGGCAAACATTATGTGTGTATCCAAGTGAAGAGATACTTGATTCTTGCTAGATCGGAGAAGTGTGTTGATACCTGCAGAGTGTGATTGCAGAAGTAAAGGAACTAAAATGGATTTGTCTTAGCATTGAGTTTTGTTATCAGATCAGTGTATTACCTGTTGACTTCTAACCATTTCAACTGTTGGAAAATCCCTTAACCAGGTAGCTTTAACATGCTTTTTGTAAATCCTTTAACAGGGTGACTCAAATTCATTGATTTCTTCAAATCCTCTTGCGAGGTAACCTTTAGCAGGGTTCTAACCCTTAACCAGGTATTTAGCCATCCCTTAACTGGGTGATCCCTAGCAGGATCGGTTCCTAGCATAACCTATTGTAAAGTCCTTAACCAGACTAGGCTCCTAACAGAGCGGACTTCAGAAGAGTTCAAAGAACAACTTGTGGGTATTCATCCCCACCGTGGTTTTTCCCAGTTGGGTTTCCATGTGAAAAATCAGTGTGTCATGTGTGATGCTTTTTCATGTGATGATTAGTGTTTTTTGTTAAGTGGTAACGCATGCTGATCCAGTGGTCTTTATATTTCTGATGTATTACTTTTTTATGCATATGAGTGAAGTGGAAAGGAGAGATTAGGTTTTGTGAAGATCTAAGTGTTATCGATTTATGTGTTTCACAGTCTCACTGTGTTTTACCAGTAGTCACCTATTTTGGATCGGTGATATTGTTTACCAGTTAGTGCAGTCTTTGCAGTCAAAGTGGTTTAAGGAAGTTTTTGTCTATACTGATTCACCCCCCCCTCTCAATATCTGTTGAGTACTTATTGTTCATCGTTATTCATCAATTGGTGTGTAAGGGACATTCTCAAGTTGAATGCATTGATTTTGAGGAGAGTTTATCTCTGGTGGCTAGAATGGAGGCAATCAAAATGTTCTTAGCTTTTTCTGCTCACAAAAACTTCAAGGTATGTTAGATGGATGTCAAGTTAGTTTTTCTAAATGGAGAACTAGAATAAGTCTACATAGAACAACCTTATGGATTTGAGTTTGAAAAATAGATTCTAGACATGGTATAAAAATTGAAATAGGAATATATGGTCTCAAGCAATCCCCTAGGGCTTGGTATGCTAGGTTGGATAAGTATCTACTACAAAAGGCTTGACTCAAAAGGTGTAGTTGATAGAAATATTTATTTCACAATTGGGGATGAAATTTTATTGATCGTGGTTGTATATGTTGATGATATAATATTTGGATGAAAATATAAGGCATCTAAAAGATTTGTAGATGAAATGCAAAAGGAATTTGAGATGTCAATTATTGGTGAGTTATCCTTCTTTATTGGCCTTCAAGTTGCTTAGTTAGGTGATGGAATCTTTATTTCTCAAATAAAGTATGTTAAGTGGATGTTAAATAAGTTTTGAATGGAGAATGCTAAACCAGTGAGTACCCCCATGATGACTATTGTTATTTGAGTAAGGATGATAGATATCTGAAGGTTGATCAAACTCATTATTGATCTAGGATTGGTCATTTGTTGTACTTTACTACTTCTAGACATGATACTATGCATGTAGTATGTATGTTTGCAAGGTATCAAGAAAATCCTAGGAAATATCATGATGTGGCAGCTAAAAGGATATTCAAAAATTTGAAAGGGACTCCAGATTATGGCCTATGGTATAATAAGGACATTAAATTCTCACTTATGGCTTACACAAATGTTGATTGGGCTAGTTGTATTGATGACAAAAGAAGTACCCATGGTAGTGCATTTTTCTTAGGAGACAAATTGGTCTCCTAGGTCAATAATAAGTAAGATTCAATTTTCCTATCGATTGTGGAAGTAGAATATATTGTTGCAACATCTTGTTGCACTCAGGTATTGTGGATGAAGAAAAATTTGAAAGATATCAAGGTGACATATGATGAGTCCATTCCTATTATGTGTGACAATATTAGCACAATAAATATTTCAAAGAGTCTTGTGATGCATTCAAGAACCAAGCATATTTATATCTGACATCACTTCTTAAGGGAGAGAGTTGCTAGAAGAAAGTTGGATTAGATTACAAACATATTCACTAAGGCACACCCAAAGGATAATTTGATGCTTCTCATAATTACCCTTACATTTTGTTTGAAAAAATTTGGGTCCCCCATTTTGTTGTTGTTCTTCTCCATGTTTTCCTCCTCTTTTTCTCTTTTCTTTGCATTTTATTTGGTTTTATTTGGGATCTCAAACTCTGGGGAGCCTATAGTTTCCTTATGATTCCTTTGGAACTTTGAACTCTGGGATTGCCCTTTTCTGCTTGGTTTCATTCAAAATCCTGAACTTTGGCATCTCGAGAGTCACAAGAACATTAAGTTCCTGTGACCCCTAGAATCTTGAACACCAAATTTCACTTTCCTTTGGTGCATTCTAGAGTCTTAGACTCCGTGACCATGCAAGGCATCCTTAATGTTCCCTAGAAGGGGGTATTTAAACCTAATGAATCTCATTTTGAACTCATTCTACACTCGACAAGCTCTTGTGACCCTACAATTCCTTCATTTTTTGGTAACTCGTGGTAGTGACTTCTCGAGCTGATTGGAAGCCCTTTCTCATGCAAATTCCTTAATGTTGGAGTGCTTTGTCTTCTCATTTGTGTGTTTTGAGACAGGTATCTCCCTTGGTCTTTCATTGTTCTTGTTTTGCATTTTATTTGCTTTCTATTTTTGTTCTTATTTTTGCTAGGTTAGATAGGTTTTTTTTCTTTGCTTAGATTTGGAATAAGTTGATCTCTTTCATAAAATTTGACATTTGGACTTCTTGAGAATCCTCCTATGCCCTAATATGGCCCTCTATGATCTTGATCCCCTTAAGTTTGAGTGATTTTGATTCAAACCCACATTTTCTCTTTTCATCGCGTGCTCTTGTTTTTGTAGCTTCAAAATCCATTTGTAGGGATTCTCATTAAATACCCCTTCTTGTGAAGACCCTATCTCACCCTCATCTAGGTTGAAAATTGGCTGTGTGGAAATCCTTATTACTTCAAATTTTTGGACTTCAATATCCTCATTAACCATACAAAGTCAAAACAATGATCCTTAAAGATCCTATAATCCTAGGATCCTAATTTAATATTGCCTATAAATCTATGTACTTTATAATTCTAGACTTTAGATTCATGGGAAATCCTTTTCTAAGTTCGACTTCGAATTCCCAAAACGTCGAACCTTGAATTATAGACTCAACAAACTAAATACCTAATTTGGAATCTAGACTCTAGGGAATTTGTCCAAGCCATGTTAAAAATTATTTGTGATAGACAAAAAACCTAGACCCAAAATTGTGAAGCCAATAATCTATACAGATGAATTCCTTTAGAATTTTAGACTGTAGGGAATTTGACCAGCCATTGCTAAAATAGTCTTTGAGAGACCATATCCCCAAACCCTGAGTTCCAAAATCATTGTGTAAATAGATGAACCCTTTGGTATTTTAGACTTTGGAATATCAATGAAACCTTTTCTAATTTGAACCTTGAGTGACTAGAAGCCCAAAACTAGAAGTCCTAACTAAGTGTTTAAAAGTCAAAGTCCTTTGGGATTTTGGACTTTGAGAAACCAATCCAACTCATACCTTTTGAGCATTGCTTTGCATGAAACGGTAAACCTCAAAGTCTGAAGTAGCTTTATAAGAGAGACTTACTCTAGAATCTCAAATTTTAAAGCCACTTGAGAAATTTTTACCTAAGGAACCTAGGATGCGTGAACCCCACTTTTTGCACTTTAACACTAAAAGGCACTTATTTCAAGATTCTACAATCTTGGATACCTAGAAAACTTGTCAACTTGTAATGCGTATATCTTACACATGATTTTAAGAACCATAAACTTTAGTAATAGAATTATCACTTCAGGATCTTGAATCTTGCGGTATCTTTAACCCTAAGTTTTGTAAACCAAAGGTTTATCGAGTCCTCAAACCCCAAATTCTAGAGTTCTCAAAATCCCAAAATCTTGAAATTGAACAAATTTGCAAAGAAAGTAAGTTCAAAGATTAATTCAATGGTATTCTTAGGGATGCATGATAATTGTAATTCCACTTTAAACTTTGCAGGTATACCTAAAGTTCTATGGAAGAAGTAAAGCCACAAGTGGAAGTCACAAAATTTGCAAGGAAGAAGACAAAGGTAGAAAAGAAGATGGAAAAAGAACTCATAACCATGAAGTACTTGTGCAAGGGTCAAGGAACCCTATCCAAATTTGAGAATGGAGTACAATGGGTGACTGATATAAAGATAGGACATATAGACATGGATGCAATAAGAAGAGTAGTGTGGGATCCTAAAGCCACTAATTCATACCAGAAGATAGAAAGATTTGGGTTGGCCCATGGAGCCATTTTTCCTTGAGCTATGCAATCACCAAAACTCATCATGATAGTGGAACAACATTATAACCAAGCCACTAGGTAGTGCACTGATGATAAAGGGAATGAGATTGTGGATTTATCTCCTAGGATGATAGTCCAAACATTATAGATCCTGCAATATGATCAAGTATTGGTGACATGTTAAGAAGAACATTAGATGAGTATGCCAAAAAAGAGGATGGGCATAAAGAGTATTTGAATAAGACTTGGCTCAAACTTCCTCAAAAGTCTAGGAATAAGGTCATTAATAAGATTCATAGAATAAGTTGTAAAGATATAGTGGTTGACCTCATTATAATGCTCAATAGAGTATTCAACAAGGAAGAATCCAAAAATTTTGCCCCATGGATGTACTACTACATCTCCAACATTCTCAAGAATGAACTATTGGAAACTTGAGTTTTTGTATTATATTGTCATTGATGTCAACCTATCTTGTATTGTCATTGATGTTACCATGTGTTGTAAATGAGTTTCTATGTCATGTTCTCATTAATGCCAACATGTCTTGTGTTGTCATTGATGTCACCATGCATTGCAAATTGTCTAGAAAAATATGGTCTATTGTTGTTGAGTAGTTTGGTAGTCTTTGAGTATGTATAAGATGTTTTTTGAAGGTTGGTGTAGTAGAAGGTTTAGTGTGTAGAAAAGATATTTTCGTGTCCTATTGGAAGAATGCTTTGCATTCCTTCGATATGTAAATATTGTGAGTACAATTTTGGGTATAATATTTATGATTTGTGTGTATTTTACTATCAATTTTATAGGTCCTCTATTTCTCAGATGGTTGAGCTAGTTGTTATTGTTTTTGACAATGGAATGTCTATCGGAACTAGTATCACTATTTCTCGACAGTTCTATGATATGTGATTTTCAGTACTATGGCTTGCAGAACATCTTTATTTGATTTTTATAGTGTTTTCATTCAATTTTTTTTATGATGGTTCAACCCAAAAGTGAAGTTATGATATTTGGAGTTCAGTGTTGTCAATTGGTCTAGGTTCCAACTAACTAAGATGATGTGTTCTATCTAGATCATGCCTTTTTTGTCAGGACATATTTTGGTGGTCGAGTTTTGATGTTGACATGTGCCTCACCATGGTGTGTTCAGATCCACATTAAGATGTGTGCATTGTAGAATATTTTTTAGGCCAACTAGATGGAATGCTACATTGTTTATCTACACATTTCATTTGATGCCAACCTTGGAGGATGTGTTAGAATGTGTGGTTCATTGGAATAATTGCAAAGGTTGTGTTATGATGTGTTTGGGTTCTTTCTATCTCATAGAGTGGAATATAGTTGATATTATAGGTCTGGGTATCCCAATTTTTGTAATATTATATATTTTATCTTTGGCTGACCTAGTTTAGGGTTTCAATAAAGTATATTGTATATATAGGAGTGAAGATGTATGAGTTGAGTATGGGATGTATTTGAGTTTATGTTAAGTATATTTGACCAATGTGCAAGCATATTTGATATTGTAAAAGTGTAAAGACAATTGAGAAGAGAGTTGAGATAGAGATTGTGATCAAATATGTTATCCATGATATCGGTTGCTTGACACAATGATTCAAAGATAGTTTCATGATTAGGAGATCTTATTCATTTTATTTTATTGATCCTCTAAACTTTTTGGAAGAAGGTGTGTTCCTTTTGGCAGTTTGTGCAACCCCTTGTATATTTCCCTAAGGTTGTGTCCCTTAGTCTTGCAAGTCCTTTCAAGGGTAGTGAGCTCCCCGACCTTGACCCTAAACATCATAACCATTGATTCACATTGGGAGTGTAATTATCATCATAGTTTTTCCATGTTTAGGGTTTTCCAAGTAAATCTAGTGTTCATGTGTTTGTTGTTATCTTTACTTTAATGTTTCATAAGTGTAGTGATAAGCTAAATGTTGGCATGATTGGCATAACTGATGATGATGTTGACATACCGGTATAAGGACTATTGGTGATGATAGGTATAAGGAATATTGGTGATGATATAGTTGATATGATAAGGATAATGATGGCATGGTGATGTATGACCGATATAGATTGAGATATTGGTTGGTGACTTGGTGACCAGTAATTTGTGTTGACAACTACGAAAATTGTTTTATTCTTGATTACTTTGTCATCTAGGTTTACTGGTATAACCCAACCAGTATTGGATTAAGTTGGTAAGATGAATTGTGCAGCTAACAGAAAAACTAGAAAATAGGACTTTAATCGGTAAACATGAAACAATGTTATACTTAAGCAATTGGTTCTAAAGATTGATGAGGAATTAGGTGTAGTGGTTTGAAACATGTGTTTATATCATTGTAATAAGTCTATGACTAGATACACATCATGTTTTGATAACCTGAAGTCATGTTTGTGATTTATTGTTGTATTTTCAGTAGGGTTTTAGCAGGGTTTTAGAACCGATAACAGGATCTCTTAACTGATGATGCTTTATGGTTTGGCGGTAAAATTCATTATGTCCATAGCTTGATGGTGACATGTCACAACCCATGTGAGAAATTAAAGTATTGTTTTGGCCTGATTAAGGATGGAACTTATTGGGAAGCAACGAAGTGCTTAGCATAATGTTTTAAGGGTGTGACTGCTTATCAAATCGATGTGCGGTGATGTGTTATGATCGTTCAACGACTGTAATTGTCTTGAAATTTGTTGTAATAATCTGTATGATGATGTGTAATGATTTGTGATGATATATGATGTAAACTCATTTGAATCTTGATGTCTCTAGGGTTTTGTAATCGACAAACATGTAAAGTGTATTTAGGTCAGTTTTGATGAAGTTTATTGTGTTGATAATATGAGAAAAGAGTGTGTGGCCGAACCAGAGGTGTGTATCTGCAAGAGTGAAGCGGATTAGAGATGAAGTGGATCTAAACAAGAAAGAAGGAAGTGTTATTTCCAAATTGTTCATTTGTTGTTCCCTAAAAGTTGTAACAGGTTCAAAATCCCTTAACCAGGTAGGTCCTAACAGGCCTTGTTCATGTAAATCCCTTAACCGGGTAGCTCAATAACTTGAGTTTAAATCCTCTTGCGAGGTTGCTTCTAACACGACAAAGATCCTAACAAAGCTCATATTGTAAATCCCTTGACTAGGTGACTCCTAACAAGATCTTCTCCTAACCGGACATCATTGTAAGCTCCTAACTGGGCTAGGCTCCTAATAGGGCGCATTCCAAAAGAGTGCATTATTTTGTTGGTACCAATTCCCACCATGGTTTTTTCCATTTGGATTTCCACATGAAAATCATGGTGTTAATATGGTGATTGATTTGTGTTTGTGTTAAGTTGATATCTTTCTATTGCATGCATGATATGGAACACTTAAATGAGCAGTCTAGTAAATCTAATTAGTAGATTGATTTCAGTGGCTACCGGTACTGGTTATGATTTGTTTTGGTGAAGTATTGATCAGTTTGGTTTAAGATTTTAGTTTCTCATTAATACTGATTCACCCCCCCTCTCAGTATTAATATGATCCTCTAAATAACACTAAATGTGGTTTATATTTTAATAGATCAAAAGTGAAGTGGTCTAGAGGTCCGGACTGATTCACCCCCCTTTGAGTCCAGTGGTGTGTTCAAAAATTGGTATTAGAGCCTGGTTACCCTTAGAAGAGATTAACCACTCGAGGAAGATCCAAAATGGTGCATGAAGTTAATTTCAAAGAACCAAGGTTTGATGACACAAGTTAGTCTTATTGGAAGGATAGAATGGAATGTCATTTAGAATCCCTACTTATTGGAATATGGGAAAGCATTAAGAATGGATATAGTGCTCCAAAAAATGGTCCTCAGACCCTGGATGAGGTTAAGGCACATGAGAATTATTAGAGTTATCTTTTATTAGCTAATAATTATTATTTTATTTATTAGTCTATTATACTCTATGCTTAAGCTAAACTTAGGAATCTTATAATTCTTTGGGGTTTTCTCCTTTAGATTTTTGAGTATCCTCTTTCTCTCTTTGTATTTTCATAACAACTGTAATTATTGAATTGCATTATTGTTGTATAATCAATATGACTCCTCTTTTCTGGATCTTTGAATTCTGGCCTCCATAGCTTTTTTGATTCTCTCCTTCTATGATAGGTTTGCATGTAGGTGATCTTTAGGAGTTGTAGAGTTGATTTTTCCTCAACTCCAACATGGTATCAGAGCTCCAGATTTGCATGCCCCTATTCTCTTCATGAGAGATTTTGGGCCTTGTTCTTCAAATCTATGTATTAGGGGTTTGTGCAGTTGTTTTTTTCCATTTCTGGGGGTAGCTTTTTTTTGGTACATTTTGGTGCCAAAAGGACCTCACAATTGGATTTAGAAGGCCGATTCCATGAATTTTGATATAGAATTTGCCTATTTTTGGTGATAAGGGCATGATTTTTTATTGACACATTTTTCGAGGCACAAAAATCTGTACGACTGTACCTACAAATGCGTTAGAAAATTTCTGTCAAAAAAATAAAAAATAAAAAAATTTAACACTCTTTACACCCTACAAGAGGGGTTTTTATCTTTTGGCCGTAACTTGGGCATACCGAGGCGTGTTTTCAAAAACCTTATATCGTCGAAAATCTCTTTCTGAGCTCTATCCAAATTTGGAGGTTTGAACTTTTGATTTTTCTTTTTCGATTGCAGTTGTTTCTGTCAAAGCCAGAAGTTCCTTTTTGCACTCCGAGAGACATAGCTTGAGCATCTGAACTCCGTTTTAAAAAAAATTTATATCATTGGAAAGTTTGTTCTGTGTTTTTTCCATTTATATGAGTTTTCTTTCCACATTCTGCTCCAGGTATATTTTATTCAGTTTTTTTCTTTTAAGCACTCTAGTGAATATCTTCGATGTGTTAGGTCCTTGGATTTCCTTCTTTGAGTAGGATGTCTCATCTTTGTTTGTTCTTTCTATTTCCAATATTCTCTCTTCTTATCATTGTAGCCTTTTTTTATGCAAACACACTGAGATAAAGAGCCACCATGCATTGTATACTTGGGATCTTGCACATCTTGTGCCTTATTGTACATGCACTACTTATAAAGTGCCATGGGGGTTGATGTTTGCCTTTTGTTTGCCATCTACCTTTTCAAGTGAGTTTTCCTCCCACGACATTAGCCTCATGATATGTGTCAAGTGAGTTTTCCTTCCATGATACTATGTACTTTCTCTGCACCTTCGATATTCCTGGTTCTTCGTCATGCAGTTCTTGTTGGTCATTCTTTCAGTGTCCCTCTCCCTTTTCAGCATTATGGAGAGGTTTTTCCTATTGGTTCTAATGCTTCCTTGGTTCGATTGATCAACTCTTCAAGCTTTGGTGTTTCATGCCATCTATATCTTCGAGTTCAATTGTTTGCCTTTGTTTTCCATCTGATTCGAGTAGTGTCATTTGTGGGCACTCATGTAGATTACAGTCTTCTCTACCTGGTCATATTCTATTTCAGTGGAGGTTCTTCAGATCAACAGTTACTCTTCAATAATATTTGCAACTATTTCATTCTTCAGTGGTGTTCTTCATTCTCTTCTTTTTATTCCTATCTTCTGGAACACTTTTGTTTGGAGGCTTCTTAGTCCTTCACTTGAGCTTTCATCTCTTCTTGGAGAGGATTTTTGTTCCCATAGGGTTTTCTCTTTTTTCTCCACTTTACAGAGATTTTATTGTACTTGGGTACCTCATTAGGCCTAGTTGTCGGGACCCATTGTTGCTTTCCTGCATTTTTTTACATGCATTTTTAGTACTTAGTTGTTTTTTAGCTACTCCTTAATTTCATCTTAAGGGGGGATGTTAGAGTTATCTTTTATTATCTAATAATTATTTATTTAATTATTAGTCTATTATGCTCTATGCTTAAGCTAAAGTTAGGAATCTTAGAATTATTTAGGGTTTTGAGTATCCTCTTATAAGGATTCTCTATTTGTATTTTCATAACAACTGTAATTGTTGAATTGCATTCTTGTTGCACAATCAATATGACTCTCTTTTCTGGATCTCTGAATTCTGGCCTCCATAGCTTTTTTGCTTCTCTCCTTCTGTGATAGGTTTGCATGCAGGTGATCTTTGGGAGCTGTAGAGTTAATTTTTCCTCAACTCCAACAAGAATAATAAAAAGGTTAAAGTTTCCATTATCAACTATCTATGTGATGTAGTATCTTCTATAGGAGTTGAGAAATACAACCCCATAGTAGCCTGAAGATCTTCTGCAAGCCGAATAACCTGTTACAAGGAGAAGCAATGAAGCAAAATCTGAAGAACAAGAAAAACACAGGAAAAACTATTCTCCAAACAAGAGAGCTCCAATTCACCAGAAAAAAGTATGTAATGTGATTCTTACAATGAAAAGAAAGAACTCAACCTTTAATAGGTCAAGAAACCCTAAAAAGGGAAAACCTAGGTTTGCACATAATAATTAATTAAAATAATTAATTATATGTACCTGAAGTTAGCTTAAGTGTAAAAGAGATAAAGGGAACTTAAATAATTAAACAAAGAATGTTTAATTAATCAAGTAAATACCCGAATACTCTAACACCCCCCCTTAAGCTAGACTTAGGGAGAAGCTAAAACCTAGAACAACTACTGAAAGCAATAAAGATGGGTCCCAACAACAAGGCCTGATCAGGTACCCAAATACAATGAAATCTCTATGAAACGGAGACAAAGGAGAAAACCCAATGGGAAAAAACTCCTCTCCAAAAAGAGATAAAAGAACACCACTGAAGCATGAAGAACATGCAAACTCTGTCAAAGAATAACTGCTGATCTGAAGAACATCCACTGAACTAGAACATGACCAGGTAGAGAAGACTATAATCTGCATGAGTGCCCTCAAATGACACTACTCGAATCAGGAGGCAAACAAGGCAAAACAACTGAAATCGAAGATACAGATAACATGAGAAACCAAAGCTTGAAGAGTTGATCAATCGAACCACAGAAGCATTAGAACCAACAGGATAAACCTCCCCATAATGCGGAAGTGGGAGAGGGACAGGAACACTGAAAAGGACAGCCAAAAACAACTGCATGACAAAGAACCAAGAACATGAAAGGTGCTGAGACACATCATCATGAGGCGAATGTCATGGAAGGAACACTCACTTGACAAAGGAAGATGGAAAACAAAGGCAAACATCAACCCCCTCATGGCACTTGATCAACAGTGCATGTACAACGAGACACAAGATATGCAAGATTCCAAGTAAACAATGCATGATGGCACTTTATCTCAGTGCGTTTACATAATTACAAGCTACAATGATAAGAACACTAGAAATAGAAACGAGAATCAAAACAGAGACACCCTACTTAGAAAAGAGATCCCAGGACCTGAAACAACCACGATATCCACCAGAGTGCTGAAAAGAAAAAAACTGAATAAAATATGCATGGAGAAGAATCTAAAAATAAAACCCATATTTCTGGAAAGTACATAGAACACGCTTTCCAAAAATATAAAGTTTTCAAAAAACGGAGGTCGGATGTTCATTCTACGTCTCCCGGAGTGCAAAAAAGAGACCTCATTTTGACTGTAAAAAAAAATAGTCAAACAGAAAAATTGGAATAAATTATCAATACCATGAGGTCGGCCTCGGAACCAGCTTTCTGATGCCTATTCGTTCTCAAAAAAATGACTCCGTATGCCCAAGATAGGGCCAAAAAACCAAACCCACTCCGTATGCCCAAGATAGGGCCAAAAAACCAAACCCCCCCTTGAAAAAGCCAAAAAAGGGGGTCTGGTTGCTTGTTGGTGGTCCGGTGGCCAGTGGGTGGTGCATCGGTGGCGGTCGGGTGGAGCTTTGGTGGCTGGGTGGTGGCCGGGTGGCGGAGCGGTGGCCGGCCGGAAAAAAAATAGGGTGCCGAAGTGGCGGCCGGGAACTGAGCAGCGAGTTGGGGCCGCAGGCGGTGGCGGAAGGCGGCGGGCGCAGGGAGTGGCGGCGACCGGGGAGAGGAGCAGTGGGCAGCGGCCGGTGGGGAGAAGCGGCGGCCGGCGGGAGCGGATAGCGGTCGGCGGGGAGAAGCGACTGGTGGAAATGGAAGCCGGGGACCTGCAGCGGCCGGCGAGGAGAAGCGGCGACGGGGACCGGAGACCGGGCTGGTGGCGGCCAGAGAAACAGCAGCGCCGGCCGGAGAAGCGATGGCGGGGACTGGAGACCGGGCCGGCGGCGGCCAGAGAAACAGCAGCGGTGGCCGGAGGGGGCCACAAGGGCCGGACTGACAGGCCGGACTGACAGGTCTGACAGGCCTGTCAGTCCGATACCCTATGGTACCCACAAAAAATGTGCCAAATTTATTTATTTTTTTCTTAAAAAGAAACAAACCTCCCCTTTTTTTTTTCGCCTTTTTTTTTTATAAAATAAAATTTCGGCCTACATGCCGTAAAAAGGCAAATTTTTTATTTTTTTTTGAATATTTTTCTCGCTCTGCGTGCCAAGGCCGTACGCTTTGGATCTGAGAAAAAAATGCTCCGAGAGGCTCAGGAACCAAAATAGGTCAAATTTTATATGACCATAGGGGTTTTCGGGCCTTCTGAGCATGATGGTGAGGTCCATTTAGGCCCAAAGTGCTTAGGAAAAAATCTCAAACCCTAGGTACATAAAAAATTCCTGAAACCCCAGATCTGCTTCCAAAGCAAAAAATTCTCAAAACGAGAACATGCAGTTGTAGATCCGGAGCTCTGATACCATATAGGAGTTGAGAAATACAACCCCACAGTAGCCTGAAGATCTTCTGTAAGCCGAATAACCTGTTACAAGGAGAAGCAATGAAGCAAAATCTGAAGAACAAGAAAAACACAGGAAAAACTATTCTCCAAACAAGAGAGCTCCAATTCACTAGAAAAAAGTATGTAATGTGATTCTTACAATGAAAAGAAAGAACTCAACCTTTAATAGGTCAAGAAACCCTAAAAAGGGAAAACCTAGGTTTGCACATAATAATTAATTATATGTACCTAAAGTTAGCTTAAGTGTAAAAGAGATAAAGGGAACTTAAATAATTAAACAAATAATGTTTAATTAATCAAGTAAATACCCGAATACTCTAACATCTTCCAAATTTTTTTTTGTTGAAGTCTTTTAAAGAGATCTGGGAAAAGTTGAGTAGTGTATATGAAGGCGATGAGAAGATAAAGAAAGACAACTTGATAAACCTAAAGCGCAGGTTTGAGAAACTAATAATGTCTAAAGATTAGAAAAATAAAATATATATACACCAAGTAAATGAGAGAATGAGTGATATTAAAGGTATTGGTGAAAAATTAGAAGAATTAAAGTTGTGAGAAAAGTGATGTTGACATTGCCTAAATGCTACAAGCCAAAGAAGTATGCTATTGAAGAAAGACACGATCACGAGGGCTTCACTTGTGAGCCTAGGTTATAGCACGTGCATTCATGACATACTAAATAATCCCCCTATTTTCAATAAATATTGACCTAAAATTGTTTTCTGTCACCCCCTCCCAATACACAACCAAAATTAAAAACCCCCCTATTTTGACCATTTATTGCATTTTTTCATAGCTCGAATTAAAAAACCCCTATTTTCACCAAATGGGCTATATATTGAGCTTATTTTTGAGATATTAAACCCTCCAATATGAATGCATGTGATATAACATTTCCTAGCCAATGAAGCCCCCATGTACATGATATGGATCAGTACACTTGGGATCAGTTATATGGATCATTCTGTACCTTTGAGATTGTTGAGCTAGATGATTTACAAAAAGACAAGAATGATGTTGCATTCAAAGCTAGTAGGAAGATTGAAGATGAACCTAAATCTATAAATTGAATGGATGAGATAGAAGAAAAATTTGTAAGAAGATTGTAGAAAGGATATAGAAAGTACAAAGGTAACATACCCTTTAAATGTTTTAATTGTGAAAGAATTGGTCATGATGCTTCTAGGAGTACTTATAGAGGACTTTAGTAAGAGACCTAATGATATAAATAAGATAATAGATAATAGAGATAAACCTAAGAAGACTTTTTTCTCAATGGAGACCTATTAGTCTAAAGAGGAAGACAGAAATGATTCAAATGAAGAAGTGTTGTTTCTATCTATAGGGAGAAAAATGATGTAAGATCTAGTAATTTGAAAGGAGTGAAGGACAGTGAAAAACTAGTGAAGACTACACTACATGTGAAGGTTGACCTAAGGCATGGATAATTGATTATGGATTTTCAAATCATATGATAGGAGATAAAATAAAGTTCATTAATATTGAAAATTATCATGGCGGATTAGTAAAGTTTGCATGAGAGGAATTTGCACCTATTTGTGGTAAATGTAGTATATCAATCAATGGTAACCATAGAATTGATGATGTTTATTGTGTTAAGGGTTTGCAACATAATCTCCTAAGTGTAAGTTGGATGTGTAGAAAAGGTTATAAGATCATATTTCATGGGTCTAAATGTAAGATCGAAAAATGAATTTTAAGAAGATTAGTTGTAGAAGGTACAAGGACTAATGGCAATGGTTACTATGTGAAGGATACAATGGAAGCAATTGTTTACTAGCTCAAGTGTATGAAGAATGAAATTAGACTGTGGTTGGACCTATGAATGATGCTATCCATGCTTATGTAGAAGATAAGGATGCTTTGTAATAAAAAAAATGGGTAAAGATGATAGAAGAAAAGTTGAATCTGACAGAGGAAAATTGGAAATTGGAACCAACCCCTAACTCGATAGACAAGAATGTGGTAGAAGACAAATGGGCATTCATGAAAAAGCTTAATAAATATGGTAAAGAAAATTTCAAGGATGAAGTAAAAACTCCAATAAAAATTCCCTTCCTTAGGTCCAAAACAAGAAGGCTTTTAGGAGGTCTCTTGGTCCTCCTACTTAAATTAGGTATTTTCCATTTTTTAATGGAAATTTCTTATAATGCAATAATTTTGGACATAGAGAAAGTGAATGTAGAAACCATAATAGATCTCACTCATTTAGTGGACAATGTTATTATTGCAACAAGGTTAATCATCGGGCTAATGAATGCAAATGTAGGATGATGTGGAATTTGAATAGCGAGATTCAATCTTTCAATGGATATTGTTATACTTGCAACAATTTTGGTTATAAGACTATTAAGTGCAGAAGTATTAACAAAACTAGTGAAAGTGTTAGAAGAAATAGAAATGTCAAAAGGAATGAAAATGGCCCAAAACAAGGTCTGACTTGTTACAACTGTAGTAAAGTCGGATGCACTACTAGATTTTGTGGAGGAAGGAATGAAATGTTTGTTGGTCTAGCAAAGAAGATTGATGTTAACAAAGAAAAGGAAAAGATGAATATGGCATTCTTGAATAAATCAGAAGAAAAGGTGGAATAAAAGTGTGGGGATGGTTATAACCCCTCTGGTGGTGATGATTCCTCTTCCAATAGCTAGACAATATGCATTTTTTTGGGGGGGGGGAAGTGAAATGAAGATCTTACAACCACCCTTGTGATTTGCATGTTGAGTTGTTTTCAACATAGTAGTAGTTTTGGAAGTGTTTCAAGAGGTTTCTAGACGGTTTTATTGGTTTAGTCTAGTGGAGTAGTGTAGCAACTTTGTCTTAAATCTTAAACAATTGGTAAAAGATGTATGTTTCTTAGAAATTATAGAGATTGTTAGTGCTCTCAATACAGGTTCTAGATCAAAGGAAAGATTTGACCTCATCATAGGTAAGGATTCAAAAAACTACAAAGGATTAATCAAGCAAGTAGATGAAGATGCAATTAAAATTGTAGGAGAGGTGGTTTGTATATAGGTGCTCCTGGAAACTATTATGTTGGGGCAAGTCCGAAAGTGAATATTTTTGGCACATATGTATCAAATGAAGAAGACTAACAAGGATATTGATGAAATCAGACAAAGGAGGAAGTTACTAAAGATAAAGTTACAAAAGATACTCTAGAAGATTCAAGAAGAAATGAGAGATATGAGAAGACAAAAGTGCACATGATAGGAGTGTATATATTGGTGTATTTGTCCAAGGGGAAATTTCAAATCTTTGCTCTTTATTCCTAGATTGATGTAGTTGCTACTCTCAAGAAAGAAGACAAGGATGAGCCTTTCTGATTGAAAGAAAATAATTATAAAAGGATGGTATCCCTTTTAGAGGGAGGATTATAATTATTTGTGATATTTTTAAAAGGGTGAGAATCAAAGTAAGGCTACGGTCTATAGTGGTCTACTCATGGGGAGAAAGAGTTTCAATAGAAGGAAGCATTAATCAAATTTTTCATTCATTGTCCTTGATGTCAAAGGGGAAGAGAGTTTAGCATAGTTCCCTTTGTCCTTGATGTCAAAAGGGGAAAGATATATGGTTTGAGTCCTTTGTTTATTATGGTACACAAGTGTTTCCATCAATGACAAAGGGGGAGAATGTTGGAAACTTGAATTGTATTATATTGTTATTGATGTAAACCTTCTTTAGGTTGTCATTGATGTCACCATGTGTTGAAAATGAGTATTGTCTTATGATATCATTAATGTCAACCTATCTTGTGTTGTCATCGATGTCAACATGTGTTGCAGATAGTCTAAAGAGGTATGGTCTGATGTTGTTGAGTTGTCTAGTAATGTTATTGAATAAACATGAGATTTTTCTAGAAGGTTGGTATAGCAGAAGGTTTAATATGCAAGAAAGAGTTTTCAATGTCCCAGTGGAAGAATGATTTTCATTCCTCCAATATGTGAAGATTATGGAGTATGGTTTTGCATATAACATTTATGTTTTGATTAAGTAAAAGCAGGTTTTGAAAGGAACCCAAACCTTTTACAAAGCAGGAGATATCAAAAGAACTAGAAAAATCCGTGCCTAATCACTTCAAAAACTAAAACAGATCCCAACCGAACAAAAAGGGATCACAACCCATATTACATAACATTACATAAAAAACCAAGAAAGGACAGCATTCGGAAAGCAAAACGACAACAAAAAGATAGAAAACAAAACCACTGCCGAGACAAAGACAGAGACAACTATATACTTTTCATGATATCCTCAGCATGGACAACCATCTGCTTCATGTTGTCCGCCGAAGTCTTTAACTCCTTGAGCTCACGACCTTTGATGTCGCCCTTGATCCTTGTATTATCTTTGGTCCTCTTCTCTTGACCTTTTTTGTCTGGTTGTTCCTTGTCAACATCCTTCTCTATGTTGTTCTCAAATCTATTGATCAAGATGATCATGTTATCCACCGAAGCTTTGAGGATCTGGAAGTTTTGTTCTACAATCCTCTTAACAGTGAGTTCCATCTTATCAATTCTGCTACCCAGGTTGTTCATAGGAGTTTCCATCCCTTTCACCTCCTTATTTTCTTCCATCTCTTGAACCTTTTTTTCAGTGGCAATAATTTTACCCACCATGCTTTCAATGGCTTCCGCATTGTTAATTGCAACTGCCAATTATTTAACATTTTCCATCAGGGGTTTCTTGCTAACCATTGCTCTTTTGATAGTCATCATATCTTTCTTCAAGCTATCTATTTCCTTTACCATTGAACCAACGGTCTCACAGAAGCCCTTTATAGTCGCATTTTTACCACCACAATCACTAAGCTTACCAATTTTGTCCTCTTGATCCTCTTTCTGCATACTTGGGGTGTTCAAACCCTCAATGTTGCCTGTGACTGGATTCACCTCCCCCTCCTTATCCTATCCCTCATCTTTTTTATTCTCCTTTGCCTCCTCTTCAGAATCAATCAAAATTTGGCTAATATCTTTATTTCATTCCTTGCTAATCTTATTCCTCTGCATTTGCTTTCTAGTAGCTTTCCCTTTCTTTTTTTTTTATAAATTTCCCTTCGAAGGATTCGGCCTTAGACTCTGAAATATTTGAATCCACCACGATCCTTTTCCTTTTATCCTTGTTCCTAACTTTTTTGCTATCCTCTTCTGATTCGCCCTCAGTCTCCGAATCAAAGTTAAAGCCACTGGCTTCACTCTCAGTGTCCTCAACTCTTGCATATTTGCCTTTAATGGGTTTTTCAATGCACCTCCCTTTAAGAACTTTATAGACAAGAGCCATAAGACCCTAGTGAAGGGCATGGTCACCTTTGGGATCTTTATGAATCTCCTTGATAGTGTGGTCCATGGAGCAGGATAGATAATATGGCAGGCTCACCTTTTCCCCATGGCGGAAATGGTTGAGCAAAACAAAATGATGACCATAGGCTCTAGTAAACCTACCATCCAAAGTAATATAGGTGATAGTAGTGAATAAAACAAAACTCCATGACCTGCATATCCATTTAGGGGGATGATAAGAATTGTCGACTTTCACCATCTTCTTCCTCTCATCATCTGTGACAGGGAATTTGTCCGCTGCTTTATCAGAGATGCTGTGGTCCCTATAAAATTTCATGCCCTCAGTCATCATCCCCATAGCTTTGAAATAATCTCCTCATCATCAGTCATCATCTGGTACCCGACCAGGATTTTTCCATTCTTCCAATTCTTAATAAAATGTTTGGCGACCGCAGGATCTTTCCCACTAAGCCTCTCCATAAACACACTTAGACCCCCCTCCTAAAGGATATCCCACACTTCCCTAGTCTTCCTCCATTCTGAGCAAGAGGTAGGTTCGAGCCTTTTTTTATTTCCTACCATTTTTCCTTCGCTATCCTTGAATTTCCTTCTCTCGGCTCCAAATCTTCTTCTCTGGTTTCTGTGGATGCCCTAAAAAAAGCCCAGAATCCATGCCAAACAATAATGAAAAGACACTTGAATAAATACTCATTACCTCTGTAATAACATTGCTTCGAAATAAGAGGATAATGCATTTAGAAATTATTGTTGATAGTGCCACGTTGCCTTGTCTGGATACGGTCCAGATCAAGCAGAGATTTCACATCATATGCGAGCTCACTCTCACCGTAAGTAGTAATAATATCTTTCATTTGGCATGCCAGGTTGGTTGCCCAGTTTGCACATGAGTTTTCTTCCCTATACACGTGTGAAAACACACATTTCAAATTCCTCACTAATTTTCTTAGCCGCTTTGATAGCATTTCTTATTAACCAAGAAGGAGGGAACTTATTTTTCAAACAATTGATTATATTCAATGAATCTCCTTCGCACCAGATTCTAGTGCAGTTGGCTTCTTTAGCCAAGAGCATCCCATGGTATGCAGCCATAGTCTCAGCTACATGATTTGTCTGATTTCCTATGGGTATACATTTATAATTTTGTATTTTCCCCATTCGTCCCTAAGGACCACCCCACATCCTGCTATACTAGGATTTCCCTTTGATGCACCATCAAAGTTTATTTTCATCCATCCGTTGGGTGGGCTTACCCATATCACACCCTCTCTAGGATTGTTCTGAAAGTGTTCTCGATCTTTTAATCTCCACTTCTTGAAGATTGTTTGATCATCCTTGTCTTGAAGGTTATCAATACCACCTATTATATTTATATTTTCCACTATATTTCTTTTTATTTTCTCAAACAAAGTTTGAGCCTTAGACACCTTCTCTCTGAAGACTCTTTAATTTCTCTCTTTCCATATACCCCAACACATATGGGGTAAAGCTAATTTCCACAACAAAGTAGTAAATTTGTTCCTTGAAGGATGATGCCAAGAATTAAAAACCTCTTGAACTGACTCTGGGAAACTCCAACTGATTTTGAAATGATCCAGACATCTTCCCCAGACATGAGCCGAAAAAGGGCAATGAAAGAGCAGATGGTTGATGGTCTCCTCACTTTGCATGCAAAGAAACCAAACACTAGGCATACACATACCTCTTTTTCTGAGGTTCTTAATAGTTAGAATTTTATCTTGAAGGGTTGTCTAGAAAAAAATATTAATCTTAGGGTTAAGGCCTTTCACCCAGGCCTTAGCCTAGCATGGACTTTCCATTTTAGAATACTGATGATAATAAAGAGAAGCCATAATGAATTTACCATTTGCTATGAGTTTCCAAATTAATTGATCTTCATCTTCCACCACAACCATAGAGTTCATAATTTTGTTCAGACTTCCCAAGGACTGATCCACCTGAGATAAATCCTTCCACTGTCCATCTTGCCAGTAATCACCCACCCTTGATCCATATCTTTCCTTGCACTAGTTTTGGAATCTGCTCCACTCAGGACTTTCAATCAAAGGGGAATCAAGCAGCCAAGAGTCTTCCCAGAATTTGATAAGGTTCCCTTTCCCCATCTTCCATTTTGCACCTCTGATAATTAAATCTCTTGTTCTAGAGACATTTTTCCAGATATTGGAGCCAATTGGGATATTATCTACTTTGAGGAAGCTTTGAAGTGTGGGACATTGCCTTTTATACTTGATATCCCATATCAATTTCCAATCTCCCTGGTTTTTATACCCTCTCCAGATCTACTTGGCCATAAGGTATTCATTCATGTCTCTTATTCTTCTAAGACCCAGACCTCCCTTTCTTATTGGCTTACAGACCTTGTCCCATGCAATTAGATTCATTCTCTTCTTCTCCTCAACCCCTGACCACAAAAAATTTCTTTGGATCTTTTCAATAGCCTCCGCATACTTGGCAAGAATCCTGAATAGGCTAATGGCATAAAGAGGGATACTTTGAAGATTTGACTTCAACAATTGAACCTTACCAACTTGGCTAAGAAGAGAGCCCTTCCAGCCAGCTAGATTCTTTTGGAATTTATCCACCAAAGTTCCCTAGTAAGTGCCAGGAAGATCATGGCATAAGGGCAGACCCAAGCAAGATGCTGGAAGACTCCCCAATTGACATCCCAAGATATTACTTATTTTAATCTTTCTTCTCTCCAGAGTATTGATAAAGTAAACAAAAATTTTAGTCCAATTAATAAGCTTCCTAGTAGCTGATCCATAACTATCCAAAGCTTTCTTTAAACTTTTAGAGTCCTGCACTATAGCCTTCCCCATAATTATAGAGTCATCTACAAACTGCTGGTGGGAACAGACTTGATCCGCTGAAGATGGTTCAAACCACAAAACTCCCCCTTATTGACCAACTTCCCTATACCTCTTCCTATACATTCCGCCATGATAATAAAAATAACCAGAGAAAGGGGATCTCTCTGCCTGAGTCCCCTTGAGGACTTGAAGAAAGGGGAGGGAGATCCATTAATCAAAACAAAAAAGAAGCCGAAGAAACTAATTGCCTATAAGACTAATACTTCTAGAACAAAAAGCAAAAATTGAGAGAACTTCCATCATTAAGTCCCAATCCACTCTATTGTATGCTTTAGATAAGTCTAGCTTCAGAAGAAAGCCTTCCTTTTTAGAATTAGACAAAGAATAAATGTTTTCATGGACTAAGATAATTTAATCCAAGATTTGTCTACCGGGGACAAAACCACTTTGCTGAGGAGAAATGATAGAAGGAAGCAACTTCAGGATTCGCAAGGTTAGGACCTTGGAGATAATCTTGTAAAGAGAGTTGCAAATACTTATAGGTTTGAAAAGATCCATGGAATCAACTCCCATCTTTTTGGGAATAAGAGCAATAAAAGTGCCATTTATCTCTTTCAAAATTCTTCTAGCACCAAAAAACTCTTTCACAGCTCTGGACACATCATCTCCAATAATATGCCAATACATTTGAAAAAAGAACATGGGGAAGCCATCCGAGCCTAGCACCTTATTGCCTTCAAAGGAATTGACAACTTTTAGAATCTCATCATTGGAAGGGATAGCAATCAGGTGAGAATTCTGATCAGCCTCCAAGATAGTAGGGATACAATCTAGAAGGTTCTTTTGGGCCTACTTATCCAAATTTTGATCCTTAGCAAGTAGATTGGAGAAGAACTCCACTACAACCCTACTCATAGATTCTTCCTCTTCAACTCTTCTGCCATTCACTTTAATCTGTGATATTGTATTGATGGCCTTATGTTTTAGGGTGGACATATGGAAGTATTTAGTGTTTCTATCCCCTTCCTTCAACCATACATCTCTTGACCTTTATTTCCAGATAGTTTCTTCTTTTGCTATTATGTCATGATATTTCATAAGGATTACATCTTCAACATCTCTTGAAGTATTAGTATATCCATTATTCTGAATCTCATCCTGAATATCTTTTAGCTCTGAGAGAATTGTAGCTTTCGAGGCAAAGATATTACCAAAGCATTCCTTATTCCACCTCTTGGCATTTTCTTTAACAAACTTCAACTTTTTGACCACTTTATACATGGCATTCCCTTCTATACTGACCTGACACCATTCCTTGATCTTGCTTTCCATATCCGGGTGTTTGGTCCACATTCTCTCAAATCTATAAGGGAAATGTCTTCTTCTATTCTTAGCCTCTACCGTAAAGGATATAGGGTAGTGATCTGATCCTGCCCTTATATGAGAAGATAAAGAACAAAAGTAAAAATTAAACCAATCTAGGGAGATAAGAGCTCTATCAAGTCTAACCTAAATTAAATTCTCGCCAGTCGTTCTATTAGTCTAGGTAAATTTAAATCCTTGCACCTCCAAGTCATGGAGAGCATTATTATTGATAAAGTCCATTAATTCCAATCTACTATCCAGATTAGTTTAGCTCCCTCCCTTTTTCTCATTTTCCTTCAGAGGGGTATTGAAGTCCCCCAAAATCACCCAACTATCTTGAGCAAACCTACTTCTTAATAAAGTAATTTTATTCCAAAAATCACTTTTTCCAGTCTTAGTGTTAGGAGCATACAAATTAGTTAAGACCCATGAAGTGCTATCTTTCAGATGCTTAAATCTGATACAGGCCAGATTGTCGTCCTGAATCAACATTTCTCCTTCAACATTATTTTTATTCCAGAAAGTAACAATACCTCCCAAGGCACCTTCTGAACTGCCACCACTAACTCCTCCATTATTGAACATCTTCAAATCCTCTACCTTATCTTTAGACATCTTGGTTTCTTGAATCAAAAAAATATTCGGGTTTTTGTCTCTAATCATACTTTTTATTAAATCATGTTTGTGAGGATTATTCAATCCTCGAATATTCCAAGAGATGATCTTCATGGTTTTTTGCAAATACCTACCTCAAAGATGGTTCTTTGAGTTCCATCTGCAATGTTCTTGCTTGTTTCCATTGTCCTCTTCTTTGCATTTGAATATCTTCCTGGAGAGCTATGTTGCACCCCTACATCCCCAAGCCTACTTCTGGTATTTCTAGTTGATGTGTTGTTATTGATATTGCTATTATTCTTTTTTTTTGCTTGATTTTTATTTTATCCTCCGCTGTTTCTTCTTCCTCCTGTTTAGACTCACTCTTTCCCAGTGCCTTTTTGATGTCTTCCTCATCTCCCCATTTTGGCTCTTTATCCTCTGGAAAAGTCAACTTCACCTTAGCTGGAGAGGCTAATGAGATCTCCGACATCTCTTGATCCAGAATGTTATCAGGTTGAGCATCATGGATCCAGTCTATTTCATTTTCTAATTTAGGAGAATTAGAAACTAAGTTGAAATTGTCTTCTTCCTCTTTATTGTCTTTGGATTGATTATCTCCATTATTCTCATCATTATCTGAGTTTTTCTCTATCTTCTCCTCTTCTATTTCCTCATTTTGGCTGCTAACTTGTGCTTTTCTTTCTCTATAATCCGAATCCTTGCCATTCTGCTCCTTCTCCTGATGAGCTATTTTTTCATTGTCTTCTTTCTTCAATTCATTTCCCATCTCTTTGATGATTTCTTCCTTTGTTCTACCAACCTGGGACTATTTTTCTTAATCTTGATTATTAGATTCTGAAGCTTTCAAAGAGTCGTCTACTTTTTTCCACACTTTAGGTTGGGATTGAGGTTTGACCACATTGCTAGGACATTTTTTAGCCCAATGCCCAACTTTGATATAATGTTTATGTTCTGTGTGTATTGTACTATCAATTTTATAGGTCCTTTGTTTCTTAGATGGTTAAGTTAGTTGTTGTTTTTTCTGACAGTGCAATGTCTGTCAAAACTAATCTAGAGAATGTTCAACAATTCTTTGGTATGTGTTTTCTAGTATTGAATCCTAAAGGACATGTTTATGTGATTTGTGTTGTGTTCGAAGTCAATTTTCTAGTGATAGTTTGGCCCAAAAGTGAATTTATGATGTTTTAAGTTCAATACTATCAGTTAGTTTAGGTTTCAGCTGACAAAGATGATGTCTTCTATCTGGATCATGTCTTTTTGGTCTGGACATATTTTGGTGGTTGAGTTTTTATGTTGATATGGATCTAACCATGGCATGTGCAGATCAAAATTAAGATGTGTGCATTGGAGAATATTTTTTGACTGACTAGTTGGTGTGCTACATTGTTTATCTACATGTTTAATTTGCTACCAAAATTGGAGGATTTTTTAGTGTATTTGTTTTATTGGAATCATTTGGAAAGGTTGTATTATGACGTGTTTGGGTTTGTTCTATCTCCTAGAGTGGACTACATTTGATTTTATAGGTCTAGGTGGCCCAATTTGTGTAATATTGTATATTTTGCCTTTGGCCAACCTAGTTTGGGGTTTCAATGAAGTATCTTGTATATATAGCAGTGTTGATGTATGATTTGAGCATGAGATGTATGTGAATTTATGTAAAGTATATTTGACTAATGTGAAAGTAGGTTTGATATTATAGAATTGTGAAAAAAAGTTGAGAAGAGAGTTGAGATAGTGATTGTGATCATATATGTTAGACATGATATTGGTTGCTTGACATAGTGGTTCAAGGATAGTTTCATAATCAAGAGAACTTATTAATTTCAGCTCATTAATCATCTACACTTGTTGAAATAAGGTGTGTTCCTTTTGGTAGTTTGTACAACCCCTTGTATCTTTCCCTAAGGTTATGTGCCTTAGTCTTGCAAGTCCTTTCATGGGTAGTGAGCCCCTTTGCCTTGAGCCTAAACATTGTAATTATTGATATATATCATGAGGTAATTCTCATCGTGGTTTTTCCCTATTTAGGTTTTTCCACTTAAATTTGGTGTTCATGTGTTTGTTGTGTTATGTACTCTCATGTTTCATAATTATAATGATACGATAATTGTGGTTTAAAGTTTAATAGATCTAAAGTGAAGTAATCTTGAGGTCCAAACCGATTCACCCCCCTCTCATTCATATGATGTGTTCAACATGAACATCAATTTGATTGGGGCCAAATAATATCTGATAAACTAAATGATAGGATTTACAAAATTTAGACATCAAATAAGGTCTGTATGACTTCTTATGTGATATGGTTGTTTATAAGGATGGGACATTTCAAATTTGACAATATGGTGAAGATCAATTCTACTCATGTTGTAAGGGAGATTTACCAAATATTATCAAACTCGTTGACACTGTGTGCAGGGAATGTTAGGTGGGAAAGAAAACAATGAAGAGATTCAAGAACAAAGAATATTCTACTAGAAAACCTTTAGAGTCGGTTCATACAGATCTATGCAAACCTACAAGAACAATAGGACTGAATGGTGAAAGGTATTTTATGTTTCTTATTGATAATTATTCTACAATGTCATGTGTTATTTTTTTAGAGAAAAAACTAAAGCATTAGAAAAGATTAAAGTATTCAAGTCTATGGCTGATAATCAAGTTGATACTAGCTGAAATTTTTAAGATCTAGTAGAGGAGGAGAGTTTGTACATCAAATGAATTTGATAGATTTTGTGAATATCATGGTATTAGAAGATATTTTTCTGCTCCTAGCATCCATCAACAAAATGGAGTTGTTGAAAGAAAGAATAGGATTGTTGTTTAAATGGCTATAACTAAGATTAAGGATGCTAACCTACCTAATGTGTATTGGAAATAGGTTGTGCATAATACTATTTGCATTCTTAATAGGGTTTAGATAAGAGTGAATCATACAAAGTCACCTAATGAGCTATGGAATGGATGACCCCTACAATCAAGTATTTTAAATTTTTTAAAAGAATGTGCTACATAAGGAGAGATGAAAAAGGTCTAGTGAATTTTGATACAAGGTCAGATGAAGGTATATTATTGAGATATTCTACAAAAAGTAAGGAATAACAGTGTTATAAAAAAAAGCTAAACAAGATTGTGGAGAGTGAAAATGTCAGATTTGGTGAGGAATGAAATCAAAATGAGATTATATCTAAATCAGAAACAAAAATAGAAGTTATCCTAGATGTTGTAGAAGACAAAGATGCTCTAAAAGAGAAAAAAGAAACAAGTACAAAAGAAAAGGAACCTTAAAAAACTCCTAAGATGCTAGCAAATTATGTATGAAAGAATCACTCAGAGGAACAAATCATTAGAAACAAGAAAAAAGGAGATCGAACAAGAAGAAGACTTAAAAAACTTGTAAACAAGAAAATTATTGTTTCTTATCTTAGGTGGAACCAAAGACCTATTCAGAAGATATCAAAGATAAAAAATGGATTTAGACAATAGAAGAGGAGCTGAATCAAATAGAGAAGAATCAAACATGGGAGCTAGTACCTAGACCGGTGGATAAGAATGTGATAGGAACTAAGTGGGTGTTTTGGAAAAAGCTAAATGAAGATGCAAAAGTCACAAGGAACAAGGCAAGATTGGTGTGTAAGGGTTATTCACAAGTTGAAGGCATAAATTTTGGGGTGTCATTTACTCCAGTTGCAAGCATGAAGGCTATATGGATATTTCTTGCATTTTATTCTTACAAGAAAAGGTATATTAGGTGGATGTCAAGTCAACATTCTTAAATGGAGAACTTAAGGAAGAAGTATACATTGAACAACTAGATGGATTCAATTTGTTATAAGACCTATATCTAGTTTGTTGATGTGGAATTTCTCAATGAAGTGAGAAATTCCACTCACAAGAGCCAGTTCATACAAAATAATTTACAAATACAAACTATGACTATTTTTTATTAATAAAATAATAATATTTTATAGCTTTCAAGAGGAAAACTTCCTCAACAAATGAAGAGACAAACTCTCCTAAATGAGAAGTAACTTGAGAAAAGATCTCAACTAGCCCAATACTAGAAAACAAAAATATTTAGTCACAACGAACCAATAATAATAATCTCCTAATACAAACAATTAATGGAGATACTAATTACATATTCAAATTGTATGGAATATAATTCTTATCATTTGCATACTAAAAAAGGCACTACTCAAGCAAGCTCCTAGAGCTTGGTATGCAAGATTGGATAGGTATTTTTGTAGATAAATTTCAGAAAAGGTATCATAGATAGAAATCTTTATTTAAAAGTTGAAGGTGATAAACTATTGGTTGTTGTTGTGTATATTGATAATATAATATTTGGAGGAGATGATAATGTATGTAGTAATTTTGCAGAAGAGATGTAGAAGTACTTTGAGATGTCTATGATAGGTGAGTTATCAGTTTTCCTTGGTCTTCAAGTTACTCAATCCAGAAAAAGCCATTTTTATTTCTTAGACCAAGTATATCATGTTAGGATAACCGATGAACAACTATGAGGGATGGGGGGGGGGTGAATCAGTTGCTGACAGATTATATTAATTAATCCACTTAATAACCTTTAACTGGATCACATAAACATTAAGTATCGGGATAGCTGAACCAGATACTGGTAAGCAATAAAACTTAAGAATGAAACAGATAATCAACACAATGCAACCATACCACATAACACCATGATTTGTACATGGAAAACCCAGAAAGGGAAAAACCACGGTGGGAAGCTTACCCATAGTCAAATGATACTTCTGTAGAAAGTATGTGATACAATGAGGGGCCTACACATGCAAGAAGGCACACTACCTAGAGCATACTACTCATTACAAAAGAGTCTCACTAACTACAGAGAGGTTATAACCACCTCAACATAAATGGACAACAATCCAAAATAATGAACTGCTAGAGATAGCATCTACCATGCATGATTACAGTCCCGATTAAGCTCAATATCAGAGGCCTTTGACCTCTTCCTTAATCCCAATTCGATCACCTATGATCGACCAAATCTCCTTCGCATATGATATTACATTCTATGACCACGATGCATTATTTACATTGAGATCTTACATCAATTTATACCAACCCTAAGGCCTAAACCAATTAGGTCTGCCACCTAAAAGATATTACAATAAGAGCATTACATATATCCATATTATAATGATATGCCATGTTGTCTTAAGACCAAAACAACAATAACCAATCCATAAATCATCCCCGTAACATGTAGAGAACACGTTAACATGATACCGGTCCATAACCTAGATAGGCACCAGACCTAATCTGGGTCCACCATGCCAAAGCCATGTCTTCAATTAGTTGAGGTACGATCAAAGAACATCTTCAGCATCCTGAAATCCATCTAGAAGCCACACCAACACCACTTATGCATCCTGTCAAGATTTCTCAGTGAAAGCTCTGTCGGTTAAACCTTAAACCCATGCTGGTAAAGGTTTACAAGAGTGTATGATACCATCCGATTACCAAGTCAATACCAACTGACCAAAACATGCTCCATAAGCATGTAACACATCAAATCAAACATACTTCATTGATCCAAACATGTCGGAAGTGTCCAACAGATAGTCTCTTCTACCGGTAACACTAGATCTTCTACCGGTAACCAAAACCTGTCTGTCGGTAACCAGAACTTGTCTGTTGGTAACCAACCATAACAACTAGTGTTGAAGTCAATGAAAAAACATGAATGCAACACATAATCAATTCATCTATAATGCCAACAATCTCCCCCTTTGGCATTGATGGAAACAATAGATCTGAAAAACATCTAAGTACCAAGAAATGCCAAACAAGTCTCCCCCTGTGGAAGACAACCAACAATCTCCTAAATATCAATAACTCTCCCCCTATGAATAATATCTCTATAAAGTTCTGAATTTATTTTTTCACATCACTATCTCTCCCCCTTTGACATCAATGCCAGAAATTTGACAAAAATATCAAAGCAAGAATGTAAGCCTCTGAATCTCAAAGCTGACTACTCCCTCTGAGTAGTAGCACCACTCATCAGTGCCAGAATGAATGATATCTATGATAATGCATGTCGGACTGATGACATACTACATCAATCAAGTCTCTGTCAGAGGGGCATAAACCCCTAACCTGTCTCTCAAATACTCAAATGATTCCTTAGACAACGGTTTAGTGAATATATCTGCAATCTGCTCTTTAGTGTTCACATAAACCAATTTGATTTCCTTTCCTTCTACCTTGTCCTTCAGAAAGTTATATTTTATTGATATATGCTTAGTCTTAGAGTGAAATATCAGATTCTTAGAGATGTCAATAGCTGCAGAGTTATCAAAGTAGATAAATACCGGTTCACTACAATTTACCTTGATATCCTTCAACATTTACTTCATCCATAAGACTTGAGTGCAATTAGTTGCTGCTGCAACATATTCAGCTTCTGCAGTAGATAAAGAAATGCATGATTGTTTTTTGTTGATCCATGAAACCAATTTCTTTCCAAGAAAGAAAGCTCCACCAGAAGTTCTCTTCCTGTCATTAGTATCTCCTACCCAATTTGAATCAGTATATGCACATAAAGTGAAATCATCATTTCTAGAATACCATAAGTCATATTCTGTTGTTTCTTGCAAATACCGAATATCCTCTTTACTGTACATTCATTATTTTCTTTAGGATTACTTTGATATCTTGCAACAATACTTACTGCATTCATAATATCTGGTCTAATCCGAGTTAGATATAACAAACAACCAATCATAGACTTATACCTTGTTGAATTTATCGGTGTAGATGTATCTTTGATAGATAATTTCTCACTTGTCACCATAGGAGTACTTACTGGTTTGGAATTATCCATACCAAACTTCTTCAACAATTCCCTCAGATACTTAGTTTGACAGATAAAAATGCTTTTGTTAGTTTGAGTAATCTGCAAACCTAAAAAAAATCTCATCTCACTAATCATGGACATTTCAAATTCATTCTTCATATTATTAGAAAATTCCATGCACAATTTATCTTCTCCTCCAAAAATGATATCATCAACAAATACTTCAATAATCAGAATATCATCATCAGTGATCTTATAATATAAATTACTATCAGCACTGCCTTTAGTAAAACCAAGCTTCAAAAGATATTTATCCAACCTTGCATACCAAGCTCTAAGAGCTTGTTACAATCCATATAAAGCTTTCCTCAATATGAAAACCATATCTTTATCATCTGTCAGTGAAAATCCATAAGGTTGCTCAATGTATACTTCTTCCTCAAGTTCACCATTCAAAAATGCACATTTAACATTCATTTGATAAACCTTATAGTTCTAATAAGCTGCATAGGTAAGAAATAGTCCAACATCTTCAATTCTAGCTATAGGTGCAAATGTCTCACCATAATCAATTCCTTCCATTTGAGAATATCCTTTACAAACCAATCTAGCCTTGTTTCTTACAACTTGACCATCCTCATTCAATTTATTCTTAAAAACCTATTTAGTTCCAATAACATTCTTATTTTTAGGCCGGGGAACTAAAGTCCAAGTCTCATTGTTTTCTATCTGATCTAATTCATCTTCCATAGCCTTTAACCAATGTTTATCTTTACAAGCTTCAATAACAGATGTCGGTTCAATTTGAGAAATAAGACATACCTCTTCATTTGTTAGTCTTCTTCTTGTCATAACTCCCTTGTTCATATCTCCAATGATTTGATCTTCAAAATCATTTAATCTTACATACCTTGGTGTCTTCTAAACTTCAGGTTCACTACACTGATCATCAGTCACAATTGAATTTTTTGATTGTACTGGTGTAACTGTCTCAGTTTCCTGTACCGGTTGAGGCATTGTCGGTTTAGTTATGATCATTTCCACTATCGGTTCCCTATCATATGATATAGATTGATTTATGTATTGCTCATCCACTTTCACATTAGCGCTCTCCACAATTTTCTGCAATCTTTTGTATAACATCTATATTCTTTTCTTTGAATTGAATAACCAATAAATATTCCTTCATCACATCTAGGATCAAACTTCCCAATTCAATCATCCCTTTTGATATAACATTTACTTCCAAAAATTCTAAAATATTTAACAGTAGGCGTATGTCCAAACCATAATTCATAAGGGGTCTTACTGGTTTCACCTTTGATGTGAACTCTGTTGAATGTGTAGACTGTTGTACTCACTACTTCTCTCCAGTAGATGTGAGGCAATTTGGCTTCCATCATCATAGATCTTGTTGCATCCAAGAAGGTTTTGATCTTTCTTTCCACTAGTCCATTTTGCTGAGGAGTCCTAGGGGCAGATAACTGTCTCCTAATTCCATTTGTCTCACAATAACTATTAAATTCATGAGAAGTAACCTCACCGCCTTGATCTGATCTTAGACATTTGATTTTCAATCCAGTTTCTGTTTCAACATTTGCTTTAAAGATCTTGAATTTCTCAAAGGCTTTAGACTTCTTCCTAAGAAAATTCACCCACATCATTCTAGAATAATTATCAATTATCAGCATGAAATACCTATCACCTTGAAAGATTATAGTCCTTGTTGGACCACATAAGTCAGTGTGAATGAAATCAAGCACATCATTAGATTTATCATGTATGATCTTAAAAGAAGTTCTAACTTGCTTTCCCAATTGACATTCCTTACATACCAGATTATGAGGCTTCATAATCTTAGGTATATCTCTAACTGCCTTAGTTGAACTGATCTTAACAATACAATCAAAATTAACATGACTCAACCTTTTATGCCATAACCAACTCTCATCAATATGAGCAATCGAACATGTCTTATTACCAGTATTAAAGTGAAAGATATTACCTCTAGTCTGAGTACCGGTTGCAATTTCCAAACCAGTTTTGTTAATGATTTTGCATTTTCTATCTTTAAAATGAAGTTGGAAACCCTTGTCCACCAACACCCAAAAGATTATTCTTTAAACCTTCTACATAATAGACATTATCAGTATTATGCTTACCATATAGAGAAATAATACCTCTAACTTTGATCATACATGCTTTGTCATCTCCAAATCTGACTTGACTTCCATTGTATTCTTGCAGGGACAAATTTTTTATTTTATCTCCAGTCATATGATGTGAGCATCCACTATCAAGCACCCATTCATCCTTATCTTCAACTTTTGCTTCCAAGGCCTTTTCTTCATTCAAGATAGCCGGTTCTGGTTCATCTTCCTTTAAAGCATAGAACACCCATTCCTTTCCATTGCCGGATCCACTAGCAGAATCTGTTGCTAGTTCATCCTCAGAGTCATCACTTACTCATTCCTCATCCGCTATGTAGCATTGTTTTCTTTTCTTGAATCTATATCTGTTATGATTAGGCTTAAATGTTTTCTTAACTCTCTCTTCAAATCTTGCATTCTTTTTAGGATGTCTAGATGCAAAATGACCAATCTTATTACATGCAAAATATTTAAAGGTGCTTTTCCTTCATACTTACTTCCTGTCGGTCCTTTAGGTACTCTTCTAGCAAATAAGGCTTCAAGTTGCTCAAATTCTTTATCTTCTTTCCTCATATCTTCCAATTATTTTGCATATAAGGCTTTCCAATCACTTTTGTTGGTAGATGATGATGATGCATGAAAAGTAAGTTCAGATTTTACAGCTCCAGAAGATCCAAATTCTTCAAGCTCAAAAGCAGATAATTTCCCAATCAGAATGTCTATGTTAACTGAAGTGTTTTCCATTGTTCTCGGCTCATTAATTTCAATTTCCTTCATCTTGTAAGCTGGTGGAAGGGCTCTCAAGACTTTGGAAACTATTTCATCTTCACTCAAAGATCCTCCACAACTTTAAATCCCCATAACAATCTCATTTACTCTTTCCATAAACACAATTCTTTCATTACCTTCCATCTTCAAGTTTTCATATCTTACTCGATAACCATCAAGTTTAGCAATTTTGACAGTAGGATCACCTTCATTCAGAGTTTGCAATTTATCCCACATAACCTTTTCCGATGATTTATCAATCAATCCCATGATTTGCTAATCAATAAGTGCACACAAGAGAGCTTCTCTAGCTCTACAATCATTTTCAATATTATTGTCCAGGTCTGCAGGAGTAGGATTGCCAGATGTTGGATCATAAGGTGTATATCCTTTCTCAGTGATCTCCCAAATATCCTTACCAAGACATCTAAGATGAGTCTCAATTCAAATTTTCCATATCCCATAATTTGTTCCACCAAGCTTAGGGATTTCTCTTTTGAAAATAGTTGCCGGTGGATTTGAAGTGTTAACTGCCATAGGATCTACCTCAAACGGTTAAGCTTCTACAAAAGAGGACCAAAGCTTTGATACCAATTGAGGATAACTAGTGAACAAATGAGGGGAGGGGGGGGGGTGAATCAGTTGTTGACAAATTATATCAATTAATCCACTTAATAACCTTTGACCGGATCACATAAATATTAAGTACGGAATAGCAGAACCAGATACTGGTAAGCAATGAAACTTAAGAAAAAAACATATAATCAACACAATGCAACCATAACACATAAGACCATGATTTGTACGTGGAAAACCTGGAAAGGGAAAAACCACGGTGGGAAGCCTACCCACAGTCAGATGATACTTCTGCAGAAAGTATGTGATACAATGAGGGGCCTGCACATGCATGAAGGTTTTGGAACTCATTAAATTTGAGTCAATTTTAGAGGCCCATTTAAAAATTTTGCTCTGCATTTCCAAATGATCATAAAATGAGTCAGTTTGAATGGCCTAGTTAGAAAGGGGGTAGAATGGAGCTAGTTGATTTTCGAAGGGTAAGGCTTGGGAAGTGTGTCCTACACCTTTCATTAGCTAATGAAGTGTTGTGCAACTTTCAGTTTTTAGTTTGGATCAGTTTATCAGGTACCCATTTCAAAGGGGTAAGCTGAAAGTTCATTTTAGGCACATATGCAGATTTTACCAAGTAGCCTACTTTGAGCTCCTATATCTTTTTCCCTGTCAATTGTCATGAATAATTTCAAAGTGGATTTAATTGTATGCATAAAAGTGTGCCTCCGTGAAAAATTTCAAGTCTCTATGAATCCATTTGCTCAGTTTAGCAGGCTCAATCTGTTTGCAGTTTGTATGGTTTGACAAGTCCCTGTTTCAGCTACTAGTCGGAGCCCTGTTTTGCATAAGTGTAAAAGTTGCCTCAATGAGTGTCATGTTAGAATGTTTGTTCTAGGATATTTTTGGTATAAATGACAAGCTATGTTTCCAGTTTCAAGCTCCTACCAATCCATTTAATCAATTTTCAAAAGGGTTTCTTGAGCCATCTGTTTCTGTGTTTCGTACTTTCATTGCTATATCAGTTAAAGTTGCTATTTTCATGAGCGCACCATTTGCACCCAGTCAGCCTTTTGGTTGAACTGATTTTTCTAAGTTTTGATATGTACTTCAAGGTACCTATGTCTCATGTTTGAGGGTATACGGAGATCATTTGATATTTTTAAGAAAGACATCATGAGTTGCTTGCACATTGACTTCATCAGGTCCGCAGTGTTGACAAAGCCAGTTGGTCATCTTTGACCATTAATATCTCTTCACTTGGGATTTGTCTTGAGAAACCGCTTGGTAGAGTTCATGTTTGTATATCAGAGTACACGTGTGTCAGTTTGCAAGGTCCATAAAGGTGTTTTGACCGGTTTGAAAATTACGTCTTCGCGATTAAATGCGAAAATGTGGCGCAAGTGCCTGAAAGTTGCAAAACTCAGTTTGATGATCTGAAAAATGGTGCCGATCAATTCCAGAGGTTAGTTTAAGGTTCTTGAGGCATTTTGAAGGTCAGTTGCATGAAAACAATTTTTTTTTAGTCGGACCCACTTTGGGGCCCGACCTAGCTTGCCGCTTCATGCATCTTTTCAGGCAAAGTTTTAATTGTTATTTTTAAATCATGTGTTTTATTGATTTAAGAGATATAGAAGAAGATAGAGAATATTATAAGAGCAATATGGACATTAATGGTACATTGAAGTAGATGTCTAGCTATTTGATAGCTGAAAGGGCGTAAAACCAAAGTTTTTGGATTTTGGTAGCATTCTCCCTGGCAGATGACATGGAATGGATAAGAGTTTAGAAGTATCAGCAAATGTGATTGCTAGGCTTAAAATCAAATTCCTCAACCTTTATCAAATTCTCGCTGTTGTATGGTGGAGTTGGGGCATTCAAAAACTTTAAAGCAAATTGGCAAATCAGCAAATAAATGCCAATCTCCAGCATCTTGCATAATAAAAATCTGCAAACAAATGCACATGGGCAGCATAGCGAACAAAAAATGTAATGGGCATGTAAAGTGCCATTTCTCCCTCCTATGTGGTCAAAGGCGCTGCTAAAGTAGCATTTAAAACTTCTTTCAAAGGCAAAGCGGTGTTTGGAAGCAATGAAGTTTCTTCCAAATGCATATTAGCAGCTGCAAATTGTTCTCCTCCCTCTGCATGGTAGCTGTTGGGGCATTTGGAAGTTCTAAAACAAATACCAAAGCTCTCTGCCATGGTGTTGAAAATTGCAGAAACTCTCCAACAAATGTAATGATGATAGGTGCAGCTATGGGTGAGGTGGAGTATGGAGCATTTGAAGTTATAAACCAATGCAATTTGTAGGCTTAATGCCCACAGTCCTCCCTGCATGATGGTTGAGAGAGCGTTAGATTTCAAAGCAAAGTGCAAGTGACCAGTCTATTCCTCCCTCACATGCTATGGTTGGGCAGCAGAACATAAAAACTTCCAAGCAATGCAATTTTTGGGTGTGCAACCAGTATTCCCCCTCCACGTATGAGCTAAAAAAGGCTTTAGAAACTTTAAAACAAATGCAATTCATGAGCATTCCCCTAGCACGTTGAAGATGGAGGCATTGAAGAAGTTTTCAATTTAGAAGAAAGACAGCCATGAAAACACTTAGGTAAAACCTTCAAAATGTGTTGCCAGGCAAAATACTTTAGTCCCACATTGGTTGGGCAAGGGAAAGTTTTGGTATTTATAAGCAAAGCTCCGCACTAATATAATGTCAAAGCTCAAAGGCTTTTGACACAAGGTGTCAGTTGGGTGACCAGGCGGACCCCACGCATGCAGGCGCATTTATCAAGGCTACCAAACAGGCCAAGTGGTGACCAAGAAGACCCCACGTAGGCACAGATCTTGAGGTAGGCGAGTTTTGCAGAGAAAGGGTGACTTAACTGGTGAGCAAGTTTGTTGAAGATCTACAGTGCACATTGTTTCGCGAAGGGAAGATGCGCATAACTTAGCCTTCGCGAAATGGCGAAAAGCACATGCGAAAAAGCAGATGTTAAAGAGCATGCAGGTTCAGCGAGATCCAACGGTGCACGTGATTTCGTGGAGTGAAGATGCATGCCTGTTACCCTTCGCGAAATGGCGAAAGGTGATGTGGCCAGTCCAAGTGGCAAGTGAGTAGGCGGGTTTGAGTGAGGTGGCGGTGACATGGCTGACAAGTGGTGGTCCATGAGACAAGTGGAGGTCTAGTGGCGATGACGAGGTGGACAAGTGGTGGATTGATGAGGTGTCATCCCAGGTGGCACCCAGTGGATTCTCCCAGTGAATCACAAGCTGCCATGTGTCAGGGCGTCATGAGTTAAAAAGGTGAAAAATCAAAGTTAATGATATAGTTGAAAGTATTATATGTCATTGGAAAGCTCTCAGAATGAGGAATTCAATTCTACAATCAGTTTCAACAAATCTTAGATATTTTGAGAGCAGTTTCCATGGGAAGGAGAAAGGAAAATATTCAGTTAGAGAAAGGGGACACTTGGCAGTGTGTTATGCAGATCTGATCTTTTCCCTCCTCTTCTTATTCCCATTTTCTTCTGAATTGTAAGGGTTCCAGAAATTTGGAGAAGTGCTCCATATTTTCATGGTTTCCAATTCTAAGTTTTCTTGAAGATTGTACAGGGCAGGGCTTTTCTTTGAGTAATGGAGTTTAATTCTTGTTGTAGGTGTTCTTAGTTGCAGGTTCTTGTGTAGGTAAGGCATGCATAAATTCATACAAGATCGTCTCTATATTTTTACTTTCATTTATTCAAATTAGATCCTCAAGGAGGTTGAAATTTTCCATCTCAAGGAGATAGTTGTGATTGTTTGCAGGGATTCTTCAAGGAAGAATTTAAATTCTGTAATAAATCATGGATAATGGAATACAGTTTCAAGATCTGATGATTTTATGAATGATCTTAGTAATGCATTTATGCAAGACATTAATGAAAGAATACTTAATAATGAAGATGGATTTGCAATAGAATTTTTCATCTATAGTTTGATATGTGACTCTGTTGCCCTTGGATAAGGCACTGATCTTGCAATTGAAGGGATTCTCAAACAATTTAAAATCCAATCACAATATCTTTATTTTATGATTTGTTGAATTGTTCCATCTATCTCATGCTCAAACATAGCTGAGTTTTATGTGTAGATCTAGCCTATCTACAGTAACCTACTTGTTGTTGAGCCTTGGTGAGATCTATCTGTTTCTGTTCATGTTGTCATAGGTGTATAATAGGTTTAATTTTAAGCATCAAAGGTATACCCGCCTAGGTTTTGCAGAGCCTGAAGAGTAGAAGGATTCATATCCTTGTCATGTTGTCCAAGCCCTGAGGTTCTTCATAGATTGAATTGGCTACTTCGTAGATCAATTGCAGGTGTACTTGGGTTAATCAGTTTTGATGAACAACAGAAGGCACACTACCTAGATTGTACTGCTCATTACAAAAGAGTCTCACTGACTACAGAGAGGTTATAACCACCTCAGGATAAATGGACAACAATCTAGAATAATGAACTTCCAGAGATAGCATCTACCATGCCTGATTACAGTCCCGGTTAAGCTCAATACCGGAGGCCTTTGACCTCTTTCATAATCCCAATTCGATCACCTATGATCGACCAAATCTCCTTCACATATGATATTACATCCCACGACCATGATGCATTATTTACAATGAGATCTTACATCAATTTATACCAATTAGGTCGGCCACCTAAAAGATATTACAATAAGATCATTACATATATCCATATTACAATGATATCCCATGTCGGATTAAGACCAAAACAACAATAACCAATCCATAAATCATCTCGGTAATGTGTAGAGAACATCTTAACATGATACTGGTCCATAACCTAGATAGGCACCAGACCTAATCTGGGTCCACCATGCCAAAGAAATATCTTTAATCAGTTGAGGCATGATCAAAGAACATCTTCAGCATCCTGAAATCCATCTAGAAGCCGCACCAACACCACTTATGCATCCTATCAAGATTTCTCAGTGAAAGCTCTATCGGTTAAACCTTAAACCCATGTCGGTAAGGGTTTACAAGAGTGTATGATAGCATCTAATTACCAAGTCAATACCAATTGACCAAAACGTGCTCCAGAAGCATGTAACACATAAAATCAAACATACTTCATTGATCCAAACATGTCGGAAGTGTCCAACAGACAGTCTCTTTTGCCGGTAACACTAGATCTTCTACCGATAACCAAAACCTGTCTGTCGATAACCAAAACCAGTCAGTCAGTAAACAATCATAATAGCTAGTGTTGACATTAATGAAAAAACATCAATGCAACACATAATAAATTCATCCATAATGCCAACATATCAAGGAGATGTTGAAGAAATTTGTGATGGAGAATTTTAAACCAATTTCAACCCCTATGGCTATTGGTTGTAAGTTAAGAAAGGATGGTGGATATCTTGATATTGATAAAAAATAGTATAGATCTATGATTGGATAAATTTTGTATTCTACTACTTTAATATCGTATATTATGCAAGCCGTTTGTTTGATTTCTAGATATCAAGGTAATCCTAAGCAATCTCATGATCAAGCACTGAAAAGAATATTCAAATATTTGAAAGAGACTCTAGATTATGGATTATGGTATCAAAAGGGTGATGTTTTCACTCTAAAAGCATATACAAATGTTGATTGTGTTGGCATTGTGTTGTCATTGATGTCAACCGGTATGGGATGACTACCGATAGAAGAGATGGTTGTGCAACATTGTCATGGAGGAGTACAAAAGAGATATCTTTGATATCACCTTATGTTGCAGAACACCAATAAGGTAAGGAAGAAAATATCATTCAGAGGAATGATCACTGGAGTCACTGGTACACAAGTTAGTGCTTGACTTGTGTGGAAGAAATGGTAAGGTTACCAGTACAGTATATCACCGGTAAGGAAAGGATGTCAACTGGTAAGTGATGTGTTGACATGGAGAAGACAGATCAACCAAGTGAGTGGTTGTCCACTGGAAAGCTTATGACCAGTGTATAAGAAGGACCAACAAGGTGCTTGAGTTGTTGGTTGTGATGAAGAGGCAAAATGTTACCTAAATCACATCAACAAAGGAGGAGAAGGATGTACTAGTTACTAGTATGATGTGTGGATGCAAAAAAATAGGACTCCCACCGGATAGAGATGCAGTCACCATGTGTAGAGATGACTGACAGTGAATATGCGCACACCGGATCACATGTGCATGTTTGAAGATATGTTGCACAAACAGGGAAGCCACATGAGTGCATTGCAGGATGTAGATGATAAGGACTCTCTCCCATGGGTAAGTGAAACTTATCTCCTATCATGCATAGTGTGCATCATAGTTTCATGAGATAAGGTAGAAAAGGCAAAGGTAGGCTCTCACCGGATCTACCAGTGAATCAAAGGAATGCCTCAAGTGCATGAAATCAGGGATATGCACGGGACCGACTAAGATGGCATGTTGAGGTGTCGGTGAAGATGAAGAGTGATTGGTTTGTCACTTTGAAAAAATGGCTAAGATATGGTCTGAGCTGATCAGGGAGAAGGCAAGGTTGAGTAGATGCAAACAGATGAAAATGGTTGTATTGAAGATGGAGTCAGTTGAAGGTTGATGACATGGTGTCATCAAGAGTGTTTACCAATATGTAAAGCCCGTCGATAATATGAACAAGGTGCAAATGTAGAAGACTCCCCATTTGTTGAAGATGTGCATAAGGTAGGTTAGCAAGAGTGCTGACCAGTTTAGTGTTCCACTGGAAAAGAAGCCGAAGTGCAAGGTTGATGACAAACCAGTTTGAGGGTTTAACCAACAGGGTTAGTATATCGGTAAATGAACCCGGTAATGGAGTTGGTTGGTGATTCAATCCATACCGACACAGTGGTTCAAAATGAGGTGGATGTCGACTTTGATGCCATGTGGAGATGAAGTGGCAAGCATGCAGAGGTCGGTGTAGTGACATGTAGAGATAGGTGTTTCTACAGGTGTGCATTTAATATGGATCCCGTGATTTGTGGATCAGATCAGAGGAGTGTGGCTTGAGGAGGAAAGAGCGATAGAGAAAAATTAGGGAGTTGTTGGCTCCTGGATCTAAGAAAGAAGATCAGATTGTGAGAAGACCTCAAGAAGGAAACAACATAAACATTAATGGTGTTTTGACCGAGGCAGGTTGAGATGCAAGGCTGTGGTTGCTGAAATGAGAAAATGTGTATTGGAAGGCATGTTAATGGCGAAGATGTACACTTAGCTATCTGGGATATCTGATTGGATTTGGTTTGCCTCGAGGTTGATGAGGAAACCCTAACCACTTGAGATTTGAATTAGCTTTTGGCAGGAAAACTAGGCTATAAATATACAAGCCGAAGAAATTGTTAAGTGTTATTGAATAGAAAAAGATAGTGCTGATGTGAAGTGATTGGATGTGTGAGAAAATTAGTCAAGTACTCAATGATTATCTGAAAATAGACTGAGCGTGAGAGAGAACCAGGTTGAAGTGTTCAACTGGTAGTAGTGTAGAACCAGTAGTGTCCATAATGGCAAAGAAGGAGTAAAGGAAGTCGTAGAGAAGGCAGACATAGAACCGGCATAGTGTAGTACTGGTGAAGAGCATAGCAGTGAGGAGGAGATCTAGTAGAGCAGAAGAAGAGGAGAGGAATACCGGTAGAGTTTACCAGCAAATGTAGTAGCAGGCGAGATCAATAGAGAGAGGTGAACCAGTGTAGCAGAGAAGGTGTCTCATCGGTAGAGTAAGGTATATGAAATGGTTACAAGACTCACTTGTAACAGAATAACTACTTTTGTATTTGAAGCCATCTTTGTGATCACCAAGTTGTAGCTCGGTGCAGGGGTTGTAGCTCCTTTGGGTTGTAGCCCATAAATCTGTTAGGGGTTGGTTCTCCTTTGGGTTGTTGCCCATAAATCAATTAGGGGTTGGTGCTCCTTGGGTTGGTTCCCTAAATCAGGGGTTGTAGCTCCTTGGGTTGGTGCCCTAAACATTGTTACAGAGTTTTCATTGTGATGCTAGATTGGAGTAGTAGACTCCAACATCATTGTTCACTGAGGTTTTTCCCATCTTGGGTGTTCCTCGTACATATTGGTGTTATGTGATTTCCCTTTGAGTTTGTTTTTATTTTTGATGGTCTCTCCACTAACCGGTAAGTCTGCATTCAGCTATATCTGTTAATCAGTATGATCACATAGGATAGTTAAAGGGAAAAGTTTGAGAACCACTGATTCACCCCCCTCTTAGTGGTGCATTGTGTCTAACAATTTGTATCAAAGCCTAGGTTCCCAGTCAGATGAGCTTTCTCCAGCTTGGGTAGATTCTGGATTAAGGATATAATGGTTTGTTTAGTGTCAATCTCTGCTCCAGTTTTTTATGGTTCAAACTATTGTATTTGGAGTTGTAGAATGGATGTATACCTATCCTCTCTAGAGTTTGATGTGTGGATGTCTATTGTAAATGGTTTCCCTAATAAAGTCAGTCCTCCTACTGATCTTGAAGGAGAAAGAAGGTCTAGGTGCAATGAAGCAGTAATGAAGGCTATATTCAGTGGACTATCCAATGATGTTTCCTCCTAGGTGGACAAGTGCAGAACTGCACAAAGCTTATGGGAGAGATTAAAGAAGCTCTATAGAAATAGGCCCACTATTACAGAAACAACTTGTGATGATAGAATGAGAAATGCATCTCATGTATTTGCAGATGATGAAGGCAAATTTGCTTGCAGTCACAACATTAATGAAGAAGGAACCCACCTCTTCATGGCTCAAGAATAAGAAAATGAGAGGCACACAACTTAGAATGATCATGCAGATCACTCCTATCGGCAAGATGTGTTTGGCAGTGATAATGAAGGTGAAGATGAAGAGGAAGCAAAAGTTGATCTTGAAGGAGAGATTGTAAATGCACTTGAAGAACTCAGTAGAGTAAGAAAGGAATACAAGCTATTCAATAATTCTGCTATAGTGGAGCAGAATTGGTTGATAAAATGCCTTGAAGAATCTGAGAAATGCATCTCAGAGTTAAAGTCTCAACAAGGAGACACCAAGGAGTGTTGATGCAGTGATCTATCCTCTGAGCTAGAAGTAAAAGATAAAGAATATCAATAGCTGCATGGAGAAATGAAAGTTCTCCGAAATGACCTTGAGAAGTGTCAAGATGAGCTCAAGGTAAGAATTTAGTTTGATAGCAGTAGTGATGCCTTGGCAAGATGTTAAAGAATCAAAAACACTCCAAGGATATCAGAGGATTAGGAAGTGGTGCAGGTGAATGCTCCACCAACAAGAATGTCCCTCACAATGACATTCAGTTTGTCTCCTCAAATGGAGATAACAAGAGCCAGACATTCACAGTTAGAGATGCTCCCCGGAAGAAGGTTGATCTGACCACAACTGGTGAAGACATGAAGAAAAGGATGGAGACCTGTGTTGTAAGGATGAACAATCCAGATCAAAAAAAAAAGGGAAGTTGAGAGAAGGCAACTTCACCAAAAGCAAGAACATGAGAAGACAACATAAAATACCTCCTCCTGGTAGAAAACAAGAAAATACTACTGTCCACAAGATAGACCATGTATGGGAAAAGGAGAGAATGGATGGAAGAGATGCAAAATGTGGATAATTCAAGATTTATCCTCGCAGAAGTAGAAAGGGAGATACTAAACCAGTAAGGTCTCCTCAAGCTTGGCAAAACAAATTTGTAAGTTATGTGCCCCCTCTTTCTAGTTATTGTTTTGCATGCAAATAATATGACCATAGGGCAGATGAATGCAAAATTAATTCTAGGAATAGACAATGTGTTCTTCCTAGAAACAATAATGTCATCTATTGGAGGCATAATGGCTTTGGCCATAAGGGTCATAACAGCAAAAGAATGAACTTGCAGTCACATGACTACCAGTGTAGTAGCAATGCTCAACATAAAAATGGATATAGAGCATATGAGAGACAAAATGTTGCATGGAACAAAAGTAGAAGAGGTTTTGTTCCCATAAGATCAAGTGGTCCACCGGTTCCTATAGCAAGTTGCGATGGGATGACCAGAAGTATATCATCTAACCAGTATGTTAAGAGATTCCCCAATCATGAAGTTGGGATGAATTTTGTGTGCTACTATAGCACTACTTCCAGTTGTGATGCAGAGTCCGGAAATGGAAGGACCCATCAGTAGAAGATGGTAAGACCTACTCCCAAGACTAAAAATGGGAAGAAGAATCAGACCAAGTAGGTATGGAGGAAGAAGACCATGGACTGGCACTATGCATTCAATGCACAGGTGGTATCTCCTAAGGCTTGAAGGAGATGTAGGACCTCACGGGGAGTAACATATTGACTAGATCATTCATCCCCTCAGTGAAGAAAGACACTTGGAAGAACAAGATGTTGCTGATATGTAGGAATAAAATGAGAAGATAAGTGTGTGCAATGGTTCCCTTGACTAAACACCTACCTATCAGAGTTGGATCACTACTGATGTGTCAATGTATGACAAGTTAGAAATTAGAATCAGATACAAAGTGACACAAAGGTCAGGAGTCACAAGATGGTGCTCCGGTAATGATGATGGACTAATATAGGAAATCGGTATGTGCAGGATTTTACCGACATGAATGTTAACATGCACTTACAAGTTATGCAAGACAATGTGGCTGGAGATCATTGCATTAGCCTCAGTTACATGGAATGTGGAGTTTATGTCTCATGTGGTATTGGAAAAGACCTGAATGACATATGTTGGCCCGGTTGTTGATCATAAAGGCATGCATGTTTTTGAGCTAACTGATTTGATCTATGACTTGATGATGACATTGTATGGCATTGTGTACATCCAGGATCATGTCATAGGTTGTGGCGAAATAATGGGGCTGAGAGATCATCAGATGATCACAGTTGCATAGCTCAACCGGTATATGGAGATGATTGGAGCCTTGGTATTGGACCTAACTAGAGATGAGAACCTAAGATGTAAGACTCAGGGGGAGTTCAAGTACTATTGATGCAGAGCAGGCTTGCTTGAACTTGAAAGTGTTAGTGCATTGACTACCCAAACTGCAGATGATGGAAATTGCAGTGGGAATACCCAGAAGAATTTCATGGTTATGGGTATCTACTTTTCATTTGGCTAGTTGTATTCATAAGTACAATCACATTTGATTCTAAAGAAATTTAGATCAAATAGGAAGTGGTGCAGTTTGACCGACAGGTGAGTGGTATTCACTGACACATCCTTCTGCAATTGAGTACATTAACAAATGGTATTAGATTTGCATACTCAATTAGTGTCAGTTGATGAAATGAGTCCATCTCAAGTGTTGTGACTTGAGAAGATGTAATAATTTGTGACAATTGGTATCAAAGGAGGAGAAAGAACTCTGTCAATGACTAGTAAATACAAGGAGGAATGATACTCTGACAGTTCCCTTTGCCATTGTTGTCAAAGGGAAAGAAGGATTCTGTAGTATACAACATACTACATGTGTGAGAATCCATGGATTATTGAAAGGGGGAGAAAGATTATGTAGTATGTCGGATACTACATGAGTTGAAATCAATGCCAAAGGGGGAGATTGTTGGCATTGTTTTGTCATTGATGTCAACCGGTATGGAATGAATATTGGTAGAAGAGATGGTTGTGCAACACTATCATGGAGGAGTATAGAAGAGATATCTTTGATATCACCTTGTGTTGTAGAACACCGGTAAGGTAAGGAAGAGAATATCATTCAGAGGAATGATCACTGGAGTCATCGGTACAGAAGTTAGTGCCTGACTTGTGTGGAAGAAATGGTAAGGTTACCAGTACAGTATATCACCAGTAAAGAAAGGATGTCAACTAGTAAGTGATGTGTTGACATGGAGAAGACAGATCAACCAAGTGAGTGGTTGTCCACCAGCAAGCTTATGACCAGTGTATAAGAAGGACCAACAAGGTGCTTGAGCTATTGGTTGTGATGAAGAGGCAAAATGTTACCTAAATCACATCAACAAAGGAGGAGAAGGATGTACTAGATACCAATATGATGTGTGGATGCAAAACAATAGGACTCCCACTGGATAGAGATGCAATCACCATCTGTAGAGATGACTGACAATGATTATGCCCACACCGGATCACATGTGCCTGTTTGAAGATATGTTGCACAATTAGGGAAGCCACATGAGTGCATTGAAGGATGTAGATGACAAGGACTCTCTCCCACTAGTAAGTGGAACTTATCTCCTATCATGCATAGTGTGCATCATAGTTTCATGAGATAAGGTAGATAAGGCAAAGGCAAGTGTTTGAAGACTCTCACCGGATCTACCGGTGAATCAAAGGAATGCCTCAAGTACATGAAATCAGGGATATGCACTAGACTGACTGAGAAGGCATGTTGAGGTGCCGGTGAAAATGAAGAGTGATTGGTTTATCACTTTGACAAACCAACTGAGATATGATCTGAGCTAATCAGGGAGAAGGCAAGGCTGAGCAGATGCAAATAGAGGAAAATGGCCGGATTGAAGATGGAGTCAGTTGAAGGTTGATGACATGGTGTCATCAAGAGTGTTTACCGGTATGTAAAGCCCACTGATAATATAAACAAGGTGTAGATGTAGAAGACTCCCCATCTGTTGAAGATGTGCATAAGGTAGGTTAGAAAGAGTGTTGACCAGTTTAGTGTTCCATTGGAAGAGAAGCTAAAGTGCAAGGTTGATGACAAACCAGTTTGAGGGTTTAACCGACGGGGTTAGTATACCAGTAAATGAACCCGATAATGGAGTTGGTCAGTGATTCAATCCAAACAACACAATGATTCAAACTGAGGTGGATGTCAACTTAGATTCCATGTGGAGATGAAGTGGCAAGCATGCAAAGGTCGGTGGAGTGTCATGTAGAGATAGGTGTTTCTACAGCTGTGCATTTAATATGGATCCCGTGATTTATGGATCGGATCAGAGGAGTGCAGCTTGAGGAAGAATGAGCAACAGAGATGTTGGCTTCTAGATCTAAGCAAGAAGATCAGATTGTGAGAAGACCTCAAGAAGGAAACAACAGGAACATTAATGGTGTTTTGACAGAGGCAAGTCGAGATGCAAGGCGATGGTTGCTGAAATGAGAAAATTGTGTATTGGAAGACACGTTAATGATGGAGATGTATAGTTAGCTATCTGGGAGATCAGATCAGACAAGATCTGATTGGATTTGGTTTTCCTCAAGGTTAATGAGGAAACCCTAACCACCTGAGATTTGAATTGGCTTTTGGCAGGAAAACTAGGCTATAAATATACAAGCTGAAGAAATTGTTAAGTGTTGCTGAATAGAAAAAGATAGTGTTGTTGTGAAGTGATTGGGTATGTGAGAAAATCAGTCAAGTACTCAACGAGTATCTGAAAAAAAGACAGTGTGTGAGAGAGAAATAGGTTTAAATGTTCAACCGATAGTAGTGTAGAACTGGTAGTGTCCATACCGATAGAGCAAGAGTAAAGGAAGCTGCAGAGAAGGCAGACATAGAACAGGCAAAGTGTAGTACCGATAAAGAGTAGAGCAGTGAGGAGGAGATCCAATAGAGAAGAAGAAGAGGAGAGGAGTACCAGTAGACTTTACTGGCAAATGCAGTAGCATATGAGAGCAGTAGAGAGAGGTGAACCAGTGTACAAGAGAAGGTGTCTCACCGGTAGAGTAAGGTATGTGAAATGGTTACAAGACTCACTTGTAAAAGAATAACTACTTTTGTATTTGAAGCCATCTTTGTGATCATTGAGTTGTAGCTCGGTGTAGGGGTTGTATCTCCTTTGGGTTGTAGCTCATAAATCTATTAGGGGTTGGTGTTCCTTTGGGTTGTAGCCCATAAATCAGTCAGGGGTTGGTTTTATGAATACTAAGAGGGGGGGGGGGTGAATTAGTATGCCAAAAACTACTGCACTAAAACACTTACACAGTCCAAAGATAAACCGGTAAAGCAGTCTGACAGTTAAACCGGTTACCACACATGCAAACCAAAATGCGAATAAAGCATTCACCCACAAAAGCAATACAACCATAACACAAGATATTTAACGTGGAAACCCAACTAGGAAAAACCATGGTGAGATGGAACTCACAAGTTACTATGTGCAGAATATAAACCAGATCGATTAAGTTCAGACCGGTTAAGGTCTTATAATGTTCTTCACTAGAACAGATCCTATTAGGAATCTCAATCTCTGTTAGGAGATAAGTCCGATTAAAGACTACCTTGTTAGAGGATTTTAGATTCACATGTGTGAACCACCTTGTTAGAGGATTTTACAAAGGCTTTGAGGCCTACCCGGTTAAGGGCTACAGACTTGTCAAAGATGTGAGTAATCAACAAGTGTTTGATCTATCTAATAGCACAAATTGCTTGGTTAGATCTAGTATTGCTCACAGCTAATGCATTCTAGCATTACTTCAGTCTCCTCTCTCTCTCTCACAGTTACAATTTGATCTTCTCAGATAAGATCGTTCTCGACTCCCACCTTAAACCCTAGCTCAACATTAACCCTTTCAGCAACAACTTAAAACCCTAGACATGATGTCCTTTTAAAGGAATCTGATTTCATGTCGGTCTAATAGGATTACATTACAATTTCCTAGGTTCAATGAATCTAGACATACTCAGTAACACGACACAAAAAGCACCGTCAATGTGTCGGCACCGTCAAACAATTGGTGGATTGGTAACTCATCACAAAATGCCGGTTGGTAACTCATCACGGAGTATTGTGCTGCTTTGCTCCCTCGTATCGCTTGTGATCTACGAACCGCTTGGGGTCGACATGCCACTTCAGACCGGGAAACACATTTTGCAAAATCACCACTAGTCTAAAGACTAGTATACAACATACCGGTTGGAACAAATACCAGTTGAGCACAAGCTCATACATATAAAGGGGATCTCAATACAAGTGTGTGTCCATCAATGACAATCACAACATAAACATAAAAAATGCCAACGAAGATCCAATAGAGAAGAAGAAGAGGAGAGGAGTACCGGTAGACTTTACCAACAAATGCAGTAGCATATGAGAGCAGTAGAGAGAGGTGAACCAGTGTACAAGAGAAGGTGTCTCACCGGTAGAGTAAGGTATATGAAATGGTTACAAGACTCACTTGTAAAAGAATAACTAATTTTGTATTTGAAGCCATCTTTGTGATCATTGAGTTGCAGCTCGGTGCAGGGGTTGTATCTCCTTTGGGTTGTAGCTCATAAATTTGTTAGGGGTTGGTGCTCCTTTGGGTTGTAGCCCATAAATCAGTCAGGGGTTGGTTCTCCTTGGGTTGGTGCCCTAAATTAGGGGTTGTATCTCCTTGGGTTGGTTCCCTAAACATTGTAATAGATTTTTCAATGTGAAGCTAGATTGGAGCAGTAGACTCCAACAACATCTCTCACTGAGGTTTTTCCCATCTTGGGTTTTCCTCATACATACTGGTGTTATGTGATGTCCCTTTGAGTGTGTTTGCATTTATGATAGCATCTTGTTGTACTCAAGTCATGTGGATGAAGAAAACTCAGAAAAATCAAGGTGAAGTATGATGACGCAATCCCTATTATGTGTAATAATACAAGTTTTATTAATATTTCAAAGAATTTGGTAATACATTCAAGGACTAAACATATTTCGACATGGTATCATTTCTTAAGAGAGAAGGTTGTAGAGAAGGAATTCAAATTGAAGTATGCATCGACTATGGAACATATTGTAGATATCTTTACCAAGGATCCGATGAAGGAGATTATTGAGTATATCTAGTAGAAGTTAGGGCTTGTTTCCCCTCCTTGTTTGAACTAGATGCATTTAGATGGTGTATCTATCTAGAGGGAGTTCTAAAGTTCATCTTTTTCTCCTAGATTGATGCAATGGTTTCTCTCAAGGGGAGAAACGAGTGTTACAACTTTGTTAATGTTTATCAAAAAGGGGGAGATATTTCAATAGAGTTCCCTTTGTCACTAATGTCAAAGGGGGGGAGAGATACATATTGGGAGAGAGATTAGTTGTGATTTTATTTTTCTTTGTTTTTGGTAGCACAAGTATTGCTATCAATGACAAAGGACGAGAATGTTGGAAGCAAGAGTTGTTGTGTTATGTTTTCATTGATGTCAACCTGTCTGGTGTTGTCATTTATGTCACTATGTGTTGTAGATGGTCTGAAACTAAGTATTGTGATGTTTCTATGTAGTCTGATGGTATTGTTGAGGTGTTTCTAGAAGGATTGATGTAGTGAAATTTTCAATATGCAAGAAACGATATTTAATGTCCTAGTGGAAAAATGTTTTGCATTCCTTCAGTAAGTGAAGATTATGGAGTATGGTTCTGGGTATAATCTTTATGATCTGTGTACATTGTACTATCAAGTTCATAGGTCCTCCATTGTTTATATGGTAGAGTTAGTTGTTGTTGTTTTATAGTGGGGTGTCTGTCAGAATTGGTCCAGAGACTGCTTGGTGGTTCTTCGATATGTAGTTTTCAATGTTGTAGCTTGGAGGACATGTTCATTTGGTTTATGTAGTGTTCCATTTTAGTTTTAGTGATGGCTTGATTGGTAGGAGAAGTTATGGTGTTATTAGTTATGTGTTGTCAACTGGTCTGGATTTCAGTTGATTGTGGTAGTGTATCCTATTGGGATCATGTCTTTTTGGTCTAGATATGCTTTGGTGGTTGAGCATGTGTAGATCTGCATTGGGTCTTTTACATTAGAGAGCATTTTTGGACCAACTGATTGGCATGCTACATTGTTTATCTACACATTTCTTATGATGTTGAACTTGGAGGATATTTTCACATGTATAGTTTATTGGAATAGTTTGGAAAGGGTGTGTTGTGATGTGTTTGGGTCATATTTATCTCATGGAATGGATTGCAATGAATTTTATAGGTATGGGTGGCCAAATTTATGTAATAAATTGTTTAATCTATTTGTGGCCGACCCTCAACTAGAGTTTTAATAAATTTTCATATATGTATAGGAGTGTGGATGTATGAGTTGAGTTTGGGATGTGTGTGAATTGGTGTGAAGTGGATGTGAATGATGTGCAAGCAAATTTGGTATAGAAAAAGTGCAAAAGACAATTTGTGAAGAGCTTTAAAATAATGTTTGAGGTTAGATGTGTTTGCCAAGAAATTGGTCACTTGACACAACGGTCCAAGGATAATTTCATGATTAGGAGATCTTGTTCATTTCAAATCATTGTTCCTCTACACCTACCAAAATGTGTATTCCTTTTGATAGTTTTTGTAGTCCTTTCTATCATGTCCTAAGGTTGTGCACCTTAGTTTTTCAATTACTATTAAAGTAAAAAGTTTTATTTACTTAATTAATTTAATCATATTGATTAATTAATTAAGTCAGCTTTTCTTTTTTCATTTAAGCTAAATTTAGGAAGCTTTTTTAGGCATTTAATAATCATTTAATATGAATGAATCCCTTAGGTATATTAATAATTAATTCATTATTAATTATTAATTACTTTTTAGGGTTTATATCTTTAGAATTAGATTTCTTTATAAGGATGACATATCCTTCATTGTAAATCAAGCAATATTCAATCAAGCATTCAATTCTTGTTATTGTATTCAATATTATCGTTTGTTGTGCAATTTCTCCTTTGGTGTAACATGTATACTTGCAAATGATTATTTGGGCCTATGGGAATTTAACAATCATGAATTCTAACATGGTATCAAAGCTCAAGATCTGAAGACCATGTTCGCCTTTTTAGGAGATATTCACCATTTCCAACAATCAGAGCACTTTGGGCTCAAACCAACATTGCCATTGGACTCAAAACATCCAAAAACCCAAAGATCACCTGTTCATTTGCTTAGATCGGCCACCGTTTGCTTCAGAAAAAAAAATCCCCTCCTTGGCTAGCCATATGGACACAGGTACAGTACAGGTAAATTTTTTTATTTAAAAAAAATAAAAAATAAAAATAAATAAAATTAAAAAATAAAGAAATAAAAAAATTTGTCAGGGGTTAGGCACCAGTGGTCTAGTGGTAGAATAGTACCTTGCCATGGTACAAACCCAGGTTCGATTCCCGGCTGGTGTAGAAGAAAAAGTCTTTGAGACCTACGGGGTTCGATACCCCACATCTCCATTTGCAATTCATCTTTCTGTTTTCCTCAAGATATTCTTTTAGGGTACTTGATCTAATCTAAGGGTTTTTCAGGGAGGCTAATAAAGTGGCAGAATTCTTGGCCATTTAAGTATTACTTGCGGTTATCCACTGTTGGGCTGATATGTTTCTAATCTTTTATCTCCTCATCCAGTTTAATTGACTCTAATTTTTTTACTAAAGCACGATACTTGTGCCCTGTTAGGTGATTATATTCAAACATGCAGTGTATTGTAGTATTGATGGCCTTTTTGGCCTTCATCACTTCATCGCGTATGCATTTTTGTGTGTAATCTCAGCCTAGGTACGGGTTTTTGGGCTTTGTTGTAATTGATTGGGTCATGCGGTGAATAGGAGCATCTTATAATTATGCTCTGCACCATTTACACCATTTACACACTTTAAACCTATTCTAAGCTTATCATTATTGCCATGTGATTTTTTGGTTGTCTAAATTATGATGGTTGCTCGGGGTTTTTTGTGTGTGATGCTTTCTTTATGTTTGTACTTTGGTATGGGGGGCATGCTTATAGTTTTGGGTGGTTCATTTATCCTCACTTCTTGCGGTGACAGTTTATTGAGTTATTTTGTTACGTGTGGGGGATTTCGTTCGTGTGGCTATCTTGTTCTTTTTTGATTTGTATGCATATGTTGATTTATGGCTACAAGTACTATGCAGAAGTGGTCATCATTTTGTATGAAGGTGGCGGCCTCTAGTTGCTTTTTTACATGAATGTCATGGGTTTGCCTGAGATGATATTTATTGTTGAGTCCTTTGGTGGCTGAGCTTGTTCTCTCATAATGGCATTTGATATCCTTATATTCTTGTGCTCTCTTTTGGTTTTGTGTTATCCTTTTATGGAGTCTGTAGGGTATCACATTTTGTTTCCTCGTAAGCAATATGACTTCCAAGATTCTCATGTTTTTGATGAGGAAAAGTTTGGTCGGCTGCTTCAAGTGTATTCTCTGGATTTCTTTCTGGCTTTTTGCAAGGTTTTGGGAAAGCGATGGCTGGGGGAGAATCTAGGTTGTTTTCTTGCTGAAATTGCATCTCGTTTTCTCACTATTTGTATGGATGTGCTTCTGGATTCTTTTTGAAAACAATGAATTTTTTTTGGGAGCCGCAAGGAATATTCCCTACAACCCCCGCTCATCGTACCTATGGGTACCGCAAGCAAATTTGTGGCCTCGCAAGGCTTGCAGGTACACTACAGGCACTGCGAGTGACCACAATGTACCTGCGATCTTCCGCAGGCACTGCGGGCTCCACAAGTCTGCAGACCCCACTCCGTTAGGGGTTTTAATTTTTTTTACTATTTAAAAAAAAAAATAATTAAAAAAACCTATTTATTTATTTTATTTTTTTAATAAAAAACATTTTTTTATTATTTTCTTAATATAAAAAAAAAACTTCTTTGTTGCATGTGTTTTTTAATTTTTTAACATCATTTTTTTATGCATGCGTTTTTTAATAAAAACAATTGTTTTAAAAGTTTTTTTTTGCATGTGCTTTTGGTTTTTTTTTAAATCATTTTTTTATGCATGTGCTTTTTTTCAATAAAAAACAAATTGTTTTTTTCTTTTTTCAAAAAAGTTTTTTTGCATTTGAATTTTGATTTTTTAATCATTTTTTTTTGCATGCTTTTTAAAATAAAAAACAAATTGTTTTTTTTTTTCTTTTTTTCAAAAAGTTTTTTTGGGGGGAGTGTTTTTTTTGTGTTTTGAAAAAAAACAAACTAATTTTGCCCTAATAAGCAAAATTGGGAACACGTTTTTATTTTCACCTAACCTGTATGCAGTGTTCTCCAACCGACAACCTTGGGGGGGGGAGTTTTGGCTTCCTTAATTTCACCCTTGGCTACATTCCAACTAGAGGGCATATCATCTGCGAAGATTTCTACAGGGCATCATTGGGTGGCAGCTTCATCTACATGTTTTCCAGTTTTGCACACTTGCATTTCATGTTGGATCTTCTTCTTTGAGCTATGTTGTACACGCACTATCATAAAGTGCCACACCACTATTTCCTTCGTCTTTTGATGACACATATGATGCAATCCTTCTATATCATAGATTAGGAATTTGATATCAGATTTTTGACCTGTTTCTACTATTGAGCATGCCAATATGTTTGTGTAACCGATGGTTCCCTTACCTGATTTGCGTGTCTGATCTTTATCATCTGCAGCGAGTGATTCATCGTCATTGACATTGGTACCTACTTTTTTCACACTTAAACATTTTTGGTGCAACATTAGTTCTCATTCTTCCTATGGAGGAACATTTACAGGAGATTCTATATTTTTTGGAGGGCTTCATGGTCTTCCTTCATCTCTTTTTTGAGAGGAGTTTTATTCCCATTGGGTTTTCTCCTTTTCTCTACTTTACAGAGATTTGCATGTTGTGATTGGGTACCTCATCAGGCCTTGTTGTCAGGACCCAAATTTGCATGTAGTTGCCTTTGTTGCATGTAGCTGCATTTATGCACTTAGCTTTTTAACTTCTCCCTAAATTCATCTTAAGGGGGGGTGTTAGAGTAAAAGGTTTTATTTACTTGATTAATTTAATAATATTGATTAATTAATTAAGTCACCTTTTCTTTTTTCACTTAAGCTAAATTTGGGAAGCTTTTTTAGGCATTTAATAATCATTTAATATGCATGCATCCCTTAGGTATATTAATAATTAATTCACTATTAATTATGAATTGCTTTTTAGAGTTTCTATCTTTAGAATTAGTTTTCTTTATAAGGATGACATGTCCTTCATTGTAAATCAAGCAATATTCAATCAAGCATTCAGTTCTTGTTATTGTCTTTAATATTCTCATTTGCTATGCAATTTCTCCTTTGTATGTAACATGTATTCTTGCAAATGATTATCTGGGCGTGTGAGAATTCAACAATCATGAATTCTAACAATTACTTTCAGGGGTAGTGAGCTCCTTGGATTTGAGCCTAAACATCATAATAAATTATTCATATTGCGAGTATGATTCTCATCGTGTTTTTTCCTTGTTTAGGGTTTTCCACATAAATGTAGTGTTTAAGTGATTATTGTGCTTTGTGCTTTCATGTTTCATAATTGTAGTAATAAGTTAATTGTGGTTTGAAGTTTAATATATTACAAGTTAAGTATTTTGAAGTCCAAATAGATTCAACCCCCCTCTAAGTCTTCAGGTGTGTTCAATACAGTTACCATCTATAGTCTCCTTAAAGTAATTCATATTTCCATCAGTTCCCATTCCATTTGCAACCAGTCTTCTAGAGTCACCATTTTGATCTCATAGCCCTTATTATGAAATATAAATCTATAGCCTTTACTGCACACCTGACCAAAACTAAGAAAATTGTGCCTCAATATAAAACATCCTCTGTCTTGATCTTCCCATCAATGGATATTGTCCCTTTGACAAAAACCTGAGTAGATTCTACACCACCAAACTTGAATGATCCACCATTTGTCTTTTCAAAACTCAAAAAGTTTCTTCTATCGCTTGTCATGTTATTTGAGTAACCATTGTTAATAACCCATGCATTTGGCTCCTCTTTTGCATGTAGAGTAGACCACACAATTAATGATCTTTCATTGTTCGCATCAAACTACAAGAAATTGGTTTCCTCATCATCATCGAATATCACAGCCATAAAAAAGGGTTTCATCACTAGAATCATCATAGTCCTCATATTTAGATAAATGGCTACTCTCTTTAGAGTAAAAATTTCTCCTAGGCTTATCTCCATTATCTCTGTCATCTATCCTCTTATTTATATCATATCTTCTTCTATTGATGTCTTCTCTACAAGTAAATCTAGTAAAAAAATAACCAATCCTACCACAATTGAAACATTTTAGAGGTAACTTACTTTTGTATTTATCGGTGCCCTTCAATACTCTTCTCACAAAGTTTGTTTTTACTTCATCTAGATCAACACCATTTCCATCCTTCTTACTTGCTTTGAATGCATCTTCCCTCTTAGGTTTATCCAGTTCAACATTTCTCATCTCAAAGTCAAAGAGGTCTCCATAGAGTTGATCCATAGTATAAGTATCCAAATCTCTACTTTCTTCAATGGAAAACACCTTAGGAACAAAAGATTTAGGAAGAGTCTCAATTACCTTCCTCACAACTTCATCATCTTTCGTTTATCCACTAACACCTCTAATTCCAAAAACTACCTCTATTATCAGATGCATGAAGTTGTCAATACTTTTATCTTCTAACACTCTTAAGCTTTCAAATGTACTTTTGAGATTCTACAACTTGACATGCTTCATCTTCTTCTCTCCATAAATACTTGTTTAGACACCTAAAAATGTCTCATCAACCTTACACTAATTATTCGTCTATTTAATTAAGTAATTATTTAATTATTTAATTATACTTTAGAACCTATTCTTCTAATCAATTCAAATAATTATTAATTGTCCAAAATTTTGTATCATTCTAATTAATTAACCCTATCTCAATTATTAATTAAATATCAACTATTTAATTAATTGCGACCTTTTCCTTAGTTAAATAATCTTTATTATTTAATTAATTCAATTTCCTAAGTTTAAATAATTTCATTTAAATAATTTAAATTAATTAATTAAATTCCTCTAATTCCCCAAATTATAATTCCAATTAATTCCATCTAATTTCATTTCATTTCTCCCAAATTCGAATTTCACCTAATTTCACATTTCACCAAATCTGAATTTCAATTAATTTCATGTGTATTTTAGCATTCAAATGACCAAATTCAAATCCAAATTTAAAATGAGAATCAAATTCAATTTCAAAATCCTACAGCACATGCTAAAATCAGAACTGATTGATCTAATCAGTTAACTCATCAATCATACTTTTTAACTCTCAATCATCTTTTTCTGACTAATCCATCTAATTAGTCATCTCCCTAATCAATCCAATCAACTAGCTAGTCAATCCAGTCTACTGATCAATCAATTGAGTTTACTAGCCAATCTATTTAGTTCACTCTCCAATCTATTGAGTTAACAAATCAATCAACTCTGTTAACTGATCAATCTAAATCAGTTATCTATCAATCAACACTTGAGTTCTTTTTCTCACCCCCTTTGTGTTGAAAATCTATAAATTCAACCTCATTTTCTCAATTCAATCTAGAATCATAGTCTTCAAAATTGTTGTCCATCTTATGAAGGAAATCAAGTGCAATACCTAAGAGCCACGTACACCAACAACAATGGAGAAGAGCAATGGAAGCCTTGCTATGTCAATTGAGGGAGTTTTAGATAGATCTTTCTTTCATTTCAATTGATTTTGCATCATTCCATTGTAATTTAGGAATAATATTAATTAGATTAGAGTTTCGATTCGCTCTTTGATATCTGATTATGCTATTTACACTTATTTTACCCCTAAGTACATTTGGTGAACCCGACGTGAAAACATGCTAACTTCAATTGTTTGTTTAAATTGATTTTGTAGGTCTGTACTCAAAAGGAGATCTTGATACCGCAATTGCTTAAGCAGAAATTTGCATTTGACAATATTACACTGCAATTGATCAGTTACTACACCGCAATTGCCTTGGGAATGTGCAAATTAATTTGTCTCATGTTGTTTTGTCATTATCTAGTCTTGCACACATAACCCAAAAATTTCATTAAATTTTGGAAATTTAAATTTCTGCATATAAAATGTATCTAATTCAATGACAGGAAAGGTGAGATTCCAAATTTCAGGTGCAAGGAAGGTAAACCAACATAAGAGACAACAAAGAAAATATCATCTCAAATAGTCATGTACTGGTTCAGTCATCATTCTCCATTTGTATCAGTTATGCCAAACATGCCAACAATATACCCCTTTGGCATTGATGGAAACACTAAACATCAATATACTCAACTCATATTGTTTCACTCTGTTCTGGACCTTCTTTGCAACTCTTCTCTTCTCTGTTGCACCTCATCTATCGGTTACACTTTATCTTCAATTACACATCTTCCCCTCCTGATCATATGTCTTCTCTTATGACTAATCATATTTCTTCTCCCCCTTTGTCATCAATTCCAAAGGTGCATAAGCATCACAAATCATCAAATCTATCATTGTTGTCTTCAACATGTCTGTAAACTCATCTAAGTTTCTCCCCCTATAGAGTAGCCTGCATCCAAAGTGAAAAATAGTCATGAATCCCACTAGATTGATGCATCTTGCATTCTAGTTCTTATTTAGTAGGAGTCTGACCCCTAATTTATCTCTGAGATACTCAAAGGTTGTCTTCGGAAATGGTTTTGTGAAAATGTCTGCTAGCTGCTCTTTGCTTGTCACAAACTCCATTCTGACTTGTTTTTCTTGTACTCTTTCCCTTAAAAAATTATATTTCAATTCTATGTGATTTATTCTTGCATGTAACACAAGCTTTTTTGAAATATTAATTGTACTAGTATTATCACAGTAAATAATTATCAGTTCAGACATATCAAATCTAAATCCTTCAAACACATGTCTCATCCAGATTGCCTTCATGCAATTCATTGATGCTGCAACATACTCTGCCTCTGATGTTGACTAAGAAACACAAGTTTTCTTCTTACTTGTCCAAGCAACCAATCTGCCTCCAAGAAGAAAATCTCCACTAGTAGTTCTTTTCCGGTCATCAACATTGCCTACCCAATTTGCATCAGTAAACACATTCAAAGAAAAAATTCCTTTATAAGGATACCACAAATCATAATCTACTATGCCTTTTAGGTACCGGAATATCCTTCTCACTGCTATCAAGTGAGTCTCCTTGGGATCCTTTTAAAATCTAACAACCAATCCAACAACATGTGCAATATTCAGTTTGCTATGAATGATATAATGTAATTTACCAATCATAGACCTGTATTCTTTCTCATTAACAGATGGTGAATCATCTTGTTTAGACAACTTGTAGCCTATCACCATCAGAGTACCAACCAGTTTACAATCCTCCATGCCAAATATTTTCAACACCTCTTTGACATACTTACTCTGACAGATAAAAATTCCACCATCCAATTGTTGGACCTACAACCCAATGAAAAATTTAATTTCACCAATAAGAGACATCTCAAATTCCTTTTTCATCTCCTTAATAAAATCCATGCATAAGTCATCATTACCACCAAAAATTATGTCATCCACAAATACTTCATCTATCAATACTTTCTCTCCATCAGTCTTTAGATATATGTTATTGTCCTCACTGGTATGCTGGAATCCTATCTTGATCAAGTGTGCATGCAACCTTTCAAACCATTCTCCTGATGCCTCCTTCAATCCATACAATGCCTTATGTAGTTTTCAAACCATATCTTTGTCTTCAGACAAAGCAAATTCATCTGGTTGTTCTATGTATACTTCTTCTTCAAGGATGCCATTAAGATAAGTGGATTTAAAATCCATCAGATAGACTTTAAATCCTTTAAATGCAACATAAGCAAGTAGCATTCTTACTCCTTCCAATCTCTCCACAGGTGAAAAGGTTTCACCATAATCTTCCCCTTCTTCTTGTGCATAGCCTTTGCAAACCAATCTTGCTTTATTTCTCACAACCTTGCCTTCTTCATTTAACTTGTTTCTAAAGACCCATTTAGTTCCAATCATGTTCTTCTCTTCCGGTCTAGGAACAAGTGTCCATGTATTGTTCTTCGCTATCTAATCCAACTCCTCATTCATTGCATTAATCTCATCATCATCCTGTAATGCCTCTCTTACTATTTTTGGCTCAATAGTAGAAATCAGACATAAATTTTCTTTGATTTTCCTCCTTGTTTGTACTCCAACATTTTTATCTCCAATTATTTGTTCTTCAGAGTGATTTTGCCTAACATACCTTGGAATAATCGGTTCCAGTGTTGTGCTTCTTGCTTCATGTTCTTCATCTTCTTCATCGCTCCCTGCATTTACCGATGGAGCACCTATTTCTGCAACATTTTGCTCATCAGTCTTCTGCACTTCCGGTTCTATAAACACGTCTTTCTTCATCTTTCTCAGGCTCAGATGTGCTGGTCTCTCCAGAATTCTCAGAGAGATCATCTATCTTCACATTATCACTCTCAATGATCTTCTTAGTTCTCTTGTTATAACATTTAAATGCATTACTCTTTGTAGAGTAACCAAGAAAAATGCCTTCATCACACTTAGCATCAAACTTTTCAGTGTAATCATCTCTCTTAATATAACATTTACTCCCAAATTTTTTGAAATAACTTACACTAGGAGTCTTTCCATGCCATAATTCATAAGGTGTTTTGTTATTACCTTTTTTGAAAAGTACCTGGTTCAAAGTATAAACAATAGTGTTGACTACTTCTCTCCAAAACATTTTTGGTACTTCACCTTGAATCATCATGGTTCTAGAAGCTTCAACAATTTTTCTATTCATTCTCTCTACTATCCAATTCTATTGTGGAGTTATAGGAGCTGACACCTACCTCTTAATTCCATGTTCATCACAGAACTTCACAAAATCATCAGAAGTAAATTCAACTCCCTAGTTAGTACTCAAACATTTAAGATTCTTCCTGGTATCTTTCTCAACAAGAACTTTAAATCCTTTAAACTTACTGAATGCCTCAGACTTTTCTCTCAAAAAAGTTACCTACATTTTGGAATAATCATCAGTAAAGATCATAAAATACTTATCACCAAAATATATCTTAGTCCTTATAGGACCACAAAGATCAGTATGAACCAAATCAAGAATATTCTCTGAAGAAAAAAAATACTCTTAAAAGATACAGAGGTCATCTTACCCATCTAACAATCCTTGCATAACGCATTGTCCGATTTCACAAGCTAGGGAAAATCTCTCACAATACTTTACTTTCTAACTTTAATCAAATTTTCAAAATTGACATGGAAAAATCTCTTGTGCTACAACTAGCTGTCTTCAATCTTCACCACCAAACAATCATTTACATTATTATTCAGATGAAATAGATTACCTCTAGTCTGCTTCCCAGTAGCAATCAATACTCCATTATTTCCAAGAATCCTGCACACTCCTCTATTGAATTCAAGTAGATATCCCTTATCATTAAGTTTTCCAACACTCAAGAGGTTATGTTTTAGTCCTTCAACCCATCATTTTCTTTACTCTTCCCATTTAATGAAATTGATCGTTTACCTTTGACCATGCAGGGAGAGTTATTACCAAATCTTACAACACCTCCATCAAACTCTTCAAGGGATAAGAACTTACTTTTGTCATCGATCATGTGGTGTGAGAAACCACTATCTATTATCCATTCAATGATGTTATCCATGTGAGACAACAAAGCCTTCTCATCTGTCAAATCCTCCTTCACAGCAACAAATACTATCTCCTCATTGTCATCTTCTTTCATTTCATCATCGACCACACCTTCATCCACTACAACATAACAATGTTTCTTGCCTTTTCCTTTGAATTTCCTAAACTTCTCTTTCTTATCAATGTTAGGGTAGTTAGAAGCTATATGTCCAATTTTACTACAAGAGAAACACTTCAAGGGTAATTTACCTGTTCCTCTAGGGAATATTTTAGCCATTAATGCCTCAAGTTCCATCAGATGATCTTCATCATCACCATCACCTCTGCTACTGCCATGACTAGACCTGTAGTCATAATTATGACAAACATATTTTCCTTTCCTTGTTGATGTATTGGTTACACAAGCCTTAAAAGAAGATTCAGAAGGTTTGGAAACACTATTATCAAAACTGTTTAGTTCAAATGGAGTTAACTTTCCAATTAGAGAATCAATGGTGACTTTATCTTTTGAAATGGATCCCAGTTCTTGAATAGCAGACACTCTGATAGGATACTGTGGTAAAAGAGTTCTAATCATTTTACTAACAACGGGATCATCTTCAATCTTACCTCTGACACTCTTTATACCACCTACAACTTCCTTAATCCTTTGTCCATATTGAGCTATGTTCTCACCGTCAACCATTTTCTTATCATCAAATTTTCCTCTCAAACTCTCTTTCTTTGCCCTTTGTACATGTTCATCTCCTTCATAAATTAAATTTAAATTCTCCCATACCTCTTTTGTAGTTTCTACTCCATGAACATCAATATACTCAGAGTTAGACAAAGTACTTACAATTGCTTCAAGATCCTGAATGTTTTCTTGCTATTCTTTCAGTTCATCTAGTGTCAAGGGACCGGTAGTAGGAGCAGCATACTTGGTTATCACATGATTCCAATACTGTGAACCCATTCCTTTAATGTAGATCTTCATCCGATCACTCCATATCTGGTAGTTGTCCTTGGTAAACTTGGGACCCTCCTTCTTCATCATCTTTCACAAAATCTTTCCCTCAAGCTGTTAGGCTTTCTACACACAGTGGACCAATGCTCTGATACCAATTGTTAATCTTAGAGGATCTGGATAATACTGAGAGGGGGTGAATCAATGTTAACAATAATTTGAAATCAGAAATTCAAACTCATAAAAATTTCACCAAATCAAATATAGATCAAAACTAAAGTCATTTACTAGTATCGGTATCTACTGATAAACATCTACTATACTGATATATCAATGTTACACATTAAGTGCTCATTAACCATGCATAAACTGAAAGTAAAGAAAACCATCACATTAAAAACATTCACCATATGAAGACCATGATTTTCACGTGGAAACCCAAATAGGGAAAAACCATGGTAGGAATTGGTACCCACAAATATTTTGCACTCTTTCAGAATGTGCCCTATTAGGAACCAGGCTCGGTTAGAAGCTTACAATGATTTCCTATTAGGAGAAGACCCTGTTAGGAGTCACCCAGTTAAGGTATTTACCTCAGCCCTGTTAGGAGCTTTGATGTGTCAGGATCAACCTCGCAAGAGGATTTAGAACTCAGTTATTATGTCACCTTGTTAGGGAATTTTACAATGTGAGGCCTGTTAGGACCTACCTGGTTAAGGGATTTTAGCTATTGTAATTGTTAGAGAATAATAGTTATTGATCTATGTATAGCACTCAACTGCTTACTTCATCAGATCCAATTAATTTATGAGTCTGCATCACTCTAGAAAAACTTCTCACACACCCTGGTTTGGATTCACACACTTCTCAAAATCACCGACACTTCAAAACATCAATCTTACCAACATAAATAACCTTTACAACTAGGTCGGTATCAAAACCCTAAGACTTACTACATAGATCATCACAAATATTATAACTCATTACAGATCATCATATGGATCATTACAATCAATTACAATTCAATATCAACTATTGAATGATCATAAATTGTCACAACAAGTCGATCTGGTACAAAGTCAAACCCTTAGCTCATTCTGCTAAGAACTTTGCACATTCCCAAGAAATTCGCTCTCCAAACACGCCAAAACATATTTTAAACACATCACATGGTTTGTGCCCCATTATCAATAACATGTGAACTTGATATAGATCACCGCCAAACCAAAAATCATTACCGATCAAGAGAATTCTTTACCGGTCCTTAAACCTTTCTTAAACCCTAGCAAAAACTTAACAAAAATTATAAACATAACTTCTCGTTGTCACAACATGATGCAGTTTTGGTCAGATACATGTTACAATGATAGAAACTTACATTCAAAACAACAAAGCCTCAATCATTACCAATCTCTAGATACAATCAGAATATTTCCTTGTTTATCGGTCAAGATCCTAATTCTCAGTTTCTTGATTCTTTACTGGTAATTCCTCTCCAGTAGACCAAAATATTTAGATGATACAATACAACATAAGTAAACATTAGTAGATATGAATAAACATTAGTTGTCATCAATGAAAACTTAAATAACTAATCAAAATCATCCATCATGCAATCTCAATCTCTTCATCACAATGTCATCTCAAATAGACTTGTATTGGTTCAGTCATCATTCTCCATCTATATCAGTTATGCCAAACATGCCAACAAAATCCTTTAGAAGGCCTACCCTCCCAAGTTTCCCTTAGGGCATCATTAAGGAAGATGAGAGGGGAATGACCTAAGTGGCAACGACTAAAGCCAAGTAATCCAAACCACCATAAATAAATGTGTATGTGATGAGTGTTACATGTTGTTACAATGGCATTATGCCTCCCTCATTGCCTATACAGTATGTTAAAATTTGTAGAGTGTAACCTCTACAGACTAGGAGACCTCCCTCAATAGAGTGTAAAACATTGTTGATTGTGACCACTCAAATGGAACCCTATCTAAACACCGTATAAGTTAGAATCCTAGCTGAGTTAGTAATCAGACACTTGTTTTATCACATTGAAAGGGTGGGGAAGAATCTGCCCCAAGACACTCACCATATATCTCCCAGGATAACAGGCCAATTGAGGAGCAATATTCTTTGGTCTAATTTCTAGAAAAAGGCAAAAAAAAAAGGGCGCACCCTAGGGTGTGACAGGATTGGTTTAGCTGACGAAGTATCAAGATGTGGGTTGTGGTAATACTTGTGACCTTTGGACCTTAGGAGAGTCTGTTTGATGTGATATCGAATTGCCTCAAATATATCAAAAACAAAATAAGATCTTAAGAAAGATCCCAACATTCATGGGAATTTGAAAAAAATTCCTTAAACAAGTGTTCTTTTCATGGTTTTATTCTTTTGGTGTCACTTTTGTGTCCTTTTCTACAATTCGTCAAATTCAAACATTGTAGGAAACAAATCAAAACCTCAACAAAGTCAAGTTTCAATGTTTAACAAGATCAATCAAAATCTTAACAAAGTTTTAGTGTTCAACAAGATCAAACAAACTAGAAAAAAGTTAAGTGTCAACATCAACATCAATGTCAGATCCAAACCTTTGCACAAATTCAAAGATGATATACGTGTTACTTTCAAGTGATCTTAGGTCCTGGGCATTCAATTCGTGTAGAAGTCCCATTAGAATCATCACACACAGTCCTTGCACAAGTCACTTTATCAATTTTCCATTCACTCATTTAAAATTGAGTGTTGCATTAGAGTATAGGAACCATACCTAAGTCCATGGGTATTAGAGGAGACGGAGAATTTCCATTCGAACAACCCAATATTGGGCCAGACAATGACCAATTAGCAATAATTGATGGTTTGGATAACCTCGCTTGGGAAGTAAGAGTCAATCGTGCCTAGTATGACACCATTGAGGTCGTCAGAGATTATGAAATCTAGAAGTCTGTTCGTCTTGATGAGAAACTAAGGAAAAAGATACAAAGAGAAGCTCAGAAAGAAGCCATTAGACAATTGGTAGAAAAGACCATAGAAGTATTTCTAAATCCTTGTTAATATTCTTCAAAAAAGAAAAGTGTTAGTCATTCCTAGGGTCTCCACAGTTTGCATTGTAGTCTTCAATGTATGGGTCCAAAAGGAAATGATAAATTCCCATTTGAGCAACCCGATCTTGGGCCAAACAAAGTTCAATTAGAAATAATTAACGGTTTGAATATCCTTGCTGAGGAATTGATAGGTGATCAAAAACAATATGACATAGTCCAAGCTGTCATAGATAATGAAGTTCAGAAGTCAGTACAAATAGACATAGACCTCAAAAATCAAATCAAAGAAGAGGTAGAATTAGAAGCTTTTCGGCAATACGCTGAAAATCTTGTGTTCAAATTTCAGAATCCTTGATAGAAAATCATCATTCATAGATTGCATTGTCTGCACTTTAGTCTTTAGGAAGTCATAGAAGCATACTTAGCTATATTTAATTGAGTCTTGCATCTGCATCTTAGAGATTCAAGATTACTTTGGAACAACATTCATGCCATTAACGTGTGCTCAAAAGGAAAAACACCAAATGGATCCTAACAACAACCCTTTGGTTACCCCCACATGGAATATGGATCTATCCACACAACAATAGGCATAGGGTCAGAGACCCGCAACCTTATCAACAAACAGGATGCCTTCCATTGATGACATACAACATAATTTGACAAAAGAAGAATTGGAAGTAGCCCAAAAAGATCCTGTGATGCTTATGATTCTTAATGCTCTCATCAATAATGATAGAGATAGATATCTTGCACTATTAGTTGAAAATGGGGCCAAGTTACCTCCTGGGGTAGACATTTCAGCAATATTGCTGCTAGGAGAGACATTGAATCAAAATTTTCCTCAAGTACCTACTGTTACGCAGACTCAAGCAACAATTGTTACATCAACGCAAGGTATATCTCAAAGTACCCATACAGATACAGCCTCAGTACAGTCAATAGTAGCATCAACAAGTACCAATGTCACATCTTTGACAATGCCCAACATGACAATGCAAGCTACAATGGCTCATAACGCTACCTTGGCAAATATACATCAACCCTCAGTTTCAGTTGGTTCCACCTATAGTAGCCAGAATGTGAATCAAGGGACAACTAGCTTAGCTTAGCCAAATGTTAGTCCACAATTTGCTTACTTTACACCACCCAATGGGATTAATGGTACACAATTCCATGGGTAGTCCATATTTCAGCAAGCTCCAAGATACTCCAACACTATCCCTTTTGTGGGAAATACTTATCAAGTGAGTGCACCATTGACCCAAATAGAGATCCTGACTCAACAAATGGAGAATCTTCAAAAGAAAATGGCCAGTATGCAAGAAGTTAATGATAAAAAGAGCTACACAATAGAGGACCTCCGTCTATATCCTTTTGACAAAAAGTTATGCGTGCCACCATTTCCCTCACATTTTGAAACTCCAAGGTTCGACAAGTATAGAGGTAAAGGTGATCCTAAAGATCATGTTAGATAATTCTTCACAACATGTATTGAAGTAGCCCATGATGATACATACTTAATGAAACTATTTTCCAAAAGTCTTGGAGGGACAACATTGGAATGGTTTTACTGCCTTCCACCCAAAATTACTTCATGGGGAGAATTGGCTGAGTTATTCATATCCAGCTTTGCATTCAACATAGATAATCTAATTACCTTAATGGATTTATGTGCAACAAAGAAAAAAGAAGGTGAAACTTTTGCCATGTTCTTGCAAAGATGGAGGGGCCTATACCGCAGATGTCTTAGTCACATCCCTGAAGCTGAGCAAGTAGGAATTTTCAATGAAAACATTGTGCCTCCAATTAAGTATCCCTTGCAAATGCAATGCTTGAACAATTTTAAAGACATAAAAGAAAAAGGCATCAAGTGTGAGAGAGGCCTGCTAGAACAAGGGATACTAAAACACCACAAGAATAGTGGACCGACCACTAGTACAAACAATGAAAGGCCAAAATTGTGGCCTAGGAACAAAAATGTCACAAATGGAATTGTTGATACATGTGTTGTAAATAGAGCTTAACCAACAGTATCTCTACAAGGACCAGCTAATTTTTGTAGTAAGAATAAAACTCAGATAAAAAACACCAATGCACTACAGCCAAACAATCCAAGACCACCAAGGGAAAGCATACCCAGAAGAAGATTTACACCCCTTGGTGAACCTATTGAATCGGCACTCAAAAAACTGATACAGAGCAATGCCATAACTTTACTAGAAGCTAGACCATATGAACTAGGTCCATTCATGCCCGCTTGATGGAATGACAATGATTTCTGTGAGCATCACCGCAATAAGGGTCACAAGACAATAAGTTGCTACAAATTGAAAAACCTCATCCAAGATCTCATTGATCAAGGTGACATTACTGTGGATACCAATAAGGCACCAAACACATATCATACCATTTTAAAGGATTCTTTCATCAAACATGACAAAGGAAAGGCTTCTAGTTCTAATGCACAAAATAATACTGCCAACTATACCAATGTTGCATTTGACTATCCCATAAACACACTAAGTATAGGAGATAAAATGGTGGCTACAATCATAATAAATCCCACAAATAGAGACTATGTTGTCATCACTAGAAGATCAAAGGTTAGATTACAAGGGGTGCCTTCAAATCCCCCTTCAAATCCCCCTTCAACAACTAGCAAGTACAATATGATGGATCAGTTGAAGCGAACTTCAGCCCAAATTTCATTGTTTGAGTTATTGTGCATCTCGCCAACTCATAAGGCAATCCTGGACAAAGCCTTACAAGATTTAGTTATTGCTAGAGATATTGATGAGAACACATTCCAATCCATGGTTGGAAATTTGGTAGCTTCAAAGGTCGCATTCACTAAATAGGATGTACCTACAGACCGACCCATGCATAATGATCCCTTGCACTTAGAAGATTTGGTTCACCAAAAGAAGGTTTGAAGAGTGCTTATAGATGGTGGAGCTGGCCTTAACATATGCACTCTACATTTGATCAAAGCTTTGGGATATTCCAAACATTATATTGATTCTACCAAGAGAATCAATATCAAAGCCTATGATGAGGAGGAACCCCCTTCTAAGGGTGTGGTGACTTTACCAATACAAGTGCGACCAGTTACAACAGACATCACCTTTCAAGTCCTAGATAGAGAATCAGGGTGCAATATGCTATTAGGTCACCCATGGATACATATCATGCAAGAAGTACCATAAACTTTTCACCAATGTGTGAAGTTCCCATACAATGGCATAGAGATCACTGTCCATGGTGACCCAAACCCTTTTCAACACTGTAATTATTTAAGGGCAAGCACAAACAATCAAGTACCAAACAATCAGGATTCCCCACTTCACTTACAAATGGAATTATTATCAATCATAGAAACCGAAAAAAATACACCAACCACATCTTCTTTGCAGATTAAGGAAGCTGGTTGTGGAGAATATTCCATTTCGAGTACCTCAAATAGAAAACAATCATCTTTTTCTCTCAGGTCTTTTGGGAAGCCTCAGAACACAAGAATGAAGCAAGATGGAGGAAAAGAGATAGTGAAGTACTCAGATTCATGCTCTTTCATTAGATGGGGAGACTTACAAGAAGAATCTCTAAGTGAAGATGTCAATCACTAGATATACAGAGAAGAAAAAGACATGACCATACCTAGGTTACCTCTACATCAATATGGAAACAACTTCAAGATGTTACAAAAACATGGGTATGATGGCACCACAGGATTGGGACTACAAAATCAAGGAAGATTAGAACCTATTTTGTCACATGAAAACCCAAAGAATCAAGGTTTGGGATATAAACATGTACCATAAATAACATAAGCCAGACAACGTACATTAGATATGCTAAACAATCCTAGGTTACCCTCAGAATACATACCTCAGAATCAGTCATCATCAAGAGTATTTTCCTCTTCATCTTAGAAAAGAAGGAGAGAACCAACATCTCCTATTATGAAACCAAATGGTGAAGCCATGAGGCAACTTCTACAAGAAACTAACACAAAGTTATCTAGCAGTACAATACCTAAAACATCTACACAAGCAAATATGATAGCAGATATATGCTTAACACCAACAAATGAGCCAAATCCTTGGTTTTTTTCAATACTTTTTTCCAAGGGAAACAACTCCATCTCCTCCATTTCAGTCAGATGAAGAAAGACTACAAAGAATGATACCAGGCTTAAGAAGGGTATCCACAATACAAAGAAGATCCACTAATCTGCAACAAACTCAATTAAAAGAACAAGAGGAGATGAGTGACATAGAATCAGAAAGTGAAACATGCATAGAAAGTGTCACAAATTCTCATGACTATGAATTCCCATCTGATAATGAAGACAACCCACCACTAATTTATGATTAGTACATACCAGGTCATAACCAAGTATGCATGGTATTAGGATCTTCTATGACAATAGGGAACAAAGACTTACCCCTTATACATCCATATTTGATTAATTGGGGGAAAAAAGGAAAGCCACAATTATATTGGTTTCAAAATGATGAAGCCATAGCCAAATTCTTGGGTGCAAGGGATAGACTCTCTTATGATGATCACAAGGTTGGCTTTGCAATAGATCTAGATAGAACTACATATTTTGGAGAAGCAAGCTCCTCTCCTAATCAAGACAATGATAATGAAGCAGAACACATTCCTCATAACATAATGGATGCTCTTCCTATTGATAAAGAACAATCAACATCATTGGTAGAAGAAACTGAGGAAATTAACATCGTTGATACTGAGAAAGTTCGTAACATTCACCTAGTAAAGTCCCTAAATCCAATAGAAAAAGAGAAATTTATCCAATTATTTAAGCAAAGACCAATCAATTTTGCATGGTCTTATGCAGATATGCCTGGATTAGATCCTAAATTGGTCTTACATAATTTTCCATTGCTTCTAGGAGTAAAACCATATAAGCAGAAGCTCGGGAAGATGCACCCTCACATAGCCTTGTTAGTCAAAATCAAGCTACAAAAATTGTTAGATGTGGGTTTCAGTAGGCCCATAGACTATGTTGAATGGATTTCAAATCTAGTTCTAGTATCCAAGCTTACTTGAAGTATTAGGTTCTGCACTGACTTCAAAGATCTCAACAAGGCTTGCCCAAAAGATGACTTTCCACTCCCTAACATGGACATGATAGTGGACTTGACAGGTAGAAATGAAATGCTATCACTCATGGATGGTTTTTTTGGTTATAATAAAATAAAAATTTCATGAGAAGACCAACCTAAAAAAGAATTCACTTGTCCATGGGGAAAATATTGTTGGAATGTGATGTCATTCAGCCTTAAAAATGTAGGTGCCACTTATCAAAGGGCAATGACCACCTTATTCCATGACATGATACACACAATCATGGAGGACTATGTAGATGACTTTCTAGAAAAATCCAACACAAGGGATAGTAATCTAGACATATTGGCTAAGATCTTTGATAGACTTGAGCAATACAATGTAAGACTAAATCCAAAAAAATGTGTCTTTGGAGTAACGTCCGGTAAACTCTTGGGCTTCATTGTATCCAATTGCGGCATTGAGATAGATCTAGAGAAAGTGAAAGCTATTTTATACATGTCATCAGCTACTATGCTCAAGCAACTCAGAAGTCTGCAAGGTAGATTACAGTCCATAAGGTGTTTCATTGCCCAATTGGCAGAAAAGTGCGAACCATTTCAACATCTTTTAAAGAAAGGTGTCACATTCAAATGGACACAAAAATGCCAAGAGACATTCGAGACACTAAAAGAATATCTTTTGTCCTCACCGATATTGGTTCCACCTGTGCATGGGAAACCATTATTCCTATATATAGTTGCAACAAACTCCTCCTTAGGTGCTCTCCTAGCACAACATGATGAAAAAGGAAAAGAGACAGTTGTCTACTACATCAAAAGAACACTCATTGGATATGAACTCAACTACACACCAATAGAAAGAGCATGTCTTGTAGTATTTTTTATATCAAAAAAACTGAGACACTATATGTTGAGTCATAAAGTCCATCTCATTGCACAATTTGATCCACTCAAGTACCTGATGAATAAAGAAGCACTAACTAGAAGACTTTGCAAAGTGGGTTATGATACAGTGAATTCGACTTTGAATATGTCAATAGAAAAGCCACAAAAGGACAAATCATAGCAGATCAACTTGCAGAAGAACCCCTACAAGACAGTCATCCAATGGTGATAGATTTTCCAGATGAATCAGTATTTGCACTATCGGCACAAACACGCTGGAAATTATTTTTTGATTGTTCTCACACAAATCATGGAGCAGAAGTAGGAATTATGTTCATAACTCCTCAAGGAGATTCAATTCCCAAATCATTCAGGATCAACTTCCCTTGCACGAATAACATTGTTGAATATGAAGCCCTGATGCTAGGACTACACACTGCACTACAATGGAAGATCATGGACCTACAAGTCTTTGGAGACTCACAACTTATTATTAATCAAGTCAATGATGATTACAATACAAAAGATGATAAGCTAACACCGTATAAAAAATTGGTGGAAGAATACAAGCAACACTTCACCAATGTAACATTTGAACAGATGCAATGTTAATGGTAGGTTCTCTCTTGGATATGCCAAATGATGGATCTCAATTTGAATTTCAAGTGGAACAACTCATTGTCCCCGCTTATGAAATACCATCCACTGAATATGTATGTATGGTAATAGGACTTGAGTCCCCATGGTACATATATATATATGCATACCTTCATGATCAATATAGACCTCTTGATCTTTCACAAAATCAAAGGAAGAAAATCATCTGACAATCATCAAAACATTCAATTATTGCTGACACTTTGTACAGAAAAAGTGTAGATGGCACCTTACTCAGATGCCTTAATGTTGAGGAGGCACAACTCGCCCTGAAAGAAGTTCATGATGGTATATGTGGGGCACATTCTTCTAGACCTGCTCTAGCAAAAACACTATTGCAAATAGGTTATTATTGGCCTACAATGGAAAAGGATGCTTACAAGTATGTCCAAAGATGCAAGCAATGCCAAAAGCATGGGAACCTAGTCCATGAACCTACTCAAGATCTTTAGCCAATAACATCACCTAGCCATTTTCACAATAGGGATTAGACCTTGTAGGGAAAATAAACCCTACCTCCTCCAACGGACATAAGTTTATCCTCACAGCTATAGAATACTTCACAAAATGAGTTGAAGCAATCTCGATGACCTTCACAACACGAAATAAAATAGGTAAATTCATTTTAAATTATATTATTTGCAGATATGGGGTACCCATATGCATTATAACTGATAACAGACAACCCTTCAAAAATCAAGAAGTGAGTGAACTTTGCGAACAATTTCACATTCAACAATGTTTTGTGACACCCTACTATCCCTAAAGAAATGGTCAAGTTGAGGCAACACACAAAACTATTTTAAAATTTTTAAAGAAAGTTGTCAATGATAGTGGACGAGATTGGCATCTCCAACTAAATCTGGCTCTCTAGGCATATCGAGCTAGTGTCTGAACAACAACTAGTACCACACCATTCTCTTTGGTTTATGGTTCAGAAACTATTTTTCCTATCAAGGTATAATTTCCATCGCTAAGGGTCTTTCTAAAAAACATTATCTCCGAAGAAAACAATAGAGTAGCACGTTTGCGAGAACTAGAATTCCTAGATGAAAAATGACAAAACGCTCTGAATCATTTGCAAGGATATAAAAATAGAATGAGAAGAAGCTACAACAAAAGAGTTAACCCATGTTGCTTCAAAATAGGAGACATCATTCTTAAAGAAAATCAAAGGAACCTCGTTGAACGTGAAAAAACAAAAAAAATTTAAGCCTAACTAGTTAGGTCCTTTTGTCATAACGAAAATAATCGGAAATGACACTTATCATTTGCAAATAATGGAGGGAGATCCACTCCCTGATCCCATTAACAACATGCACCTAAAAAGGTATTACATCTAAGGGAAGGTTCATTTCAATTTTTAGTACTACATTTGCATATTTATTTACTACATGGCATTACATATCCTCAATTCAGAGTACATCATAGTTGCTTGCATATCACCATTGCACTACATATAGTTGCATATCATTATTTCTTTCTCATATAGTTGCATCAATAAATCAAGGAGGTTGTCTGAGTTATTCACCTGTCTACACTGAAAGGAACGAAGGTTGTCTCATTTCCTAGATACTTGTTCATGAAGTCTTTAGGAGGCCTTTAGTCATTCATCTTCAACTAATGAAATTAGAAGGCACTGAGGGGGGTGGTGAATCAATGATAGTAAAAATAATACAAATCTGAATATCAATTTCACCAGCTTAAAACTCAATAGACATGTAATAAATAACACCAAGTATGCAATCACCACATAAAACATAAACCACATGACACAAGAGTTTATACATGGAAAACCCAAATGGGAAAAACCACGGTAGGAGTTAGAACCCACAAGATCCACTAACTGCAGTATACAGATCTAACTAGTTAAGGTCTACAACACCCAATTAGGGGCACACCCTCTAAGAAGTGTCTAAGCTCAGTTAAGAGCATTACAAAAAGGCCTGTGAGTACCAAACCTATTAGGAGCTACCCAAGTAACTAGGATTTGCAAACACAAGCTAATGTGTCACTTGGTTAGAGGATTTAATGTTCAGAACTATTAGGATCTAACTGCACACTGTTAGGAGTGACCTTGTAAGAGGATTTTCTTGCTGCAACTAATAGGAAGACAAAAAGTACAAATGATATCAATATAACACCTTCTGTGTCTGATAAGATCCACTTTAGAACATTAAAACATCACAAAGACTCCACATCTCAACTCCTATGATCTTCGCACTATCAGAAATACAAAATTCGCTCATCACATAACACACTATCAAGCTCATGTATATATGTCCTTCCATACCTCATCATACAATAAAAATTATCATAAGGTCGGCTATAACCTTATTACAATTCCCTAGGTTCAATACATCTAGACAATCTTGCATTGCACACTTTAGTTATGTCATCTACCGACATAAGAAATCCAATTCTATGTCGTTTTACCGATCTGAGTGATATTCATCACTATCGGTTGACTATGTTTCGTGATCTTTGCCTTGTTGATCAAATCTCATTCATCTGATCAAATCTGCTTGTGTGGTCATGAATTTACCTTCATCTGATAGTCCTCAACATTGCTACAAAACCACATTCCTTCATCCTTCATGAATTTCATGTACTAGTTGTCGATGTGAGACTCTGTCAATCATTTTACTGGTTCTGATAAAATTGTCTTTGCTTTATCGGTTAAGTCTAGCCGGTTGAACTGAAGGACTTAGATGACTCAAAGAAACATAGTTGCCATCAATGACAATATACAAAATATTCATGATATGAAAATCTAATCTCTATGCACAACATACATATACCATTTGTCCAAATGATCAAATGCCAACAATCTCCCCCTTTGGCATTGATGGCAACACTTAGGAAAAATTTGGTCAACTAAGTGTGCAAACCAAAATTGACTTCATGACATACACTCACTTCATGGCATGCACTCCCCCTTAGCAATTCCATGCCAAAATGAAATCATTACTCCCCCTTAACAGTACATACAAAATTTTGACTCACTTTAAACCAATTCTACTCCCCCTTTGACAACAATGCCAAATAAAGAAGTTAAATACATACATTACATCAAAATTTGTCATAAAAAACTACATGTATATAGAGATAAAAGTTTTAAGGTCTTTACAATCCAATTCTTAAGAAAACATTAGTGAAATAAAACTTCAACTGCTTAAGGTCATTGTCCCATGTTTCTAATAGTGTCTCAGTGATCTCAACATGTGTCAAGATTTGAGCTGCAAACTCCTCCATAACATCAACTGTACTCATCTTCGGGGTAGCCAAAATTGTCGTGGACTCCCTGTATGCTCTCTGTAAGATTTCAACTTTTGAAATTAACAATTCTTCAACTCCTTCAAGGATCTTATCCGCTTCACCTGTTCAAAATCATAAATTTCTAATATGTGTTGCAAGGCACCAACTGATTTACCAAAATCCAAAGCCGAGTCCTATACCGGTATGTATGTTTCACTTATCCTTTCTAGTTCCTTCTCTGTATCTTCTCTCTTTTTCTTTAAGTTGGAATATAATAATGATACTTTAGATATAGTGGCCAAAATTTGATCTCCAGTTTCTATTCCAGTTTTCAAAAGATCTTTATTCACTGTTAAAGTAACCTTACCTTTGTTAATTTCTGAAAATAATTGTTCTCCCCTTCTCTTCTTGTAATCTTTTTCCACTAAAGCATGAGCTGCCTCTACAAGGGATTTTAATTGTTCACTGGCATCAACAACTAACTATCCAAGCTTAGCAATAGGGGTGGATAGATTATCTATATCAATCTCCAATAGGAAACTTGACAAAATTTTAACAGTTTGAATGGTCTCTGCTTCTCATTTCTGCTCTTTCAACCTCCTCTTTTGTGTTCAAGATTGCATAGCAGTAGAAATATCCATTAATTCAGAGGAACTTAGATTATCCATATCTATAAGACCTTTAATACTCATAGATTCTTCATCATCATTATCATCATCGATCAAGATTTTCTTCTTCTCCTTTGTTTTCTTTTCTTCATCTTGTTTCTCTTCTTACTTCTCTTTTTTTTCTTTCCCTATCTCTATATGTTCCTTCTGTGTTGTTGTAGTGACCGGTGGCAGGTGACTTTCAACATGATGTTCCTTTACCGGTGGTGGTTGCATTTCCACACTTTGTTCAGTAGTCGGTGCTTCCTCTGCTTGTTGTTCCTCAACCATATCCTTCTGGTTGTCATTGATAGCATTATTTATATTTGTATCAATGGTTGCATTTACCGGTGGAGTCTGTATTCCTCTGGATTAAGCATTCACCAGTTGCTCACTTGAGCTCTTATTAGTTTCCTTCTCACCTTCAATAATTACATCTTGTTGTTTCTCTAGGGGATCATCCATTTGTACTTCAATATCTACTACATTTACATTATCTCTAGTATTGTCAACATTATTTGTGTCATCATTAACTGCATTATCGGTGTCATCAACATCTGGTATATCTATATGCTCAGTATCAACAGGGTCCGACTCAAAATATGTAGGCTTAACACCCTTGGGAAAATCTTCTCCCTCTAACTTAACAAATGTATCATCCTCATCTTCTTCATCTTTTTCTTCTTCTTTAGGGATGAGACCTAAAAATTTCTTTATCAAAATTTTAGTCTCCTTTTAGATAGATTCAGTATCACCTATTAATATTCTAGTCAATATTTTCTTGGATCTAAGAAAAGATTTTGCATTTACTTGTGCATCTTCTATTTCTTCCTTGTTGGCTTCTAGTTGCAGGTGCTTAGGAGTGTAATCAATAAATTCTTTATCCTGTCTAATGGTGGCTTGCCATCTTGTATCAATAATATTATACAAAGTGTCTACAATTTTCCCTTGTAGTTCAATGAGGGTTCTACTAAACTTGTCCATACTGAAGATGACTGCATCTTCAATCTCTCTTCGTTGACTTTCAAACAAATGAGTAAATAGTATGTTTAAACCTTTGTAAATACCATACTCCTTAATAATCTTAATCATTTTAGTGAAAGAATCTTCAAGTGTCAATATTTTTGTAGATTGTTTACCTTTTTGAGTAGTCTTTTGCTTCTTAGCACTTGCTCTTAGTGCCCTCTTATCTTCTTCTTATTCTATTTCCTCTATATATGTCACTGGTTTGTGAGCTTTCTCCTTCTTTCTTTTTTCAGTTTGGGTAGGCACAACAAGAGGTTCAACAATTTTACCTTTCCTTCGGAATTGTATTTTAGAGGGTTTCCCTCTTTGGGATTCAGTAGGCTTCACCTTAGTTTCTTTTGCTTTCTTCTTCTCAACTGCTTTAACTGCTCTGGTCTTACCAGTGGGGGTACCGATTGGTACACTAGATGTTCCACCTTGTTGAGCCTTATATTTAACTCTTGCTGTAGCTATTTGTTCTTTCGTGAATCTGGCTTGTACCTCTTTTCTTACTTTCTTTGCAATCACCAGTTTTTGTAGTTCAAAGTGCACTTTCAGTAGTTTCTCCTTGTAGGTTCCAAACCTCTCGGAAGTGGTATTGACCAGTTGAGCTAACAAATGATCAACATAAGAAATAAGTAGATCTTTATCTACTTCACAACCCATGGGCATTACCCATGTGGTCCTGGGAATAACAACTTCCATCAAGCATGTGTCTATGTAAATCATAAAATAGATAGAATCCTCATACTAATTGACTACCTTTTCCTGTATGCATTCTCTAGCATGCATTTCCTTCTGAAATTTCTTAAAATATCCCCATGAAATATCATCGAACTTTTTTTTTCAGCATCCTAATGATATTCTTCATCTGCAATAAGGCAGGTGTCCTGATTATCCATTATACATCACCAATAAAAGTTTTGGAAATAAAAGAATAAGCCCATGATAAGTTGTCCAAACTTGAATCTCAGTTTCTTGTCCTTCCTAACTGCTTCCAAATTTGCCATTAATTGACTTCTCATTGCTTCAAAGAGATCATAATCAACATCCTCCTTAATCATCTGGTAGGTAGTGTGAATAGTTGTTGTCGGTATTGGTGCAAGAGCACCTCATCTACACTCAAATAATGACCCTAAGGATGAATACTAGGATCATTAGAGTGTCTTAGTGTGTGTCTTGTGTTTCATGTATGCAATAAACCCCACCATGTAAGCCCATGTCACCAATTAGGCAATTTGATAAGCCAATTGGGACAATGTGGTCAATAGGGGTAGTAGATGGTTTAGTTTTGTGTTTGCTAGGTTTTAGACATATTTTATGAGTGTTTGGTTGATCCATGTATGTGGATTCCAACCCTAGCAACTATGACAACATTTTGTGCAAAATTGCAAAAATGCAACTTTTGAGTGCAAAAGTGCAACTTTTTGAAATTCGGTTGGGGGAAGCCTTTCAATAGCTCCAACCTACTCCAAATTTGGCAGGAAACCATTATAGAGTTTTATAAGCCTTGTGGACATGATTCCCAAGGTTTCTGGTATTGTAATTGGAGTTTGTGAAGCAATTAAACACTAAATACTGCAGTTTTCCCAAAAATTTTGAGTTTACAGGAGTTGCACGTGCCTGTATGGATTCATTTCAATCCCGACATCCATGGAGTATATAGAGGGATGAAATATATTTATTTTGGTGGTGGTCTAAGGTCCTAATTGTACCGTAGTAGTGATAACCCTCCATTCTTCTTACTGCAACCCAGAAATTGAGGGTTTGGAGAGGGTTTTCAACCAAAATGGCCTTATCTTGCATTCTAGTCCATTAGAAGAATCTTCCTTCAGAGGGATGCAAGATAAGACACTGTACTTTATATTTTTCATGGTTTATTGTAGGGGAAACTTTTTTGTGTGGAGAAAAGAGCAAGATTAGGTAGGCATCTCTATGTGACTACCTAGGACAAGATTTAGGACAATCATCATAAGTTGTCATAGTGGTGGATTCCAGGAGTGCAACCCTAGAATTGAAGGTTACTCATCATCCCCCCACATGCCCATAGGGTTGGTTTTCTATTTTGAGGTCATTGTTTGGTAGTTGCTTTGGAAAATAGGCCTAATTGTTCCTATTAGGATTCTTGGCCTACAAAGGGATCAAACCTTGTAATTGCGGACCTGATCAAACCATTTTGGGGATCAGTACAACTTCCAAAAGGGTATTTGAAATGATAATTTGTTTTAATGGGTGTGTGGAACATGTTTTATTTAAGGTCCATTCTATCGCCAAATAGGGCTACAAGCCTAGGGGTAGGTTTCTAAAGGAGGTATAAGGAATTGGAGCCTAATCTCAAAACCAATGCTTGGACCAGTTTCTAATAGCCATAAATGAACCAAGTCCTAAGCCCTTAGGATCAAGGTGCCATGGGATGGTGTAGGGTAGGTATTGAGGAATTTACTCATCTTGAGTAGGCCCAAGCCTAGTGAATTTGTGAGTAGTCTCATCTAAGATGTGGAGTCCTTCCTTGTAAGACTCTTGTGATCATTTGAGGGGTCATAAGTCTAACCTTGTTTGGACTTGTCTTTAGGTTTATGGGCAGGGATCTACATCAAGTGGTAGAGAATAGGAGTGTTATTTGGATAGAAGGAGAAGACAAGATGTCAAAAGAAGAGGGATCCCAAGAGGCACCTTCAAGAATGACCAATGCTAAGTTGAATGTCCTGGTGAATAAGCGGATGGTAGAGAGTAGAGAAGTCGGGGCTGAAAATCAGGCCTTGAGAAATGAGATGGACTGGTTGAAGGATGGAGTGGAGAGGGGAGAGAAAGACTCTAGAGAGAAGAAGGGGATGAAGAGGAGATCCCTATGCAGGAAGAGCTAGAGGTTTCTGTAGACCAGAGACCCCTGATGAGTGTCCTCAAGTCCATGGATATAAGAACAATGGATGTGAAGATGGATCTGCCAATATTTGTAGGCAAGATGGAGCCTGATACAATGATGTAGTGGATAGACTCCTTGGACAATTTTTTTGAAAGTGAAGACATACCAAACCACCAAAGGGTGAAGATGGCCCAATCCAAAATGAAAGGGGCTGCACTAACTTGGTGGATTTTCATCCAAGATGAGAGGGTGAAAGAGGGAAAGAGAAGAGTAGCTACATGGAAGAGGATGATGGCTTTGGTGAAAGAAGCCTATGTCCCAATGGACTACAATATCCAATTGCATAGGAGGAGACATAATTTGAAACAAAAGGAGATGGATGTGAGTTCCTATATCAAGGAGTTCATGAAGTTGTGTGTGAGGACCAAGGTGAAAGAGAGTGAAGATGAGAAGGTGGCAAGATATCTCAATGGGTTGAGATTTACAATCCAAGAATATTTGAATCTCCACACCCCAGAGATAGTCCAAAAGTGCTTACAATTGGCACTCAAGGTGGAAGATAAGTTGAAGAGGAGGTAGGATCAAAATGGTGAAGGTAAAGGGAGATAACAAAGAGGGGGAAGAGGCCCTTTCAAAGGTAGAGGAAATGGTTTTGGATACCAGGGAGACTCTAACCAAGAAGGCAATAGAGGATAGAGTAGTTACAACCAAGGAGGGGGCTAAAAGCCAAGAGGGAACTTTAGGGGTAGAAGACTACTCTCTAGAGGAAGGTCCCAAGGAAGAGGACCTCCTAGGTGCTATAACTACAACCAAGAAGAGCACATGGCCAATAGGTGTCTGGATAAGGCTTCTAGCTCCATGGGAGAAAGGAGAAGCAATTTGGTGAAAGAATCTGATTGTCAAAGTGTGGCAAGTGCAAACACTTATCAAAGTGTTAATGCTCTTGATAGCTCTAGCTATCCTGAAAGAGGAGAGGCTCTGATGATGAGGAGAGAAGTAACCACCATGAAGGTACCTGACAAGGAACCTACACAAAGAAAATCTCTTTAAGGAAAGGTATGAAAGGTCTTGATAGACTCCGGATCCACTGAATATTTTGTATCACTTGAAATGTTAGAGAAGCTTAAACTTAGAAGGCTGCCTCACCCTTACCCCTACAAGGTTTCATGGCTCACCCAAGGTCAGAAAATAGTGGTAGAAGAGTAGGCTTGGGTGGAGTTTCAGATTGGATCATACAAGGATAGATTTCTATTTGATATAGCCAAGATGGATGCATGCCATATTTTGTTTAGGAGACCATGGCAGTATGACCTGAAAGCTCATCATGATGGGTTGAGAAACACCTATTCAATCACCAAGGATGGGAAGGTGATAGAACTCTTACCTCTGATAGAGGAAGAGATGGAACCAAAAGGGAAGGATATGAGGGTGTTAATGGTGGAAGGAAAATAGTTCATGAAGGATATTATAGAGAAAGGTGTAGTTTGCTATGCCCTCATGCCTAGTCCCAAGGTGGCAAGGAAAGAGTAGTTTGCAGAAGGGAAAGAAGGAGGATAGAAGCACATAGACCCTACAGTAGTTTGCAGAAGGGAAAGAAGGAGGATAGAAGCACATAGACCCTACAGTCAGATAGTTGCTTGATTAACATCAAGGCATCATCTCAGATGGAATACCAAGATCTCTACCACCGATGAGAGACATCAGTCATTGCATAGATCTGATCCCTGGATCTACTCTCCCAAACAAATCAGCCTACAAGCTCACTCTAGATCAGAATGCGGAAATGGCAAGGTAGATTGAAGAGTTGATTGAATTAGGATTGATTGGCAAGATCTTAAACCCATGTGCAGTACCTGTTGTCTTTTCACCCAAGAAATAAGGCACTTGGAGGCTTTGTACAGACTCAAGGGCCATCAACAAGATAACTATAAGGTATAGGTTCCCAATCCCAAGGATAGAGGATTTACTTGATTGCTTGGGAAGTGCTAAGTATTTCACTAAAATGGATCTAAAAAGTGGATACCATCAAATTAGAATAAGGCCAGGGGATGAATGGAAAACAACTTTTAAATCCAATGAGGGGTTATATGAATGGAAGGTCATGCCATTTGGGTTGTCCAATGCCCCTAGTACCTTTATGAGGTTGATAAATTAAGTCTTGGTGTAATTCATAGGAAACTTTATCACAGTATACCTAGATGATATCTTGATCTTCAGTCAGACAAGAGAAGAACACCTCAAACACATAGATATGGTTCTCAAGAGGTTGCATGAAGAGGAACTAATGATCAATTTGGACAAGTGTTTGTTCATGCAGGAGGAGATCATCTACTTGGGCTTTGTAATCTCACAAGGTGAGTTGAAAATGGACCAAGAGAAGGTGAGTGCTATACTATCTTGGCCAACACCTAAGACTATGAATGATGTCCGGAGCTTCCATGGTTTAGAAATTTTTTTATAGGAAATTCATAAGAGGATTTAGTCATGTTTGTGCACCCATGCTTGACACCATAAAGGGAGGACAAAAGTGCAGGATCAGTTGGACCAAAGAGGCAAATGATTCATTTGAAACATTGAAGAAGAAGGTTGCAAAACAACCAGTCCTTGCCTTATCAGACTTCAACAAGATATTTCAGGTGGAATGTGATGCAAGCCACATGACTATTGGGGCAGTTCTCAGTCAGGAAGGAAGGCCTATTTCTTTTTTCAGTGAAAAGCTAAATGATGCCAAGAAAAGATACTCATCTTATGACTTGGAGATGTATGCTCTAGTGCAGTCTTTAAATAAGTGGAGGCACTATTTATTGCCTAAGGAGTTCATAGCTTTTACTGATAATCAGACACTCAGTTTCATAAATAGCCAAGAGAAGCTAAACCACCGGCACATGAAGTGGGTAGAGACCCTACAAGCCTTCACCTTCACCCTAAAACACAAGAAGGGAGTCAAGAACAAATTTGTAGATGCTTTGAGTAGGAGGATATTAACTATCAACCAAATCAAGATGGATAGAGTTGGTATTGATTCCTTGAAGAGTATGTATGATGCTGATGAATACTTTGGAGAGATATACAAGGTATGTGAAATCTTTGGTGAGAGGTATCATATTGAGTTTTCTAAATTTCTGATACAAGATAGATTGTTATTTAAAGGAGTGTATTTGTGTATTCCTAAGTGTTCCATGAGGTTGAATATCATTAGGGAGAAGCATTGTGGAGCTATGGCAGGTCAGTTTGGCCTTGACAAGACCCTAGACCTTGTGAAGTGACATTATTACTGGCCTAAATTGCAGGAGATGTAAGGAAGTTTGTGGAGACATGTGTAATATGTCAGAAAGCCAAGGGGAAGTCCACAAATTCAGCTTTGTATCAACCTTTACCCATTCCTTCTAGGCCATGGGAGAGAATAAGTATGGACTTTGTGTTGGGTCTACCTAGGACAAGGAGAGGATTTGATAGTGTCTTTGTAGTGGTGGATAGGTTTAGTAAAATGGCTCATTTCTTGCCATGTAAGACTTCTTGTGATGCATCATATGTTGTAGACCTATTCTTCAAAGAGATAGTCTAGATACATGGATTTCCCCTAAACATTGTTTTAGACAGAGATGTGAAGTTCATAGGTCACTTTTGGAGGACCCTTTGGAAGAATTTAGGAACTAACCTAGCTTTCTCATCATCCTACCATCCTCAAATGCATGGGCAAACTGAAGTTGTCAATAGGTCATTAGAAAACCTATTAAGGCGTTTGACAAGGAAACATGGAGAAAAATGGGATAGTATACTGTCACAGGAAGAGTTCTCTTACAATGATACCATCAATAGGAGCACAGGGAAGTCTCCTTTCTAGATTATATATGGCATCCACCCAAGGGGAGTGTTGGAGTTAAGGGATTTACCCAAAGAAGAGCCCATTAGTGCAGATGGTGAATCTTTTGCATCAGCCATCAAAGAGGTGCATGACCAAGTTAAGTCTCATCTCCAATAGTGTGCAGTGAAGTATAAGGCTCATGCTGATAAGAAAAAGAGAGATGTATAGTTTAGTGTTGGGGATTTGGTATGGGTACATTTGAAGAAGGAGAGACTCCCAAAAGGCAAATACACCAAGCTCGTGCAGAGGAAGATTGGACCATGTTAGATATTGAAGAAGTGTGGACAAAATGCCTATGAAATCCAACTTTGTCCTGATCTTGGATTGTCACCCATTTTTAATGTGTGTGACCTTACACTTTTCAAAGGTAGTGACAATGAAGGGGAGGAACAAATACAGGTTGTAGCAGACAATGACATTCCAAGGCATGAATCACCTAAGTTGAGCAAAGTGTTAGACACTAGAGTCACAAAAAAGACAAGGAAAAAGGAGTAAATTGAGTACTTGGTGGCTTAGCAGGACAAACTAGACTCTAAGGCAGCTTGGATGACAGATGAACAAATTTCCAACCATGGTACAGATCTACAAACTTTGATCTCAAGTGGGCTTGAGATCCCTTCTCCCGGGGAGTATGGTGCAGGAGAACCTCATCTACACTCAAATAATGACCCTCAGGATGAATAATAGGATCATTAGAGTGTCTTAGTGTTTGTCTTGTGTTTCATGTATGCAATAAACCGCACCATGTAAGCTCATGTCACCAATTAGGCAATTTGATAAGCCAATTGGGACAATGTGGTCAATAGGGGTATTAGATGGTTTAGTTTTGTGTTTTCTAGGTTTTAGAAATGTTTTATAAGTGTTTGGTTGATCCATGTATGTGGATTCCAAACTTAGTAACTATGACAACATTTTGTGCAAAATTGCAAAAATGCAACTTTTGAGTGCAAAAGTGCAACTTTTTGAAATTTGGTTTAGATTTTTCATGGTTTTTTGTAGGGGAAACTTGGTTGTGTGGAGAAAATAGCAAGATTAGGTAGGCATCTCTATGTGACTACCTAGGACAAGATTTAGGATGGTCATCATAAGTTGTCATAGCGATGGATTCTAGGCGTGCAACCCTGGAATTGAAGGTTACTCACCATCCCCCACATGCCCATAGATTTGGTTTTCTAGTTTGAGGTCATTTTTTGGTAGTTGCTTTGGAAAATAGGTGTAATTGCTCCTATTAGGTCTCTTGGCCTACAAAGGGATCAAACCATTTTGGGGATCAGAACAAATTCCAAAAGGGTGTTTGACATGGTAATTTTTTTTAATGGGTGTGTGGAACATTTTTGAGTTAAGGTCCATTCTATCACCAAATAGGGCTACAAGCCTAGGGGGTAGGTTTCTAAAGGAGGTATAAGGAATTGGAGCCTAATCTCAAAACTAATGCTTGGACCAGTTTATAATGGCCATAAATGAACCAATTCCTAAGCCCTTAGGATCAGGGTGTCATGGGACGGTTTAGGGTAGGTATTGAGGCATTTACTCATTTTGAGTAGGCCCAAGACTAGTGAATCTGTGAGTAGACTCATCTAAGGTGTGGATTCCTTCCTTGCAGGACCCTTGTGATCATTTGAGGGGTCATAATTCTAACCTTTTTTGGACTTGTCCTTAGGTTTGTGGGAAAGGCTCTGAATAAGGTATATTGTTCATTTTGCTTGAATAGTAAATTCTATAGCCAATCACCATAGATGCAAATTTAACAGCAGGATCATTAATTTCATTCATAGTCATGACTCTTTTATCCCATCTAGATCCAGTTAACTTCAAAACATCATCCTTAGGTATAGACCTAAGCAATGACACTTCAACGGTTGAGAGGAAGCTAGTTACAACATGGATTGCTTCCTTAGTGATTTTATGAGGTTTGTCCAACCACATGAACTGATCATGAATACGGCTCAAAATAAATCTCACCAACTCATCATCAAAATCATCAATGAAATTGATCGCATGATGACAACCTTTATCAAATACACTTCTGAACTATTCTTTCAAATTTCCCTGTTCATTACATAGAGATCTGTATTGCTCATAAATAATTGCAACTCCCTAGTCTTCAAGTTTGCAGTGATAAAAGGATCTTACATCCTCTACATGCAAAACACCATTTTGTACACTGGATAGGGTACCAATAGGGTGAGTTTCCTCTGACTTGTATGGATGTCATTTGTATTCAGGTCTTGCCCTCTTGGTCACAACAACTAGATGTGGAGTATCCCTACTACAATATGCAAAACTTTAAAGCAAAGAGTAAGATTCACTGATAAATACCTCTTCTACTTTGGTGCTAGGGTTTCCAATTGTCAAAAAATTTCAATACTCAATCACCGAATCAAACTTTACTTTGATCGCCTCAGATGCTGGTAAATGATCTGAATGCCGCTTCCACAAATTTATCTGTGCTCTTCTCGCTTTGCCAAAATTTCTCAAGATGTAAAGTGATAAATGAAATTCAAAAAGTTCTATTTATTTGCACTTTAACTACTACAATAAATGCATTTACCGACAAAACCCTAAAACGCCTTAGCAAACTCTAAAGGATATTATCAGTATCAAAAACTCAATGATATTTACCAGTTATGATCCAAAAACACATCAAAACATCAAAATGCATCAAAATATGTAGATTTAACTTACAGTACATCATCCAGGGGTTCAACTCAAGATTTGACAATAAGCTCACCCCAAGTTGTAGAATCAACTTAGTTTTCCATAGAGGGATTCTCCACATTAGGTGAAGAATCTAATTCCTTAGATGGTTTGTCATCACTCTTCTTCTTCCAGGTCTTGTTTGTCTTAGCTCTGGTTTCTTCAATATCGGCCTTCTGATTTCCTTTCCAGTTTGTAGGATGATTCACCGATTGGTTTTTCTTTGTTATGCAAAACTTGGCAATGTGTCCCAGTTTGTTGCAATGATAGCATGCCATTCCAGATGCTCTCCAAGGTCCTGAGTTTCCTCTACCCATTCTTCTTCTGCAGTTCATTGCCACATGTCCAAAATTATTGCAGATTGAACAAGTCAAATTGACTCTCTTTTCCATCTCATAAGGACTAGACCGGTTAACATAGGGTCTTTGCCAATTTGTGTTCCTCCGATCAGTGAAATTCCTTCTCTAGTTACCAATAGGTCTTGGATTCATGTGATGTGCAGGATTGTTTGATTCATATATGCATTCAACTGATTTATGCCCATATATGTTGCATGTATAACATTAACCTTCAAATATCCTAGGCACATATATAGTATTAGGTCTATAACCACTATTACCATCAAATCTGCTTCTACAAACATTAGCAGTATGTCCTAGTTTGTGACAGTTAAAGCAAACTGGTTTGTAAGCTTTCTTACCGGTAGGCTTCTGAGCCTTGGGAGCAATTTTACCTTCATGCATGTCACTCTTGGTACATGAAGGTTCTCCCTTCTTAGATGTATTGTATCCTAACCCAGATGTATCACCTTTCATCCTCTAAGATTGGATCTGTTCATCTAGCATAGTAGAACTCTTGTTGAATTTAGCACACTTCTCATTAGCTTTTGTAATCTCTTTAGTAAGATCTTCATTTTGATTCATAAGAGTCTCTCTAAGAGACATTTCCATATCAATATCTTCTTTGATTTCTTCTTTCTCTTATTTCTCCTCATGTTAGTGTTCATACAAAGTTGCATTCTCCTGCTTGATCTTAAAGATCTCATGGTCTTTCTCTTTGATCTAGTCTTCAGCTGCCCTCCTAGCTTCAAGTTATTGACTCATACGGATTGTAAGGGCTTAAAGTTCTCTCCTTAGGTTAAGTTTCCCACCATTCAATTTCTCCACTTCCTCAACCAATGCATCTATATTTTCTTCATTAGAAGAGCTTCTTTCATTGATCTCCAACAATTGTTTGGTCAGTTTCTTCCTTTTAGCTAGTGATGTCTTATACTTGCCTCTTAGGGTTTCTAGCTCATCCTTGGTTTCAACAAGTTCTCTAGACATCTCTCTATAGCTCATTTCTTCACCCATATTTTCCTTAGGATTAGAGATTTCTTCCAAGCGGTTAAGCCTTAAGGAAGTTAGGATTTGATACCCATTGATGAACTTATAAGGCACTAAGAGGGGGGGTGAAACATTGATAGTAAAAACAATACAAATCTGAATATCAATTTCACCAACTTAAAACTCAATAGACATGTAAAAAATAACACCAAGTTTGCAATCACCACATAAAGCATAAACCACATGACACAAGAGTTTATACATGGAAAACCCAAATGGGAAAAACCATGGTGGGAGTTAGTACCCACAAGATCCACTTACTGCAGTATAGAGATCTGAGTGGTTAAGGTCTACAACACCCAGTTAGGGGCACACCCTATTAGAAGTGTCTAAGCCCGGTTAAGAGTAATACAAAAAGTCTTGTGAGGACCAGCCCTATTAGGAGCTACCCAAGTAATTGGGATTTGCAAACACAACCTAATGTGTCACCCAGTTAGAGGATTTAATGATCAAAATTGTTAGGATCTGACTGCACCCTATTAGGAGTGACCTTGTAAGAGGATTTTCTTGCTGCAACTGTTAGGAAGACAAGAAGTACACATGATCTTAGTATAACACCTTCTAAGTCTGATAAGATCTGCTTCAAAACATTACAACATTGTAGAAACTCCATCTCTCAAATCCTTTGATCTTTGCACTATCAGAAATAAAAAATTCGCTCATCACATATCACACTATCAAGCTCATGTATATATATCCTTTCATACCTCATCACACAATAAAAATTATCATAAGGCCGGCTAGAACCTTATTACAATTCCCTAGGTTCAATGCATCTAGACAATATTGCATTGTATGCTTTAGTTATGTCAACCACTGACATAACAAATCCAATTTTGTATCATTTTACCGATCTGAGTGATTTTCATCACTACTGGCTGATTGTGTTTCTTGATCTTTGCCTTGTTGATGAAATCTCATTCATCTGATCAAATCTTCTCATGTGGTTATGAATTTGCCATCATCTGATAGTCATCAATGTTGCTGCAAAATCACATTCCTTCATCCTCATGGATTTCATGTATTGGTTGTCAGTGTCAGACTTTGTCAGTTATTTTACTGGTTCTAATAAAACTGTCTTTGCTTTATCGGTTAAGTCTAGCCGGTTGAACTGAAGGACTTAGAGACTTAAAGAAACATAGTTGACATCAATGACAACATAAAAAATAGTCATCATACATAAATCTAATCTCTATTCACAACAAACATACACCAGTTGTCCAAATGATCAAATACCAACATCAACGTCACATTGTGATTAAGCTTTATCCTTGGTTGGGTAGAGATTTCCCTATCAAGTCTTGTTACCCAAAATCTATCAATTACTTCTCACACATTAATCAAAATCTCTATGTCATTACACATACCTAGTTGGTCATGTGGCTAGTGAAAAATCCAATATTCTGCTTTAGCATCACTATAATTGTCATACCCAAGTAGGTTTCATTACTTACAAGTCAAGGCAAGAAAAGAGAAGAGAAAAAAAAATACTATGCCAATATCCATCTCAAGGCAAAATACAAAAAAAAATGATATATTACTGAAATATCATGCATACAAGTGCGACAATAAAAAGCTTGACTATGGGAACATGCAAGTAACTTCATTAGGGCTATGGACATCTGATAGCAATGGAGAAACATTTAAGAGATTAGAGTGCATAACCTTGTTGGAAACAAGGCTCTATCCAGGATGCTTTTGAAGTTAGAATAACTCACGTAGCTAGCCACATAGGATTCCAAGGGTCTTTGATGGTTATAAGAGTCAGAATGAATCCAAATGCACACATAAGTGCAAAAGAAGATCAAAGTTTCAAGAATTGATGGGGAATTTTTTCGCGCCTCCATTCATAAATATTGGTTACATAGTGTGTTAGGTTGGATGGTCTAAGATTTTCTGAGAATGGATTGAACTCCTATCTCTGAAACATTTCACACTTTCAATTCAATCAGTACATGTCAAAATGAAGGAAACACACAATCATCCTTGTTCGAATAGGAACTGCATCTCCATCTTTCATACTAGATTAGTGCCTCATGTCAAAATTCATTGTCTCCACATACATGTTGCATATCATCATATAGGGTTGCATACCTAGGGCATAACTGAAAAAATTCTAAAAATAAAAAAAAGTCCTGAAAAAAGCTAAAACATTCGAATATCAAAATCACAACAAAAACATTCAAATACGATCCTTAAAAAGGCACAAAAACATTGAGAAAATGCCCAAAACCCTAAACATCAAAAATCTCTTCGAAAACAAACTAAAAATTGAAAAACATCAAAAATTTGCAATAAATTGTCTCGCAAGAATCCAACACCCTAGCAGATATCCAGCAAACACTTCACACAAAGTTAAACAAAGGATATAACTATCCCGTCAAAACCTTTGCAATCATGCTTATCAACTGTCTAATCTATTGAATCACTATCAAACTATCAACGTGATCAACATCTTGTCTTAAACAGAATCGGTACACTCGAAACCAGACAGGTCGGTCTTAAATGAGGTCCAAAACTTCTGAAACCAAACATTATCAAAATCACATCAAACATATCAAAAAAAAGACACAGTCAGTCCAACTGCTGAGTTTTGTCTATTTTGGTTGACTCTTTTTATCAAATTGGCGAAGATCATTGCTTTTAGCTACTCAAGGATGTCCAAAAAATGACTAGAGGAGTTGTGATGGGCATGATCCTTTTCTTCATTTGTTGTTTGTGGTTTGAACCAATGAAGTTCTAAGGAAGTTTCTCTAATGGGTGTCTTTGATAGGAGCATTCATCTTGTGAATGCCACACATACCTCAACCCCTAGCGTAATTCCTAGAATGGAGGATTCATTCCTTGTCTCCTACGTGTTTGTTTCTTTGCAATGATATATCTATACATATTGGTTCCTCATACCCTGGTGTAATAAGCTCCATTGTGAAATAATAAGGCTCAATGATGATAATGTTGCACTACAAATAAAGAAATGAATACTTTCTCATCAAAATCCTATCAATCAAATCATTCCTATTATATCTATTTCTAGAATAAATAAAGGTTGATTCAATTGATTTATCATTTCATATCATTCTACGTCTAACAGCTAATAATTCTTCCAAATTCATGATTTTCAACACCTATTTTGACAAAACAAAAAAATAAACATCATCACATTGAATTTTCATATAAATCACTTCATAATATTAGTCCATTATAGTATAATAATAATTTCATCAACCACTATACATTTCAAAATAAAGGTACACCACATCACTGCATGATATCACATTCACATTGTAATCATCATCACATAAGCATAAAAAATAACAAAAAAACTTTAGACCATGAAGTTCATCATCAAATAGCTCATCAAGAATGCATATCATATATCTAATAGAAATGTATCAAAATACATCATATCTATGATACAACATCAATAACAAAACTCTCAACCTATGCTTCCTTTATTAGTAGTTGCATCTCGCCTAAGTCCAGTCTGTCCCAATGACATCCTAAGTGGACCCATCACTCCTCCACTGCTACTCTATCAAGAGGTAAACTGACTCGATCTCCTCCCCATGAAAGAACTAAAACTAAGCTCCCTCTGACCCTCAGGAATGGCTCTCTCATAAGAGTGCCTATAGTAAATAGCCTCATGTGCAGCAGAAAAATATCTATCTGCCTAGCTCCATGCCTCTGTCACCAGCCCAAATAACTGATCATATGCATCCATGGTGATCTGAGTTTTCCTAACTGCCTCATCCCTCTCCCTCTATAGTCGATCTCTCTTAGCGACTATATTATCCCTCTATGTAGTCAACTCCTCCATCGCCCACTGATACTGATCTCCATCCTCCATCCGCTATTGTCGCAAAGTAGTGACCAAGTCCTCTAAACTCCTAACCCAATCTCTCAATCCCTCCTCATGTCCTCTCTCTACACCTCCTGACTCCATAGCCTAGGGCATCTCAACATCATGTCCACTGTCCCTACCCTCATCCCCATTTTTTCTCGATGAGCCAGATGCTGACTAATCACCCTCACTATCACTCCTATCAAAACTTCTCATAGATGCAGTCTCTCCACTAATATCCACATCCTCCTCTCCACTCTCTACCTGCTCTGCAACCGCTGCTATCAGATCTATCCTACCTCCACCTCTACCTCCTCCATTTCTCCCGCCTCCATCTCTCCATCCATCTCTCCCCCCACCTCTCCCTCTCCCCTTGGGACCCCTGCCATGTCTAATCTGCTGAGCAACAATCAGAACTATCGAATCTGTCAAAGGTATGGGCTTGTGTTGTATCCACCATACACTATATTGTGTTGTGATCCCCATATCTGCAACACCAACCTGCCATCCCCACTAAATAGGAGCAAGAGCATCAAACTCAATAATAGCAACATGAGGCTACACACAAGCACCCCAATCACCAACCTCTTAAGTAGTACAAGAAAAATAAGTTGTCACATCCAAAATACCCTGTATCTCCTCAAACTATCAGAGTACATGACCAGGAAGATTCATATCAATAACCCTATGACCACCCACGTCTCAACCAATAAGATATCTCTATTATCGATAAAAAGGAAGATGTTGGGCATCACTAGCCTAACCATGGCAAGTGAGATAAGGTCTCCATGAGAAATACTGTAAGATATCAATCTGATGATGCTAATACAAAATATTACCTGATGCCCTATGTCTTACACCAATAGTATACCTGTAAGCATATGGATGATCTAGCTCTAAATCAACATGTAATGCAGGATGAAAGATAGCTATGTGCTCCCAAGCCAATATCTAGAGCAAAGTGATACCACATCCAACTAATTTCTGCCACAAGTAAACAATCCCATGCATCTGATGATATAAATTAATAAGACAGGGACCCCAAGAAAACACCTATCTATCAATAATCATATCATGCATGACTCATCCCCATCCAACAGGGAAACCATTTGTACGTCTATCAATGATCAATAATCCAGCAATAGTGCAAGCAAGAACAACGATGAGATCATCATAATCAAAATCAACCCAATGAATCTCATAACGACCATGAATGTGGAGATCCTCCTCTAAACACTCAAATAGTGTACACAAAGAAAATACACCATCACGATGATCAAAAGTAACTCGTGTACCAAATATCAAAATGTGTAAGATACACCACACATCCTCAAGTGTAATGGATACCTCGCTTGTCGGTAGATGAAAAGAACATGTATCTAAATGCCACCACCCTATCAAAGCAGTAATCATGGCCCTGTTGGTCATAACCTAAGGAAAATGTGCTATGTGATACAACCCAACCTGTCGCAACAAAGCGGTATCCTCTGCATCCAACTCATGATGTCGATCAAGACCATCTGGCCTTGTCTATCTAGCAAGTAGTACTGGACAAAACTCTTGCATTTGAAAAGAAAAATGAATTAGTTACATCATTTGTATCATCAGGACACATGAATAAATGTCTATCATTATCAATTATAAATTTAAAGTTTCAATTGCAAAATACTTAAACCAATTGCAAGATAATATTTGCAAGTGCAAATTTAATTAAGCAAGTGCGAATTAGTATTGTCAACTGCGAATCAGAATTTTCAAGTGCGAACTGATTTCAACAAATGTGAATCAATAACTTCAAGTGCGAGCTAAAAAATCAATTGTGTAGCATTAAAAGCAAATGCAAATCATTAAAATCAAATGCAAAAAAATCAACATGCAATTGCGAAATGCATAAAATTGGACCTATCAAACATCGATTAAAAAATTGGAAAACAAATAAAAATGAGCGAAAAATCATGACAACTCACCATGCCACTAGGGCCAAGAGGTCTCTGATATGACCACACTCACTCGGATAAATGCAGCCTCACTCTATGACCCACCATCTCGCTCCAAGGATTCGGGAAGCACTAATATCTTTAAGGACTTCTTACAAAGAAAAAGAGTGCAAATGAGCTCAAATCAATACCAATTTTCAAATTATAGCTCAAAAGAAAGGTTTGTTGTCACCCTAATGGTCATGGACCCCTCCAGCTTCAACACAGTTGTAGACATACCAAACAAGATCGAAACCTTACCAAATTGCACATTATCACTATCTAGCATGTTTCCAAAAAAATGGTCTTCATTCCACAATTTTTTGACCACTTTTTCCGAGGGGGCATATTTATACCCTAAGTGTCACCGGGGCATACTAGGGCAGATTTTTTTTCATTTTTTTTGAAACAACTTTGTTTTGATATTGTTTCAAAGAGGGGCAAATGTAGACACCTAAAAATATCTCATCGATCTTACACTAAGTATTCATCTATTTTATTAAAGATTACTTTAATTAAACTAACATATTCTTCTAATGAATTCAAATCATTATTCCAAACTTCTGTATCATTCTAATTAATTAACCCTATCTCAATTATTTATTTATTTTTTGAACGATAATGGGTCGTAGCAATAAAATTTTATTAATTAAAAGAGAATGTCTACATATTTCATTACAAGTTCGGTTCAGTGTGGGCAACGGTAGGAAAGAACCGAATGAAGAAAACCTCTGGTCTTGCCCAAGGATAAAATCCTAGAACATAACTTCTTGTCTCGTTAATGATCAATACAAACCCAAATGAGCCAAATGATCCATTGGTTGGCTGCAGTGAGTGGTTAGATATTACATTTGCCCCCCATGCTAAAGATATTGTGTGAATAAACTTGTCCTTCTATGTTTGAGATTCCAATTACAAATAGGAGAACCTTGCCGACTGTGGAAGAGTCGGTTCTACAATAACCCCAAAAGAAGATACTTTTTCTACCCAGTTGCAGAGATCAGAGAGTATTGGTTTCCTTAATTGCCTAAGGGTCCTGCAAATCACTGTAAAATATTTCTCCTGCAGACTGATAATCCATGTTAATCTTGAAATAAATTAAACTGAAAGTATGAATGGAATTATCGAACAAGGGAAGATGATTAGCATTTTCCTAACCAACTTCATATAGAAAACCTCATATGCGAAGCCACGTACCATAATGCTTCATGAGTGCCCAGAACTAACCAATTTTAAGTCAATCCATTAACACATTAAAGGCTAATACCTGCATCGATAACTTGTTAAACAACCTTGATAAAGGCAAGTAATAACCATGACCAACCGGACCAGGGCCATGACAGTCGTAGACCATTGAAGATTAATTACAGGAGAGCAGAGTCCAGACAAAACATAGTCGAAAGCCATCTCAAAGTATAGGAGAGGAATATCAACTATATAAAGAAAACAACATAGGTCAAAAATAAATATGAATTTAAAAATTATCAAATTAGAGTAAAGATAAATAATGAGAAGAAGAGGCTATTCTAAATAGATAGATAAGCCAAAAGATTTAAATAAAAATATGGCTAGGATTATACATTTAGAAATGATATTGAAAATGAATATGTATATATCTATATGTAACTATATGCATATATTTATGTAATATATATATATATATATATGTGTATAATTACATATATATATATATATATACACACGCACACACACACACACATCTATATATCCACATATATGCAAATATATATCTATAGCTATACAGATTGTATATATGCATACATGTATCTATGTGTCTATTTATCTATGTGTCTATGTATCTATAAGTATATATATACCTATAAATTATAAATCTATATATCCGTAAATCTATACATACATACATACATACATACATATATATATATATATATATATATATATATATATATATATATATATATATATATATATATATATATGACTGTTTTAAATCTATCCCGTTTTAGTGATTGCGAAGAGGGGTATTCCTATATACAGATGAATTTAGCTGTTAAAGCTTAAAATCATTGAAACGGGATAGATTTAAAATAGTCATATATATATATATATAATGAGTATGGATATTATTATACCAATAGAGGTAAGCATATATGTAGTTATGAAGGACACCAGAAAGATTATTGTACTTCAAAATATGAGAGTCGACAGGCTACTATAGATAATTACTAAAGTATTTCAAAAAAAATTTGAGTCTAGGTAATAACAGAAGAGACTAAAGGTGGCATAATTTCTTGATCATTTCAATCCCAAACCATTTCACAAAATCTAACTACAAGTGGCTAACCCTTTTCCTTTGTTCCCTACATGGTTCGAAGGCAAGACCTTTGGAGAGGCTGAAATCTCTCAATTAGGCTCGTCCATTGCGAGACTTTTTGCTAGTTACATGCTTAGTCCCTTGTCCCTTAGGTAAACAACCAACCAATGCTTATAGGGGATAAATTTTACATGAAGCCACCATATAAGGAAATTTATATTCCTCAGAATGATAGGGCGCTTGTTTGCGAATTTTGCAGGGTCATCAATTGCCAGAATTGGGAACTGGGGGACCTGACGATTATTCAAAATTAGGATATCATAATGTCTGGGATTAGGGGCCAAAATATCATTGGTGACATTTTCTATTACTCGGTCTATTTCTCCTAGAATACTGCGCTTAAACACCTTTAAACATAGTTGCCTAATGTTCTCCCTGTTGGGCTCAAAATGAAACACTGCTGCTAAAAACATAGAGGAGATATCAGAGTTCGCTTTGGTTCTATCCTCGTTGTAAATAAAATCCTCCCCTAGGATTTTCAATATGGCATTAATAACCAGGTCATGAGGAGAATTGACAATACCTTTCAAACGAGTTGTCTTAATCTCACTAGAAACAACCATTTGTCTCTTCAAGTACTCGAGCTTAAGGATTGTGTCCATTTTAAACAATATCGAGCTCTTTGTTGAAACTACACCTTGCAAATGAAGAAAGGAGCATTAATAAATGGCCAAAAAAGTCATCCAAAAGATAGAAAATCATGACACGAATAATGGATGGATCGTCTAAGCTGGAGTTAATTATCCATCATAATGATATGCTGGATTGAGGTACTTGACAGCAGAGCCAAAGTACCAACTCACTTAGAAGTGATTGCCACTTTCTTATCATTATAACAACAATCTGACGCCACACAAACCAAGTGAGTAAATAAGGCCTTTCACAAATGGCATGTGTGAAAGAATGATCCAAACCTTGGGGCCAGAGTTAGCTAAGTAGAGAGCGGTGGAGCCTTTAATGATGACATGGCAAATCTGAATAAAAACAGATACTAATAATGAAATATATGTTCAAGATATAAATATTTATGTACTAAATTAATTTATACCTGAATGTATATATATATATATATAGGGATGAAGAGGAAAAAAATTAAATGTTAATGGAGATCTAAACAGGTCAGATCTCTATTCTATGCCTCAATTCACAAACTCCTTTCCATTAGCTCCCTCATTGGCTAGTTCATCTGCTCTTCTATTACCTTCCCTATAAATGTGAATGATGAGGATTGAGTTAAAGTATGACAGGAGATCCCTATCCCTTCTAATTAAGTTACCTATTTTCTAATTGAAGGACTTGCCTGATCTGAGAGAGTTTATGATGATCGTGAAATCCCCTTCAATTTCAATATTTTGAATTCCTAGCTTGTGACAAAGCAATAGACCTTCTACTACTGCATTATCTTATGCTACATTGTTAGTGACTATCCCTAGAGGTTTTGCAAGTGCAACAACCTCTTTCCCATCCCAAGAGTGAATAACACAACCTAAACCTGTTGTGCTAGGTTTGCCTCGAGAAGCTCCATCAAAGTTGAGTTTCTGCCAACCTAGAGGTAGAGGAGCCCAAACACACTACTTCCTAACCGTCAAATTGTGGTTCTCCCCTAAACCAAAAAATAAGGGAAGAATGAGGCCCTCCCAGTGTTTCCTAAAGGCTTGGTCCCTAAGTGAAAATTTAGAATTCTTCAAAGGGCATTTCCTAATATAGTTGTTGGAAATCTCTATAATTGATGCTTCGATTTTAACAAGGAGAGCTGCGGAGTTGAGGGATTTCTCCTTAAAAATTATTTTGTTCCTTTCTTTCCAGACTTCCCAGAGGAGGATAGAGAGGGACAAGGGGAGGTTGGAGATCATTCTGTATTCTAGCTTATGAGTGACCCTACAGCCCCATTTTACATTGTATTCTCCATTAGAGGATCCTAACCAAATTAAGTTGTCCTGGCTCGAGTTAAAAGAGAGCTTCCTAGTCTAGAGAATAGAGAATAGAAGGGAGAACTCTCTTTGATTAGAAGAGGATATAGTTAATGGTTTACAGCTCCATCCTAGAGCAGGGTCTAAGTTGGAGAAGGTGATGTAGTCTCTAACGTACTTTCCTACAAATTTTTCCAGTTCCAGTTTTAAGGAATCATTATGGATTATGTTGCTAATAGGGGGGTACCCACCCCAAGAATCATCCCAAAATGGGGTTGTGTCCCCTTGCCCAATATTCCAGGAGAGTTGGTCGAAGAGGACTCCTATGCAATTGGTAATGAAGTTCCAGATTCTAGAACCTTTGGGGAGGGAGAGAATTGTAAGATATTGGTCAGGTTTGGGTTGCCCAAATACTTATTCCTAATTATTTTTACCCATTTCAGTTGTGGCTCTTTATAGATTCTCCATACTAATTTTGCTCCAAGTGCCCTATTTTGACTTTCTATATTTCTAAAGCCTAATCCTCCATTAATTTTTGGGAGGCAAAGGTTATCCCATGAATTAATGCAAAATTTTTCTTATCCTCCAGGCCATGCCAGAAGAAGGTCCTCAAGATCCTAATGAGTCTATCCCTTATAGCTCCTAAGAGTTGGAGGCAAGACATGTAGTATTGTGGGATTTCCAAGAGGACAGAATGAATCAAGACAATTCTTCCTACTAGCAACAACCATTTACCTTTCCATGATTGCAGTCTTGATTCAAATTTAGATAGTACTCCATCCCAAAGTTTGTTTTCTCTAACCCCTTTGTCCAATGGGAGGCCTAAGTATTTACATGGGAGGGTTCCTGAATGGAATCCTAAGAGATTTAGAATCTCCTTTTCTCTCTTCTCATTAGTGTTGAGGAAAAAAACCTTGGTTTTGTCTTTGTTGACCTCTTGACTAGAGGCATTCGCATACCAATCTAAAATCAATTTAAAGCTCCTAGCTTCACAAAGAGTGCTATTGCCCAGCAATAGCGTATCGTCTGCAAATTGTTGATGAGTAACTAGATCGACATTATTAGTGACTCTTATTCCTTCTATTTTGCTTAGCTCTTGAGACTTCTGGATTGTCCTGCCTAGGGCTTCTGCCATGATAATATAGATGAAGGGGGATATAGGATCCCCTTGCTTCAATCCTTGGGAGCTTGTAAAGAATCCTTGGGGGGTCTCGTTTACCAAAATTGAAAAATGAGGAGTTGAGATACACTCAAATATCAGGTTAACCCAACTTTTGTTAAAACCAAAGGTTGCCATGCATTTGTAGAGGAATCTCCAGTCAACACTATCATAAGCTTTCTTAATATCTAACTTAATAAGCATTAAGGGGAAAGAATTGGTTTCAGAGGAGTGGATTTCCTCATGAGCAAGGATAAACCCATCCAAAATAGATCTACCAGGGACAAAGCCAGATTGTTCTTTTGAGATAATAATTGGGAGCAAAATTTTTGGCCTATTAGCTAATGCTTTTGTGAGAATTTTTTTAAGTGTATTGTAAAGGGCGATAGGTCTAAACTCTTCCAAGCTTGCTGCAGAAGCCTATTTTGGAATGAGAGAAATGAAACTTTTATTGATCTTTTGAAGAATCCTACCTGATTTTATTGCACCTTCTAAAGCGTCCACTAACTCCTTTCCCAAAAAGTGCCAACACGAGTGGAAGAAGGCTACTAGAAAGCCATCTGGCCCAGGTGCTTTTTTCGGGTGCAGTTCTTTAACTACTTTCTCAATTTCTTCTACTGTGAAGCTCCTATTTAAAGATAGGTTATGCTCTTGAGTGATTAGTTTAGGGATATTTTGCAAAAGACTTTCCAGGGCTACAAGGTTGGAGGATTCTGAGTTAAGCAGGAGATGAAAGAAGTTAACAGTTATTTTGGGTATTCCATTGGGATCTTCTATTAGGCAACCATTACTATCATTGATACTAGTTATTTTATTTATGCTTCTCCTAGGTTTGGTACTAGCATGAAAAAATTTTGTGTTCTTGTCCTCCTCAACGAGCCAAGTCTCTCTTGATTTTTGTTTCCAAAAGGTTTCCTCTTTTGACAGAATTTCTTCATATTTTTTCATTAGTGATTTTCTTACATATATCGGTCTTGATCCATCCCAGGTTTGATCACCGTGTCATTAACTTTATTTAATTCGAGTTCAATTTGGGCTTTAGTGTCAAAGATATTACCAAATTTTTCACGATTCCATGTTAAGAGAGATTGTTTGATCATTTTTAACTTAGATACAAAAAAAATAGCTTGGATCCAGAGACCTTAAATGATAGCCACCACTTTTCTAACATGTTATAAATTTTTCTTCCTTTAGCCACATAATCTTAAATTTGAAGGGACAGTTTAAAGGCTTATCATCTTCAACTATAGTCAGTTAAATCGAGAAGTGATCAAAACCTAAGATAGGTAGTATGGATGCCTTGACTAGGTTGTTGTTGAGGGAGCCTAAGTTTTCCTTAATAAAAAAACCTATCTAATCTTTTTGCTATCATACTGAAACTAGATCTTCTAGGCGAGGCCCTACATTGAGCTGTCATAGCCTTGCAGTTATTTTTCATGTTTGGACCTATTATTGATACTTTATTTTGATGCATTATGTATTAGATTATATATGATCCAATGATTGGATAACATTGATATGGTGTATGTCATTTATCTTTGTTGGTATGAGGATATTCAGAAGGTTGTTGAAGATTGTGGATATAACTGAGAAAGGATAATTACTATCTTAATAATATTATTTTGTCATTGATGTCAAGCAATTGATTTTCTGATTTAGTATGATGTTGTCATATCTTAATGAGTATGTTTTGATAAGTATAAAGATATCGATAAGTGACACAAAAAGAATGAAAATAAAGGGGAGTAATAAGTTATTCAATGGGCAACTATTACTGAGTTAGACAATGATGAGATTTTGTTGTTTTGATTATTTTGATATCCTATATTTATGAGTATTCTAAAAATGAGAAAAGATTTCATTCATTAGATGAGTTAAGGTTTGATATTGTTCTATGTTACCTAGCATGAAGCTAGTCGGTAAACACTAAGGTTATCGATATCAGTTAAAGAAGGCAGAATATCTACCAAGTAAAGGTTCAATATTTACTGGGTAACAACTAAGTAATAACAGAATGCATTGGATGGATAAAAGCATTATTAAATGAAGAATTCCAATGACCTGGAGATGTATAGATGATTGGTATGTCATGCAAGAAGTTTGTTGAAGATCTACGACAACAAAAATACAGGAGTTAGATCTACAACGCAGATTGAACGGTCATAACCTAGCATAAGTTCCAAGGAAGGAATACAAGTTCCAAGGTGAGATAAAACATTTTCAGATCGAAGGATACAATGAACCTAGTCAAGTTTGAAGATCTGATGGCTAAGATTGATCATAGGAAATGTGATCAAGGAGATTAAGTGGTTAGGAATTGTTGATGAACAACAGGAGTGGGCAAATAGAAGAACAGTGATACTACAGTAGTGATCACCAAGCACAGAAGATTGAATATCTGATTAAAGAACAAATTGAGAAGCCTAGCAAGGAGCAAGATAAGTCTTATGACAAGATTATTTTGAGCACATAGAGTCTGCTTTAGCATTTCAGATGTGAAGTTGCAGATATATTTTATACTGTTATTTATTTTGTAAGTGACAGAAAATCTCTTAACCGAGTGGACCTAACAATCTTATTTGTAAATCCTCTAGCAAGGTAACATTCTGAATGAGTGTTTGAAATCCTTTGACAAGGTTACTTCTAACAAAGTGAAAGATTCTAACAAGTCTGAGGGAAATCCCTTAACCAGGTCACATCTAGCAATGTGTTTATGTAATCTGTAACAGGATTGGCTTTTAACCGAGAATACTCTAGAAGGGTATATTTCTTAGTGGGTCCGAAATCCTACAGTGGTTTTTCCCTATTTGGGTTTCCATGTTAAATCTGGTGTTAAATGTGTTATGATGTTTTAAGTGTATTTGTTTATGAGTTTGAATGATTTACAGTCATAGTTGCATATCAGTAAAGGCTACCGAGGTTGAATCTGATGAATACATTGATTATTGAGTTTTTTATGATTCACCCCCCCCCCCCCCTCTCATCTTACTAACAATTGGTATCAGAGCTTTGGACTCTGGAAGAAAAGTTTAAAGGTACTTGAGGCAAGATCCGAAGATGTATAAAAGGGATGCACCAAAGCTGAACAAGTCTAGTTTCTCCACATGGCAGAAAAGGATGAAGCTACACTTATTAGGAATTGGAGAATATGGAACATATTATTTGGAGAATGATTACAGTGCACCTAGCACCTACCCGATGACAATGGAAGAGATAAAGGAAAAGAAAGAACATATTCAAGCAATGATTGAAATAACATCAGCATTAACCGACTCAAAGTTTAATGATCTAGAAGGCTGCATTGATGCCAAAGCAATGTGGAACAAGCTTATATCTGTGTATGGTGGTGATGAACATGTTAAGAGAGCAAAAGTAGACAGTCTAAGAGGTCAACTTGAATCCATGAGAATTAATGAAGGTGAGAACATAACCCAATACAGTACAAGGTTAAAGGAAACTACCAATCAAATCAAAGGAGCAGGAGGAACTATTGAAGAAAAGGATGTAACAAGTAAGTTGCTCAGAACAGTTCTACCTACTTATGCCATTCGAGTCTCTGTGATCAATGAATTAAGGTCTGTACCAAACATGTCAGTCTCTTTGGATGCTACTATCGGTAAGCTACATGCATTTGAGTTAAGTAATTTTGATAACAGTGGGCCTTTGATAAATAAAGTTGAATCTGCATTTAGTTCTTTTCATCTTGGTGAATCTGATGATTGCAATGATAGAATATATAAGTATATTGAAGGAAATCATAGTGGAGGAAGTGAGAGATTTTGCAAAAACATGGAACAGGTACACAAACTATATGAGGAAATCAAAAATCAAGAAGAGTTTGAAGCATTATTAGCTAGAAGGTTACCAAGAGGCAAAGGTAAGTATAAAGGGAAGTTACCTTTAAAATGTTTTAACTGTGATAGAATAGGACATATGGCTTCTAACTATCCTAACAAAGAATCTAGTGAAAAGAGAGAATACCGAGATGACAAACAGGAAGACAACCAATACAGAGGACACTGAGACTTCAGAAGGAGAGATAGAAAGACATGCCTAGTAGCTGATGAGGAATCCAATGATGTCAAATCTGATGGGACTGAGACAGAGGAAGTTGTATATGTGGCTATCAAAGATGGATCAGATGAAGAAAGGTATGAGGAAAAATCCTTGATATCCCACATAAATAAAAATGATTCTTGGATCATAGATAGTGGATGCTTGCATCACATGACAGGTGATAAACACAAGTTTGTTAAATTAGAAGACTATGATGGAGGTTATGTAAGATTTGTGATGCACCATATCCGGTGAAAGGTAAAGGTTCTATCACACTTCTTGACAATGCTAAATGTGATGATGTATACTGGGTTGAAGGTTTGAAATACAATTTGTTGAGTGTAGCACAGCTAAACAATACAGGATACCGAATAGAATTTCAGAAAGGAAGTGTCAAAGTTCATGACAAACATGGAAAGTTGGCTGCTACCAGGACACAAACAAAAGGTAATACATTTCATCTTGACTCAACTCAGAACAATTGTCTGTATGCTAAAATAGAAGATACCTAGTTATGGCATAAAAGGTTTTGTCATGTAAATTTTGATAACCTGATCAAAATAAGTAAGAAGCACCGAGTAAGAGGTCTACCGAGCTTGGAAAAACCTGAGAATGCAATATGCCGAGGATGCCAAATGGGTAAGATGACAAAGTCAAGCTTTACAAGTAAGTCCTACACTTCCAAAGGAATTTTAGATCTCATCCACACTGATCTCCGTGGTCCTATGAAAGTTCAAAGTTATTATGGTGATAAATACTTTATATTATTTGTGGATGATTACTCAAGGATGATGTCAGTTATGTTTTTAAAAGAGAAATCAGAAGCCTTTCAAATGTTCAAATGGTACAAGGCTAGAGTGGAAAAAGAAACAGGAAAACAGTTGAACTATCTAACATCTGACAGAGGAGGAGAATTCATTTCTGATGAATTTAACCTACTTTGCAATGATCATGGTATAAAGAGACAAGTATCCGCACCAAGAACACCTCAGCAAAATGGGATAGCTAAAAGAAGAAATAGATCAATTATAGATTGTGCCAGAACCCTGATGATAGAAAAGAGGGTACCTCAAACATTTTGGAGAGAAGCGATCATCACTACAGTTTACACCCTAAACTGAGTACAACTGAAGAAAGGAACTTTGAAGACACTGTATGAAATCTGGTATGACAAGAAACCTAATGTAAGTTACTTTAAAATATTTGGAAGTAGATGTTATGTTCACAAAGATGATAGAAATGGAAAGTTTGATCAGAAAAGCGAGGAAGGAACATTTCTTGGTTATTCTTTTAGAAGTAAAGTATTTAAATGTCTGATCAAATCATCTAACAAAATAGTGGAAAGTGCAAATGTGAAAATTGATGAATTTGTAGAAATAAATGATGAAGGAAATTCCAAAGAACCAGAAGATTATGAAGAGTTTGTATATGTTCAACTGAGAAGTCCTACCGAGAAAATTGATGAAGAAAATGAAGAAAATACCCAATTACCGAGTGATGAAGAAGATCATACAGAGCCTACCGAGCCTATATTAGCCAAGTATGTCAAAAGAAATCATGCATAAAGTCAAATTATAGGAGATAAGGATGATCCAGTGATGACAAGGAACAAACTGAGCCAAAATACATGTTTGATATCTAAGTTTGAACCGAGAATAGTAAAAGAGGCATTTAGTAATGAAGATTGGGTAAATGCTATGACAGAAGAGATTGAACAAATCAAGAAGAATGAAACATGGACACTGGTCCCAAGACCAAAAGAGAAAAATGTGATTGGTACAAAGTGGATTTTCATAAACAAGCTAAATGAAAAAGGAGAGGTCATTCGGAATAAAGCAAGACTAGTTTGCAAAGGTTATGCTCAAGAAGAAGGAATAGATTATGGTGAGACTTTTGCACATGTGGGCAAGACTTGAAGGAGTGAGAACATTGTTGGCATATGCTTCTTACAAAAATTTCAAGGTATGTCAAATGGATGTTAAATCTGCATTTTTAAATGGTATACTAGAAGAAGAAGCTTATATTGAACAACTTGAAGGATTTATTGAAGACAAGAATAAAGATCAGGTATGTAAGTTGAACAAAGCTTTATATGGTCTAAAGCAAGCACCTAGAGCATGGTATGAAAGACTGCACTCTTACTTAATCAAGATTGGATTTATAAGGACAAGTGAAAACAACATGTATATGAAGAATGATGAAGACAATGGAATACTACTTTCAACCATATTTGTTAATGATATTATTTTTTGTGGAAATGACTCTTTATGCAAGAACTTTGGAAATGAAATGTGCAAAGAATTTGAGATGTCATTAATTGGTGAAATAAAGTATTTTATAGGTTTACAGATACTGCAAATGAAAAATGAGATTTTCATTACTCAATCCAAGTATATAAAGGAAATCTTGAAGAAATTTGGAATGGAGGATTCTAAACCTATAAGTACTCCTATGACTACCAACTGTAAATTATCAAAGAGTGATGAATCTACATCTGTTGATGAGACACTTTACCAATCTATGATTGGAAATTTGCAATATGTGGTTCACAATAGGTCGGATATAGCACATGGAGTAGGTATAGTTGCAAGATTTTCTGCAAATCTCAAAGAAACCCATATGACATCAATCAAGAGAATTTTCAGATACTTAAGAGGCACTGAAGATTATGGTTTAGTGTATAAAAAGAGGAATGATTTTGACTTAAAGTATACACTAATGTTGATTGGGCAAGAAACATTGATGATAGGAAAAGCACAAGCGGTGGAGCTTTCTTTCTAGGAGACAGACTAGTAAGTTGGCTTAGCAAGAAACAAGGATGCATTTAACATTCAACAGCTGCAGATGAATATGTCACTGCAACATTGAATTGTACCAATATAGCATGGATCAAACAACTGTTGGAAGGTATGAATGAGAAAGTTACCGAGCCAATAACTATATTCTATGATAATACTAGTGCCATTAACATTTCAAAGAATCCGGTAATGCATTCTAATACAAAGCATATCTCTATAAAGTATCATTATCTCAAAGAAGAATTTCAAGAGAAGAAAGTTGTGCTAGAATATATTAGTTCAAAGAAACAAATAGCAGACATTTTCACAAAGCCACTGTCAAAGGACACTTTTGAGTATCTCAGAAGTAAGTTAGGGGTCCTACCCCTATCTAATACTCACAGACAGAGTTTGGTGAAAGCATCAATTCTATGAATCTACAGATTAACTAGTTAGGAGTTGATGTTGATTTACACACTTTAGGAGGTTACCTAAAGTTGTGCAGGCAATAGTGGTTGAAGACAAGTTGCTCTGACTGAGACTGAGATGATACATTTGTATTTTCAGCAAGCAAATTACTTCATAGAAGAAGGAATCATGAATTAGTTTTACTTTTTGGCATTGTTGTCAAATGGGGAGAAGACTAATTAGTGAAGAATATTAGGTGAAGATGGGAGAAGACTAATGATTGGGGGAGAATTCAAGGATAACAGGAGAAGATTAACAGCAATCCGAATCCGAATCAATTGATATAAAATCAAGTTGGTATTTCCATTAAATGTTGGTTTTGCCATCAATGCCAAAGGGGGAGATTGTTAGCATTTCACAAAGGGAGATTGTTGGCATTCCAGTAAGTTTGTTGGTATGAGGATATTGAGAAGGTTGTTGAAGATTGTGGATATAACTGAGAAAAGATGATTGCTGTCTTAATAATATTCTTTTGTCATTGATGTCAAGCAATTGATTTTCTCATTCAGTATGATGTTGCCATATCTTAATGAGTATGTTTTGATAAGTATAAAGATGTCGGTAAGTGACACAGAAAGAATGAAAATGAAGGGGAGTAATAAGTTATTCAATGGGAAACTATTACCGAGTTAGACAATGATGAGATTTTATTGTTTTGATTATTTTGATATCCTATATTTATGAGTATTCTAAGAATGAGAAAAGATTTCATTCATTAGATGAGTTAAGGTTTGATATTGTTCTATGTTACCGAGCATGAAGCTAGTCGGTAAACACTAAGGTTATCGATATCAGTTAAAGAAGGTAGAATATCTACCGAGTAAAGGTTTAGTATTTACTGAGTAACAACCGAGTAATAACAGAATGCATTGGATGGATAAAAGCATTATTAAATGAAGAATTCCAATGAGCTAGAGATGTATAGATGATTGGTATGTCATGCAAGAAGTTTGTTGAAGATCTACGACAACGAAAATATAGGAGTTAGATCTACAGTGCAGATTGAACGGTCATAACCTAGCATAAGTTCCAAGGAAGGAATACAAGTTCCAAGGCGAGATAAAACATTTTCAGATCAAAGGATACAATGAACCTAGTCAAGTTTGAAGATCTGATGGCTAAGATTGATCATGGGAAATGTGATCAAGGAGATTAAGCAGTTAGGAATTGTTTATAAATAAGAAATTATTGATGAACAACAGGAGTGGGCAAATAGAAGAACAATGATACTACAGTAGTGATCACCAAGAACATAAGATTGAATATCTGATTAAAGAACAAATTGAGAAGCCCAGCAAGGAGCAAGATAAGTCTTATGACAGGATTATTTTGAGCACATAGAGTCTGCTTTAGCATTTCAGATGTGAAGTTGCAGATATATTTTATACTGTTATTTATTTTGTAAGTGACAGAAAATCTCTTAACCGAGTGGACCTAATAGTCTTATTTGTAAATCCTCTAGCAAGGTAACATTCTGAATGAGTGTTTGAAATCTTTTGACAAGGTCACTTCTAACAAAGTTCAAGATTCTAACAAGTCTGAGGGAAATCTCTTAACCAGGTTACATCTAGCAATGTGTTTATGTAATCTGTAATAGGATTGGCTTTTAACCGAGCATACTCTAGAAGGGTATATTTCTTAGTGGGTCCGAAATCCCACAGTGGTTTTTCCCTATTTGGGTTTCCATGTTAAATCTAGTGTTAAATGTGTTATGATGTTTTAAGTGTATCTATTTATGAGTTTGAATGATTTACAGTCATAGTTGCATATCAGTAAAGGCTACTGAGGTTGAATCTGATGAATACATTGATTATTGAGTTTTTATGATTCACCCCCCCCCCCCCCCTCTCATGTTACTAACAATAAATTATGGATGAATGCTTTATGAAATTAAATTTCATGATGATTATGATGATGCCATTGAGTAAATTATTTTATGTGGATTTTATTGGATAATTGGTAATTTGATTATTATAATTGAAATTGTATGCAAAGTGCCTGAATTGTATTCTTTTCATATGTTAATATTATATGTGATTATTTGGGATAACTAATGTGTAAAGTGAGATGTGTAGGAAAACTAATCCATGTGACCATGGAAACTATTCAGAGAATCAAGCTAAATCTATGTGCGTTTGTGAAGCCAAGGGTTCTCTATTTGGAGAGACAACACCTCGTGTGTAATGTGTTTTATTTGTAAATGTTTATGCATGTATGTGTGCTTAAATTGAATTTTTTAAATTTGTTAATTCTAAAAAAGGGACATTGCCATGTGTATTTAGGTATTGTGTATTTGTATGGTGTCACTTGACACATGTGTTGTGAAGTGAGTTGGCAGTGACATGTCCCTTGGAGGGAATTTGTTTAACCAATGCATTTTTTGAATATCCTAGTATGGTCCCAAGAAAGTCTTGGATAGAGAGCCATTAGAAAGGTCAACTCAAGGTTGACCCATAGGTAAACTTTGGGTGAGTTTCTAGAGGGTTAAACTAACTCCTAAGGTTAGGTTAGGGGAAGTTTTTAAAAGTACATATGTTATACCTATGGGTATTGGTCAATTTTAGCCATGTGTTCACTCCCTGGTGACTGTCAAGTCACCTCAAAAGTTGAGTTTTCCAAGATGGCCGAATTTCAGCTTTTGAGGATTTCTCCTAGGTTAGACAACCTTCCAATTGAGTGATATTTTCTCTTCCCCATTTTTCTTTTACCTTTTTGGGTTGCCTTTTTTAGAGAGCCTGTAAGATGTTGGGAAGACCAACCTATGAAATATCTTACTCTTTCCAAGAGGTTGGAAAGAGTGAGAAGAGTCTTCTTAGGGAAGGGTTTGAGAGGGAGAATTTTGATCACCCACTCTCCATTTTTTTGGAGACATAGAATTCTTGTTGAAGTTTTTAGTTTTTGGGGTTGGATTTTCTAAGTACGGAGGAGGAAGAAGATTAGTGTACTGGGCAGCTCTTCTTCAAATTCTCCTCATTTCCATTTGCAAGTTTAAGGTTGGTATAATTTCATCCTTGTAAATGCTTTTATTGTCAATGTGAAAAGGATTGTATGTGTTTTTGCTTGTTGCTTTCTTTGTAGTTTTGGGAAGTTCATTTTGAGTCCTTCCTTGTGTTTTTCTTATATGTGGAATGGTTTATGTTTTTGGGTGTTTCAAGGCCATACTCACCCTTGGGAGGGTAGAGTAGCCTTGGGGGTGAAGGGCTGCTTGATAGCCTAAAAGTGTAGAGACTCTCTTCTTGGAAGAGAGAGATACACAAGGGTTATGGGACCCTTGTTGCATTGTATTTTTTTTTATGTTTATGCAAAGGGGGCATAAGGGGAGATTTTGGGCTTGTATCCCATGGGGGACATAAGGTTATTTTGGGAAAAGTATGTGACTTGTGGTGGTTGTATTTTGGCAGCCTTGTAAAGGCATTGTGTTCTCCATATTGCAGATTCTCCTCTAGGTACTTGGTCCACCTTCACCCCTCAAATAAATAGTCACTTGGCGACTTCGTTTATCCTTGGGTTGGGAGTTCAAATGTTGTGAGTCTTTCTTGTTTTTTGTTTGAAATGTTTGTATCCCGTTTAGCCTTGGTTCTCCTAGCTCCAGGGTGGCTTCATATAAGCCTAGGCTGGGAGGTGAGCCTCCATGGTCACAACCTACAGATTTTATTGCATGTTTTCTTGGGAGTAAACAATGGAGTAAAGTCTACTTGCAAGTTCCTATTTAATGTATTGAGTTTCAAAGTAAAGAAATATTTTTTTGACAAGCCCTAATTTGGTAGAAATGAAGAGGCTTGAGTTTGTAACCTTCCTATTATTGTGTAAAGAAACAGAAACAGAAATGTATGTTTACTTGAGTATTTTATTGCAAGAAATATTATATTTATGCATTGCTGGAAATAAAGTAGGAAATGAAATCAGTTTTCTATTTTATTAGCTATTGAAAGAACTGCATGCTAAAATGGGAAAAAGTTAGATAAATATTTAAGTTGTTTTCATTCTTTTAATCTTATCATTTTTGCAAAAAAATTATTAGAAATGCAGTTGTTAATAAAAATGAAATTTTATTTTCTATCTTTAGTTTAAACAAAAAGAAATGTATGAAAATACTTCTTAAGAGTTAGTTTAAATCTTTTTTTTTTACAAAAAATAAATGCGAAAGATTTTGTTGCAGCTTTAAAATAAAGTATTACTATTAAATTTATATTCTGGAAATGAAAGTTCATCATTGCATTCCTATAAAACTCCACTTTTAGTAAATTTGGAAATGCACATTTTAGAGAAATTATTTAATCTATGCATTTTTATTTTTATTTTAAAAAAAATATAAAAGAAAACCATTCTAGTTGTTAAAACATACCTGCTTTAAGTTAATGAAAATAAAATAAAAGTGCAGATTTAAGTGTATATATATATATATGTTATACATGTTATATATTTTGAATATCTATTATTTTATTTCTAATTAAACTGTTGTATTAGAAAAATAAATTGAAATGTATTATGTATTAAAATAACAAAAAAATAATATACATTTATCCTATAAATGAAAAAATGGGTTATTTCTATTTTGATTTATGCAGAATGAAAATTTATATTCACAGTCATATAAGCTAATATATATATATATATATATATACAAATATGTTCATTATATTTATTTTTTATAAAAAAAGAGAGACTGTTTAAAATATATATATAATATTCTCACCAATAAAAATGGAGGCAAGTTAGGTTTTGGGGGGACATCCCTCATAGGCCGCAGCCACTGTGTGGGCCACGACCCACACAGGTGGTCGCGTCCCCTATGCATGTCGTGACCCTCACAGTGGGTCATGCCACTATGTGGGCCATGACCCACTCACCACTGACGGCCCCCTCTCAAACAACTGTCTCTCTTCGCTGCCCTTCCACTGTCATGGCCACGGCCTTCGTGCCTCCTTTCGGCCATGCCTCTGGCCTCCTTCACCTGCACACACACACACACACACAGCCCACAAAAAAATAATGTGTTGTAAAATAAAACCATAATCTAATTTCGGGTTAGGGTAAATGAATAGAAAAAGTTAGAAATGAGGGAGTCATAAGGATTTTTAATAAACCCTATTTAGGGTTAAAATAAAAGTGAAGTGTTTATAAAAAATATATATATAATAAAGAGGAATAAAATGATTTTGGGGGGGGAGTTCTTTTAAAATTTGAAATGGGAAAACCCCATTCGATTTAATGAAATTATTTTGGTTAGTTATTCTTTTATAGATATTAGGGATTTTAGTTGGAGGTGTAAATATTTATTTATATAGGCAATATTATACACATGTTTGGGGAAATTTCTTAAAGAAGTTTACTAATGAAAATTTTATATAGTAAAATGATTAATTTTATGTTAAGGGGTAATTTAAATGTCAGATATTAAATATTTAATATTTAATGTTTGATGGGAAATTATTTCGACATTAATGTGAAGTTATGGACTAGGGAATTATTATATTGATTTAGTCAACTTTAATAGGTGATTTTTTAAAACAATATTTACTATTGCTAAATTCTTTATTTTTGAATACTATGGAAAATGTGATAACATTATTTTAATTAGTTTCAAAAGAAATTAAATACTATTAGGAATGAATATTATCTCTTGATTAGAAAATTGAAGAATTAGTTGGGGGAAATTAATTAATTAATAAATAAAGTTGTGATGACTCCTTTGGTAAAAAATTATTTCAGTATTAAAAATGTAAACGCTATATTTGTTGCATTAATTAAATTAACTTTAGGAACCCATTATTTTAATGCATGAATCAACCCTTAGTATAGAGAAACTTATTTATCACATCTTTTACCGAAATTACATCTAGTATTTTTGTGTTGTTATAAAAAAAAATTGTTGTTGCATTTTTGCCCAAAAGTTTGGGCATGACCCTCCTCTTAGTCTAGGTAAAAAATCCATTATCTATAAGTATATCCATGAGGTTGTTCTGGAAGGACCAATTTCTAAAATCTACTAAGGACTAAGGTTCTCGGGAACAACCACCTCATTTCTCAGCAAGGTTGCAAATGGCATTAAAATCTCCACCTATAATGCAATTTTTATTCTTATGTTTGCTCATGAAAGTGGAAAGTTCCTCCCAAACTATTCACTTTAAATCATTAGGGGTGGGGCCATAAACATTGATTAGTATAAATTTTAAGTTATTTCTAACACACTTAACTTCTGTACTCATCCAGAGTCTATTGTTCTCTAGAGTTTCTAATGAGATTCGTTTGGAGTCCCATATGATACCTAGACCTCTGGATGTCGCTACTGCAGGAATTCCTATCCAATTGAATCTGCCTAGACGCTTGCCAAAACTATCTCCTCCAGCACTATCTAACTTTGTTTCCTGAATAATGGTTATCTTAGCTTTAACCTTGAAGATGCATCACTTGAGCATGCGTTTCTTTTTAGGGGTGTTGATGCCCCTAACATTCCATGTGATTATCTTCATGGAGACATGGGAGGGAACTTCCCCCTCCCTACATCAAAGGTTTTTGTTATCTTAGATCAAAATCTTCCCCATCCTTGAGTCTAAGTTCTGAATTTGATCTTCTCCCTCTTCTCTTCTGAGAAAATCCACATTTCGGCTTAGGCCTACCTACCAAATTAAGAGAAAGACCAAACGGGCCTTCCCCCACATGGGTTTCAATGCATTGGTTAGGAGAGGCCTCTCCAAGTACCTCAATATTATCTGATCTTATCAATGATCCTGGTGTTGGGGGGAGCAGAAGAGTTTTGTCTAATGAATCCTTTCGAGCCTCCCTGAGGTTGAATTCCTTTGAGCCTCCTACAGCTGAAATGAGGTCTTTGTCCCTAATTTCGTCTTCGTCAGCCAAGCTGTGCTCCACTATTTCTATTTGTTCCACTATATCAGCCTTCAAGGAATTGGTGAATTCAAGTAAGTCATTAAGGGCTTCTTTGTTAAGAGAGATAGATTGTTTGTCCAGATTATTGTTTAACTTGGACTGAGTGGGGAATATATTGATTATCTGTCAGAAGATGGCTCAATTTCGTATTGTCCATGGAAGTATGGTCTAAATCTAAATGGGTATCCCTATGAGGGGGAATGTGAGTTCCTTTTCTCTTTGAAGTAGATAGCGAGGTTTTTTCCTTCTTTGGTGCTAGTGATGAGGGATGAGAGGATGAGGCAGAGGGAGGTGAGTCATCCTTGGTTTTTTTGGAGAGAGACGGACCGACTATGGGTGCGGGTGGGGTAGGGTTAGGGCAAAACTTGGGTGCTTTCACTGACTGGCTGTTATGGGTGATTTGGTTGTGGATTGTAGAACTATGATTGATTATTGTCTCCTTAATTGCATTGCTCTTATGGCAAATAACCATATCTAAAGCATCAATAATTCCTTTATAGATCGATGGATTTATCTCCCATTTCCCTATTGAGGTTAATAATTCGAAAGGGTTCAATTTAGGGAAAATGGTTTTGAAATCAATAAGTAATTTAATGTCTTTATCAAAGTTTTATCTAGAATACCTTCAATAGCCAGGCATTTCCCTAACCCTACCGGAAGTGATTCTATTATTTCTGAAACATGAAATTCGATAGTAAGGGGGGCAATGCTGACCCAATGCAGTTTGCTATTGAATTCAAAAGCTTTGGGATTAAAATTAGGAACCCAATCAATGCAATGAAAGATACGACCATTAAGTAATTTCTCCTTACTTCTAACCAAACCCTACTTAACACTTGAGTCTATGCATGTAATTAGAATGCAATGAGAACCTAGATTATAGGTGCTTACTAGGTTGTGAAATTTAGTTTCCCACCAACCTTTCACATCTTCAAAGGAGTAATGATAACCTCGCCATTTAGCATTGAAACTATTTCTTTGGTGAAAGATGATGTTCTACTGGAGAATCTCTAAATCCACCCTGATCTCTATTTTCTGGCCTACTAGGTTTGATGGGTTCGACTATGGTCGCTATTCCTGCTTCACAGTATGAGGAGGAGATGCTTTCCTGAGTCTTTTAACCCTGGAAAGATCCACCATAGTTTGCCTTGAAATTCCATGGTTTGCAGGATTTTCTTTAAGCCATCTTTGGTTCAACACCTTTCTGTATTCCCTACCTTGACCCACCAATTTGTTAAAATGGCCAGAGGGATGGGGGAAGACAGGGGAAAGCAAGCATATTTAGTGCCCCCAAGCAATAGACTATTCAATATTGCAGAGCAATTCTGAAGTGGAATCGAATTAGGGCATGTGAGGGTTTGAAGAGCTTTCCTTCGACGCCTGGTCTTTTTCCCTTCCACCACCTGCCAAGCCCCATCCACTTCACTCATGGTTGGCATACACGTGGAAGGAGAGAAAACCGTGAGACGCATGATAGAGTACTGATCAATAGCATTAACTCTCTCTAATCACCAAAAATTTGCAGATTAAATTTCCATACCACAACCCTATCTCAATTATTTAATTAATTGTGACCTTTTCCTTAGTTAAATAATCTTTATTATTTAATTAATTCAATTTCCTAAGTTTAAATAATTTTATTTAAAATATTTAAATTAATTAATTAAATTTGTCCAATTCCCCAAATTATAATTCCAATTAATTCCATCTAATTTCATTTTATTTCTCCCAAATTCGAATTTCACCTAATTTTATCTAATTTCACATTTCACCAAATCTAAATTTCAATTAATTTCATGTGCATTTCAGCATTTGAATGACCAAATTCAAATCCAAATTGAAAATGAGAATCAAATTCAATTTTAAAATCCTACAGCACATGCTAAAATCAGAATTGATTGATCTAATTAGTTAACTCATCAATCATCCTTTTTAACTCTAAATCACCTTTTTCTGACTAATCCATCTAATCAGTCATCTCCCTAATCAATCTAGTCAACTAGGTAGTCAATTCAGTCTACTGATCAATCAATTGAGTTTACTAGCCAATCTATTTAGTTCACTCTCCAATCTGTTGAGTTAACAAATCAATCAACTATGTTAACTGATCAATCTAAATTAGTTATCTATCAATCAACGCTTGAGTTCTATTTCTCACTCCCTTTGTGTTGAAAATCTATAAATTCAACCTCATTATCTCAATTCAAGCTAGAATCATAGTCTTCAAAATTGTTTCCCATCTTATGTAGGAAATCAAGTGCAATACCTAAGAGCCACCTACACCAACAATGGAGAAGAGAAATGGAAGCCTTTCTATGTCAATTGAGGGAGTTTTAGGTAGATCTTTCTTTAATTTCAATTGATTTTGCATCATTCCATTGTAATTTAGGAGCAATATTAATTAGATCAGAGTTGTGATTCGCTCTTTGATATCTGATTATGTTATTTACACTTATTTTGTTGTGATTCGCTCTTTGATATCTGATTATGTTATTTACACTTATTTTACCCCTAAGTACAACTTGCTAAGTTTCTCCTAGCCATCCTTGGCAAATTTGCAGTCCATCTCATTCAAGAGTTCATTATCAGATAGTACACTTATAATTGCATTCCTTTCCTTTACAATGTTCACATGTGCCCTAATCTCATCCAAAGTAGTAAGTAGAGTAGAGGGGCCATTATAACCATCTACCATAAAGCTCCAAATTTAAAAATCCATAGAGTTCAAATGTGATTTCATCATCATCTTCTAGAAAGAGTATTTTTAGCCATCAAACTTGGGAATCTTGTAAGATCCTTCTTGTACCATTTTGGATCTACCTCAAGTGATTAAGCTTCTTCTAGAGCAACTCGGCTCTAATACCAATTGTTGAACACACCTTAGAACTGAGGGGGTGAATTAGTATGGACCTTATAACCTTAAACTTTATCTTTTTAAAAGCATAATCAACTTATCCTTAACTTTATCAGTAGCAATGAAACACAATGCACAAGAGAACATGATGTTTATGTGAAAACCCCAAATAGAGAAAAACCACAGTGAGATTCAACTCAAAATACATAAATGATTACAAATATATTTTAGGCTCACTACAAAGGATGCACACTACCATCTAAAAGACTTGTGGGTGCAATATCCTAGGGAAAGATACACAAGGACTTGTAGGTTGAATGATAGGGAGGATCCTAGATTGTTTGAGTCATCTTGACTCACTCCAAGACTTCCTTCCTAGCCTAACCCGGTAATACTTCTCTCTATTCCCCTAATCCACTCTAGGTCCTCACTACTGAGGGTTGATACTCTGTACCTTGTGAATTCACTTTCATAAATCTACCAACTCACTAATCCACTGAATCTAACCAAACACTTTGTAGTTTTTTCTCTACCATGGATTATACCTACAACTTCTACTAAGTTGTCTTCCTCCCCATGCTTAGATCTTATCTCCCTTTGATCCCATCTTCCTCTGGTCTGAGGCTAACAGCCTAGACTCCAGTCTACCCTGCAAGTGATTCCTCTTGGTCACTAATACCTAGTCGGGCTATCATCAAGCTCACCTAGGGCCAGTCTGTTGAAACGGTCGACGCCATTCCCTAGTCTTCTACAAATAGAACTCTACTATACATGGCTGGCTCTTCTTGACAACCTCCAATGGTCATGTGGATCCCACGATGGAGAATCAAGATAGAGCCATGTTGACAATTGCTTGTCACCAACAGAAAAACACAAAACAGAAAGATAACTTTATCTACAGAGCCGAGCTTGGCATGACTTTGAAATTGGAACTTACAAAACACAGAAAAGTACCATCTATTCTATCACACTGGCATTTGGAGATTTAAGCCATTATTTACAGTTTTCAAATGAAAATTGAACTCTGAGAAAGGAACCAGAAAATGGTATTCAAATTGTTATTCAAAAGATGTTCTTCATGGAATCAAAACCATCCAATTTTCCAACCTATCCAATGCTTTACAAAATGCCCATTTGGTCTTTTTTAGCCTCTACAACTTGTCATGAATCATCCCTAACGGACGAGATCAAACTTCACACAATCGGTTTCCTGCGGTAACTGTCTTTCAACCTCCATTGGGTCATTGGGTTAGCACCACAACACTTATCAGGACATCTGATGGTGGTTTACAACTCACTTGTTTTCCTATCGGGTCATCGGAGTAGCCTCAAAACACTTACTCTGATGTCAGATGGCATTTCGCACATTGCGCACTTCCACATTGGTTTTCATCAGGTCATCGGGTTAGCATCAAGACAGTCTTTTTGATGGCTGATGGTGCACTCCCCACAAAAAGATTCCTTATCAGGTTGTCGATATAGCCCCAAACATGTTCTACCGATGGCCGATGGTGCGCTTCAAACCGCATGCTTTCCCATCGGGTCATCGGGTTAGCAGAAAACATGTCTTGCCGATACCCAATGGCTCCACTCCAAACTCACTCTGCTCGCTCCACTCCACTGGTGACCTCATCGGCTCATTAGGGTAGGTGGAAAACACTTCCACCGATAGCCAATGGTTCCGCTTTGACTCGCTCCAACCGCTAGCGACTTCATCAGGCTATCGGGGTAGGTAGAAAACAGTCCCGCCGATAGCCGATGGCACCTCATCAGGTTATCGGGATAAGTATAGTCGATACATATATTTTTCAAAAGAAGTCAAAATGCACTCCAAGCTCCAAACAGACAACCTAATGGACTAGAACCACTCCTTATGCCAAAATTGCCAAAATTTGAAAAGGGTCTTTTCTCACCCTTAGGTGCTCCTGCACCATACTCCCCACACAAAAAATCAAGTCCCCCCTGGGGGCGGCAAGGAGACATCAATGCCCAGTTGTTTAAAATCATATTCTGCAACCCAAGTGGCTTCGGCTTCATGTAAGTTGTGCCACTTGATTAAGTGTTCCATATACACGCCATGCCTCGTTTGCTTCTGCACCCTGGAATCTAAAATTTGTTCCGCCTATGGTTTAGAAATGGGTGGTGCTAGAATATCATTGAGGGTAGTTTCCCCTTCTGGATTCAGTCCATTTGGCACTGCTACGGGACCTTTAAACTAAACTAAGTCTTGGACATTAAACACAGGGGACAATGCCAAATCTGTGGGAAAATCTACCTTATAAGCATTTGAGCCATACCTAGCCAAAATTTTGCAAGGACTCATTCTCCTCATCTGAAGCTTACTAGGGACTCCCTTCTGTAATGTTGCCTTGTTCAGATGTACCATAATCATGTCTCCCACTGTAAATTGAATGTCCTTTCTCCTCTCATCTGCTTTAGCCTTGATCCTCTACGTAGCACCGATCAATGTTTTCTACACTTGCTCATGCACCTCTTTCATAGAATGAGTGAAATCCTCCCTCCAGGCTTCTTAAATCTCTAAGTTCACAAACAACGCATGGGTGGATTCCATAAACAATCTCAAAAGGACTCTTGCCTATAGTTCTGTTGACACTGTCATTATAGGTAATTTCTACTTGTGGTAGCACTTGATCCCACATTTGTCCATATTCTTTTGTCAGACACCGTAGAAGATTACCCAATACATATTTAATGACCTCAGTTTGACCATCTGTCTGTGGATGATAAGCAAAACCAAAAGAAAGGTTAGTTCCCAATCTTGTCCACATATTTTTCCAAAAGTGTCCCATAAGCTTCACATCCCTGTCTAAAACTATGCTGAGAGGTAGCCCATGAATTTTTACCACTTCTTTGAAAAATAAATGTGCAATGTAACTAGCATCATGCGTAGTCTTGCATGGAACAAAATGACTCATTTTACTAAACCGGTCAACAATGACAAAGATATTATCTAGGCTAGTCTTGGTTTTTGGTAAACCCACAACAAAATCCATGTTGATGCACTCCCACGGTCTTTTGGGAATTGGTAAAGGTTGGTATAGTCCAGCATTTGAACTAGTACCCTTGGACACACAATACATTGCCCCACATACTTCCTAATATCTTTATGCATTTTCGGCCAATAATAGAATCTTTGCACCAACTCAAGTGTTTTATTCAGACCAAAATATCCACTAAGACTTCCATAATGTTTTTCCTGTATGAGATTTTCCCTCATAGATCCTCTTGGCACACATAACTGACATCCCTTAAACAAAAGACCACTCTGTAATGTGTAATCTTCATACTGGCTATTGAAATGATTATTAAACTCACTGCATACCTTGTATACCTCAAAAAAGTCTTCATCTTCTCTATAAAGCTCCTTGAAACTCTCCACACCTATACTCTGCAAAGTCACTTCTTGGACAGTGAGAAGTTTTCTGCGTAAGGCATCTGCTACATTGTTTAGTTGTCCCTTTTTGTGCTTGATAGTGAAAGTGTATGCCTGCAGGTTTTCTATCCATTTGATGTGTCTATTTCTCAACTTGTCTTGAGAATTGATAAAACTCAACGCTTGGTTATTTGTAAACACGACAAATTCTTTGGGCAAAAGATAATGCCTCCACTTCCTAAGAGCTTGCACTAAAGCATAAAATTCTAAGTCATAGGATGAGTATCTCTTCTTGGTGTCATTCAATTTCTCACTATAGAATGCTACTGGTCTTCCCTCTTGGTTTAAAACAGCTCCTACTGCTATATGACTAGCATCACATTCTAGGGTAAACAACTTATCAAAACTTGGTAAAACTAGGATGGGTTGGGTAGCTATCCTCTTTTTAAGTAACTCAAACCCTTGGTCAGCTTCTTTAGTCCACCTAAACTTAGTTTTAAACCCACCCTTAATTGTATCAAGAACAGGAGCACAAATTTCACTAAAACCTCAAATGAACTTCCTATAAAATTGGGCAAGTCCATGAAAACTTCTGACCTCAATAGTAGTTTTCGGTGTAGGCCAACTCTGTATTGCTTCCACCTTGCTAGGATCCATTTCCAAAGTACCTTGAGATACTACAAAACCCAGATAAATGAGTTCTTATTTCATGAATTCACATTTTTCAAGATTGATTGCCAACTACTTCTCATGCAGTTTCCTTAATACAATCTGCAAGTGTTCAAGATGGCCTTCCTTTGTTCTGTTGAATATGAGGATATCATCTAGGTATACCACTACAAATCTACCTATGTAATCCTTCAACACCTCATTCATCAACCTCATGAAGGTAATAGGGGTGTTAGTAAGCCCAAATGGCATAACTAACCACTCATATAACCCCTTTGTAGTCTTAAAAGTTGTTTTCCATTCATCCCCTTCTTTAATCCGGATCTGATGATAACCACTCTTTAAATCCAGCTTAGTGAAATACTTTGATTCTCCAAGACAATCCATTAAATCCTCAATTCTAGGGATAGGAAATCTATATCTTATGGTGATTCTATTTATTTCCCGAGAATCAGTAAATAATCTCCATTTACCTCCTTTCTTGGTTGCTAACATGACTGGTATAGCACATGGGCTTATACTTTTTCTGATTAGACCCTGGTCAAGTGCTCTTGTACTTGTCTTGCCACTTCTTTGTTTTGTTCAGGATTCATCTTATATGCAGCCTTATTAGGTAGTGATGCTCTGAGTATAAAGTCTATCTAGTGACTTATTGCTCTGGGAGGAGGTAGCATTGTGGGTGTTCCATCACTCACAATGTCCTTAAACTGTTGAACCTCTTTAGGTAAACCTTCTTGTTCAATCTTCTTTTCTTGACTAGGTTTCACTAAGAGAGCATAATATTCTCCATTTCCTTTCTTGAGGTCTCTCAAAAATTCTTTTCCTTTGGCCAACAACACATTAGGACCACTAATCTTGGTTCCTTCATCCTCTATCAAAGATTGAATCCTATATGTCACCCCTTCCTTTGTGAATGCATAAGAATTCTTTTCTCCATCATGGATAGACTTTCTGTCAAATTGCCACAGTCTGCCTAGCAACAAATGACATATGTCCATGGTAGAACATGACATAAAATTTTGTTAGAATATTTCCCAATTGCCAATGCAACCCATACTTGTTCATTTACTAACACATGTTGTCTTTTATTCAACCATGTGACCTTGTAAGGATGACTATGTGGCATGCTACTGAACCCAAGTTTACTTACTGCTTCTTCGGAGATGATATTGTCCATTGATCCTAATTCAATGATCACTTTACACACCCTACCAAGTATCTTTCACTTTACTCTGAAAAGAGACCTCCTCTGTTTTGGCTCTTCCTTAACTAGTTCCCTGATTAGTACCCTTCTAACCATTAGATTCACACCATTCTCTGAGTTTTAAGGTTTACTTCAGGAGACTTCACACTACTAGAATCCTCTTGCACATAATTGATTCTTTTCTCTAAATGTGATGAGGTTGCCTTCTCCGGACACCTATAGGAAGGATGACCAAAATTACTACAATGATAACACTTCATGTTTGTAAAGTATGAACCTCCACCAGAACTTCCAGATCTACCTCTGTTGTTGCTGTTATGACCTCTTCCTCTACCATAATTTCCTCTTCCACTGGATTCATTAGTCTTCTCAATCAATTTTGACTCTCCTTGTGATCTTACTTCACTTCCTCTGCCACTGTAGCTTCCTCTATAACCTTTTGAATCTCGGCCTCTACCTCTACCTCTACTAGTGATTTCATGTTTCTTCTTATTCTTTTCTTCTACTTTCAGGGCCAACTGATAACATTTGTGAACGGTATTTGGACTCAACAAACTTAATTCCTCTTGTATGTTCCATCTCAAACCGTTAAGATATCTTGCTACTCTGATGGTTTCATCCTCCACCACTTTTGACCATAGACACAACTTCTGGAACTCTTTAGTGTAGGTACTTACATCTAAATCCTTTTGTCTTAGGTTTTGTCTTTTCCTATGCAACTGCACTTCATAATCCTCAAGAAGATAAGTCCCTCTGATTTTGTTTACCATCCCTTTCCAAGTAGAGATGGGGATCTTACCTTCTCTCTCTCTCTCATTTTGTATAAACTTCCACCACGTAACGACAACACCTCTCATTCTTGACTTAGCCACTTTAACCTTTTGGGCCTCAGTCACACCTTCACACTCAAAATGATTTTCCATACCTTCTATCCATTCCATTACCGACTCTACTTCCATCTTACCACTAAACAGTGGTACTCCTTCCAAAGACTTTCCACTCATTACCTTCAAAGCCTTCAAGAATGGTTCTTGATCAACAATAGGGTCTAGGGTAGGGATCTCATCCTCTATTGCCAACATTTTACCCTTCTCATCTATCTTCCCAATCCCTTCTATTGTCTTGACTTCCATCACACCTAGTTTCTTCTCCAACTGCTCCAACCTTTCCTTGAGCAATCGGTTTTCCTCTTCTTGGTCAACGACCTGCTTATCCAATTCTATATTGGTCACCATATTTACTCTCTCTTCTGATACTAGATCAGTCTTACACTCTTCACCTCAAATCTTTAACTTGCTCCGATACCAATCTGATAGGGAAGATCCTAGATTGCTTGAGTTAGCTTGACTCACTCCAAGGCTTCCTTCCTAGCCTAACCCGGGAATACTTCTCTCTATTCCCCTAATCCACTCTAGGTCCTCACTACCGAGGGTTGATACTCTATACCTTGTGAATTCACTTTCGTAAATCTACCAACTCACTAATCCACTAAATCTAACCAGACACCTTGCAGGGTTTTCTCTACCATGGATTATACCTATAACTTCTGCTAATTTGTTTTCCTCCTCATTCTTGGATCTTCTCTCCCTTTGATCCCATCTTCCTCTGGTCTAAGGCTAACAGCCTAGACTCCAGTCTACCCTACAAGTGATTCCTCTTGGTCACTAATACCTAGCTAGGATATCATCAAGCTCGCCTAGGGCCAGCCTGCTGAAACGTTCAATGCCATTCCCCGGTCTGCTACAAATAGAACTCTACTATACATGGCTGGCTCTTCTTGACAACCTCCAATGGTCATGTGGATCCCACGATGTAGAATCGAGATAGAACCATGTTGACAATTTCTTGTCACCAACAGAAAAACACAAAACAAAAAGATAACTTTATCTACAGAGCCGAGCTTGGCACGAGTTTGAAATTGGAACTTACAAAACATAGAAAAGTACAATCTATTCTATCACACTGGCATTTGGAAATTTAAGCCATTATTTATAGTTTTTAAATGAAAATTGAACTCTAAGAAAGGAACTAGAAAATGGTATTCAAATTGTTATTCAAAAGATGTTCTTCATGGAATCAAAACCATCCAATTTTCCAACCTATCCAACACTTTATAGAATGCCCATTTGGTCTTTTATAGCCTCTATGACTTGTCATGAATCATCCCTAACAGATGAGATCAAACTCAACACAATTGGTTTCCTGCTATAACTATCTTTCAACCTCCATCAAGTCATTGGGTTAGCACCGCAACACTTATCGGGACGTTCAATGGCAGTTTACAACTCACTTGTTTTCCTATCGGGTCATCAGAGTAGCCTCAAAACACTTACTCTGATGTCCGATGTCATTTCGCACATTGTGCACTTCCACATTGGTTTCCATCGGGTCATCAGGTTAGCATCAAGACAGTCTTTCCGATGGTCGATGGTGCGCTCCCCACAAAAAGCTTCCTTATCGGGTTGTCGATATAGCCCCAAACATGTTCTCTTGATGGCCGATGGTGCGCTCCAAACTGCATGCTTTTTCATCGGGTCATCAGGGTAGCAGAAAACATGTCTTGCCGATACTCGAAGGCTCCACTCCGAACTCACTCTTCTCGCTCCACTCCGCTAGTGACCTCATTGGCTCATTGAGGTAGGTGGTAAACACTTCCGTCGATAGCCGATGGTTTCGCTTTGACTTGCTCCAACCGCTGGCGACTTCATCGGGCTATCGGGGTAGGTAGAAAATAGTCCTGCCAATAGCCAATGGCACCTCATCGGGATAAGTATAGCTGATACATGTATTTTTCAAAAGAAGTCAAAATGCACTCCAAGCTCCAAACAGACAACCTAATGGACTAGAACTAGTCCTTATGCCAAAATTGCCAAAATTTGAAAAGGGTCTTTGCTCACCCTTAGGTGCTCCTGCACCATTGAAGCTCACTACTCCAAGGCAAGATACATCAAGACTTTCAAGCTAAAGCTCACTACTCTATGGAAAGATACATTAGGACCTACAATTTGAATCTCATTACTTTAGGGAAAGATACAATATCACAAAATTTGAATCAGCAAGATAAACTCTTCTCTAAATAAGAAGTTTCACTTGAACCACTATCACAAGTAGCCAACTTGAACAAAAATCACCACCACTTTTTCACTGTCTTTGCATCACAAAACTCTACAATGATATGATCATGAAAGCACATTCACATATATTCTAATTTACATACATCATAAAAATCAAACATAAAAAATCCAAATTGATTTTCTATATATACCATCTTCTTCATCACAAACATTAATTAGGTTGGCCAAAACAAAGGATAAGCATAGCTCCTATTAAGTCGGCCACCAAATATAATTGTGATGAATATGGTCCAATCTACAAGATAGAGAGGACATAAATCATGATATTGTAATACCCTAAAAATGGTCATCTAAACCATGAGCCCCTAATCTCAACAACATCACCAAGGTCCTAACCAAAGGCAATTAAATCAATCTTGAGCACATTAATTAATTCTTTAATCATCAAATGTCACATGGCAAATCAATAACTCAATATTAATTAAATATTTACTTAATTAATTGATCATTCCAAGTAAATCATTTTTAAACAATTATCCTATTTATTTTATTGAATATCCTAGTAGATTTAATTAAATAAATCAATTTGCCATTAAATCATCAAAAAGAGAATTAATTGACAAAAAAAGAATTAAAATTTGAGAAAAGAAATCAATTGGAGATAATCTTGAAAAAACAAATTAAAAATTGATAAATAATCTCAAAGAAAGCAATTAAAACAATTAAATATTAAAATTGAATGAAATAGAGAATAAATCAGTTTTTTCCTGATTTTATCTTAATTTTAGTTCAATTTCCTTTAAAACTGAAAAAAGCAACCAATCACATCAATTTGCCTCGATTGTACTTCCTCTTGGAAAATCTTGACCGCTCATCATCATTCGATCTCAGCCTTTGGTTTCTTTCTGAATTTTCTATAAATTCAGGTTCTCATCTTTCATTCAAAGATCCTAAAGAATATATTGTTATTATTTTGTTTTTGCTCTAGGTTCATTGAGAATTTGCATTGAGATATTGCATATTAGTTATTTCATATTGTTTAAATCATTTAGCTTAAATATTCATATATTTCTTAAATCATGTTAGATTAATCTTGTATATCTAGCTTAAATATTGCATCCATCTAGCTTAAATCCATGCTCATATAGATTAAAAATCCTTCGTTTAGGTGTTGTCTAGTCACTGGATAGCTTAGCAATCTGAGAGCAATCTAAACTCGCATCTACTAGAAATAAATGGATCGCTTTGTAATGGTTTATTATTCATTTATTATTGATTTACTAACCATGCATCTAATGACTTAATTGAAGTGATGTGTATTTCAGATACAGATACAGGTCCACTTTTCACACACACATTTTTGGTGCCCATCGTGGGGCGGAAGTCTACTTTTTTTTTCCGCCTCAAAATCACTTTTTCTATACTGCAAGTCTCATCCGTACAGTTGCTGCTAAATATCATACAAGTGTTGTTTTTGCATCGTACAACATTCTATCAAAGTCTCTGTTTTATCATACAAATAAGGAAATCGACTCATACGAATTTCTGCTCTGAATATCTGATTCTGTACTTTGTCATTTTATGCTCAGTTCTAACTCGTACAATAAAAGGCTTTTGTCGTTTGCTTCTATGAGAATTGTCGTATGATTCTGTATTCTGTTGGATTAAAATGAGTTTCATTCTTTAGGTTTTCTGTTTAATTTTGATTACACTAATGCTAACCCTGAATTGTCTTCTGTCTGCCTGAGATTTTCACAGCCTAACCGGTTTCTTGTAGAATGCTTGTCAAAGAATTTAACAATCAAACATATGCCTGTCAAAGAACAAAAAAAAAAAATATGACTACTAATGCGTTGTTTTTGTAGGTTGCCTAAAGAGAATCAACCAAACATCGTGTATTCTTTAAATTCATTTTTTAGGTACCTAAATTGCTATTTGGTTAAAGAACAAATCTGTATTTTGTGTTTTAAGAAAATTCTGAGAGGCAGAAGAGTATGCTCTTGTCTGTATAGACAATCAGAAATCCAGACCCTTGAGGCATTTTCTTTAAGTTTGAGATTTGTATATCTTTAGCGGGCCTGCCCTCACGAGGAGCTAATAACTCTATAGCCATTACGGCTAGTGAGAGGGGAATGACCCATGTGGGAACAGTTAAACGCAAGTACTCCAACCCACTATAAAACAAACGTGATTCGATGAAAATCAAGTCAACAACGGTGCTCGGGAATAGCTCTCCTTTGTACCTTTGGGTATATTAAACCTTTCATTTCAAGGCTAGGAGACCTCTTAATTGATTTTATACCTCGACGTGTTGAACGAACCCCTTACTAGTTCCAATTCAAATTAGAAGCTACCTAGTTCACCTCCAAGAGGTTGATAATCTTTGTGCAAGAGAGATAGTAACTCTCCCAAAGACACTTGCCATATCATGCCGCCATTAGCATTTGGAGTCAGCTAATACGACATTGAAAATCCATTGCATGAGACTCAGCGGCCGTATTCTGATTAGCTATTGGGTGTGTACCTAAATCAGCAAGCAAAGGTTTTCTTCTCTAAGCCAACTTCCATAGGGTTTTCATGTTGTGATTGGAGTTATTATTCATATTACGCATTTTCTATGTTTTTATCCCTGAAACTGAAACTGGAATAAATAAAATGGGAAAAAAATACCAAATAACTCAGTGATAAACTCTGTCAGTATCAAAAACTAGTCATACTCAGTCATTGAAAACTCAAAATTTAGTCTTTGTCCAAACACAGTCATATGAGTCTTTTGTTTTATCATCCTGCTTCATATTTTGTGTCGTACGATATTCCATCAGTCCTAATAGTCTGTCGTTTGAGCCTCCATCCTGTGTCGTACGAGCCCTGATTGTCTGTCATCCGGGTTTGAGAACTATCATTTTATCTTGAATCATGTGTCGTACGATAAAACATTGCATTTATTAGTTTGTCATTTCAGACATACCCATTTGTTGTACGGTCTTAGGTAGCAACTCGTACGAAACAGTATTGTCATTAACCTGAAGCTATTGTACTGCCATCTGGTCCTGTAAAACCTGTCATACGAATCTCTGATTTTGTCAGTCCAGAATAGTCGAACTTGCCTAAAATAGTCTACAGCGAGCCTAAAACTGGTTATCATCCTCCTGAGAATAAAAAACCTTCATAATGTACCCCTGTTGTTGCATTGCATGATTTTGTCGATCATCTCTATGATGAATAAATGATGAACATTTAGTACCAAACCGGTACTAAGAGAGGGGGGTGAATCAGTACAGACAAAAACACTTTCCCTGAACTGGTTTGACTACACACACTGAACTTTGACTGGCAAGCAATAACACCGGTCTAAATCAGATTACTACCGGTAAAACACAGTGAGAATGTGAAAGACATAAACTGATAACCCTTATCTTTCCATACAATCTAATACCTCATTTCCACTTCACCCTTATGCAAAAACAAGTAATCTAACATCAAAATATAATGACTGCTAGTTCAACATATTTTACTAGTTTGAAAAAAAGCACTAAACCATCACATGGAAGGCATCACACATGACACACGAATTTTTCACCTGGAAACCCAACTGGGAAAAACCACGGTGGGGATGAATACCCACAAGCTTCTCTTTGAACTCTTTTGAAGTTCGCTTTGTTAGGAGCCTAGTCCAATTAAAGACTATTACAATAGGTTATGCTAAGAACCGATCCTGCTAGGGACCACCCAGTTAAGGGATGGCTAAATACCTGGTTAAAAATTAGAACCCTGTTAAAGGTTACCTCACAAGAAGATTTGAAGAACTCATTGAATTGAGTCACCCTATTAAAGGATTTACACAAAAGCCTATTAAAGCTACCCAGTTAAGGGATTTTACAACTGCTGAAATGGTTAGAAGTCAACAGGTAATACACTGATCTGATAACAACACTCAATGCCAAGGCAGATCCACTTTAGCTCATTTTCTTCTGCAATCACACTCTACAGGTATCACCACACTTCTCCGATCTAGCAAGAATCAAGTATCACTCACTAGGATACACACATAACATTTGCCAACAACTTCAAAATGAAAAACATCATCGACCTTATAGGAAACGGATAGGTTGATAGCATAAACCCTGTTATCACTGATTAAAAATGGGCTTTTCTTTTCCCATGATTGGCTATGAGTTGTTGAAATTTTGAATAGGGTGTAGTTCCAAATGCTTCAGCTTTGTTTTAGACCTCAAGGGTTTAAGGGTTTTTGATTTTAGATCCTCTTGTGTTCATTTTAAACCCTCTGGTTTCTAATCTTTCATTACTTTATTCACTTAAGTAATGGGTCATGGGGTCATAGGAAGTGTCCCCCCTTGTTGTTTGCCTAGGCGGTCATGTTAATTAATCAAAAAAATTATGCCTTATATGTTTTCTCCTAAAGTTGTCGGACCCAGTAACTAGTGCGCATCTCACGGATAGATCCACGGCTTGCGTTATTTTGCTAGGCGAAGTTGCGCATAGTTTAAAACCAGTGAAGTTGCGAAAACCACATGGCATGCCACATAGACGGTCTAGCTAGTTGTTGACAACAAGTAAAATGGTGGCCCGTGGTACAAGTCACAACAGTCAGCGGGTTAGGATTAAAGGTTAAAAGGTGGGCCCCAGAGGTGAGTCAGGTCGCAGATGGAGATGACCTGGAGGATACAGCTGTTAAAAGTTAAGTGGGGCCCTGTGGTTTCCTTTTGGCATATAACAAAGTGACTCGATGCAAGGTGTTCACAGTGAGTCAGCAGGCCCACCCCTCCCAAGAGTCTTTTCAAAGGATTAAAAGTCGGTCCGTTTAAGAGATGATCCGACGGCCTGCACTATTTCGCAAGGATAAGATGCTGGTTCTTTATACCCCGTGAAATAGCGAGAGTGCACGAGAGCTGTCCACGTGTCATGATGATGACCTGGAGGATATAGCTATTAAGAAGAAAGTGGGGCCCCGTGGTTTCCTTTCGGCGTATAACAAAGTGACAAGTCAGCTCCAAAAGTGACTGGGCGCCAGGTGTTCACAATGAGTTAGCAGGCCCACCCCTCTTGAGAGCCTTTTCAGAGGATTAAAAGCTGATCAGCTTAAGAGATGATCCGACGGCCCGCGCTATTTCGCAAGGGTAAGATGCTCGTTCTTTATACCCCGCAAAATAGCAAGAGTGCACGAGAGCCGTCCACGTGTCATGATGACACGTGGTCTAAGAAGAAAGTGTGGGCCCGCCAAGGTGGAACCAGCGGTATAAAGGAAAGACACGCGGCTAGCGTTAAGTCGACTGCGAAGGAAATTTCAAGGCCAATGGCTGGGTGCCACATGGTATTATATAGCCAATAGAGAAGCGGGACCCAGTGCGGAACCAAAGTTGTTAGTTAATCTAATGCTCGATCAGGTTTCTTTTGATCGGACGGTCGGCGCTATTTCACAGGACTAAGCTGCCCGATAGTTATGCTTCGCGAAGTTGCGAAAGTGCAGAATGAAACACTTGCAGGAACATTGTGACCCATTGGAGCGAAAAATACGAATTATTGTATGAATTCAATTTTGAAGGGACGGCCGAAGCATGCGGAATCAATGTTGTAGTTAAGGCCCAGAGTACAAAAATTTGATTTCCTATCAACCGGGTGAAGATATCTTTTAAAGGATTTTGTAGAAGAGCAGATGCAGAGTTATTTTCTTCAGGTACAGAGCAAGTCGGTTCAATTGCAAAGAAAATTCCTTCAAGCGAAGAACAAGTTCTCTCGTATTATTGTGTAGTAATTCCTGTGTAGTGTTTTAAATAAGATAATTGATTCATCAAAGAATTGTTTAGGAGTGGTATTCATTTCTTACGCTTTCAAAATGGCTCCTAAAAGAGAATTTTCTAGTAAAGTTAACTATTCAGAGAGGAGTGTCTGTGATGATTTTTTAGAATAGTTGACGTTGTCAACTAATCAGGCTTCAAAGGCAAAAGAATTAGTACCCAAAGCTCCTCATTTAAAGATAGGAGAAGGATTATATGACAAGGGTAACTGGTTGAGAGACCCACAGGTTGGATTGTCTGGGTTGCGGTTGTTTAAAGTTGGATTCGGAATGAGAAATTCTCCTGCCCCGCAAAACTATATCTGGGAATTAGATGTCGGGAAATTAGTTGTCCCAGGGGTATTTATGGACACAGATTTGTTAACCCAAATTACGCTCAACTATGATCCAGTCACAAGAAGCATTCGAGATGTAAATGGGAAAACCCTTGTTGAGATTAATGTTGAAGAGTTCAGGACAGCTTTTGGGCTTAATGAGTTCACCAATTTTCTAGAACCTATAAATTTCACATCATTAGCCCAAGTTTATGGCGCACAGAGGAGTCATCTCAAGAATAGGCCTCTCAAAGAGTTTTTTGTGAAAATAGGAGGGTTAACAGTTGTAGGACCCAACACTCAAGAGCCCTTTTCATTAAGTATGTTCACCCTGAGGGCTAAAGGAATGTATTGGGCACTTTGCCAAGTTTTGGGAGAAGATGCTGAAGCAAATATGCCGAATCATTACTTGTTAATGATTGCTCAGATTTTGAATCCTTCTCTTGCGATTACATTTGATTATGCATCTTCATTGCTGATGCTATGCATGGAGGGTTGATAGGAATCAAGAATGGAAAGGTGGATAGGCCTTTCGGATGGTACTCACTCCTGATGCATCTTTTTCTCTTCAAAGGTGGTGATTACTTTGCCAGTGGACTGGACCTTGTTAAGGAGAAGGAGAAAAAATGCCGATACAATTATGCAGTACTATGTTGTCATGGGATAGAGAGGATGCCAGTTTTTTGAAGTTTGATAAATATTTTGCATCAAAGATAAGGACTCTCCTCTGCTCTGAGAACCCAAAAATCCCCAAAGTTCTTCTGGAATTCATGAGACCAAAAGAATTCGCAGAGAACATAAAAATTGTTCATAACTGGGGTGACATTTACTTGTATCCAGTCTCCACAGTTTTAAGAGTTTTTGGTTTCAGGGGCACCCCATTTTTGCTACCTTACCAGGTCCCTCTCAAAGTGGGAATCGCGGAGATCCTTAGATTGATTGGTGGCTTACAAGAGGCAGAGTTGACAGGCAGGGGTAAAGGGACTATTTTCCCTGCAGCTACCATAGCTCACCAATTTGCAATAACAAAAGGAGGCTGGAATTGCTTTGAGGATTTCCTCAAGCCTTATCATTTGTCCACTATAGTGTCCAGGTGTGTTGATCCAGAAGACTTCTTCAATGGTATGTTTAGGAAGAAGGTAGCATGCAGAGGTAGGCCTCATCAATTCCAGTTTCCTGAAGACCTCATCAGAAATGAGTTTGATCTAGATGAGCAGGAGCTAAGGAAAGAGAAGTGGGTGGCTTATAAGAATGCCTTGGATTTTGTGCATCAGTTTGATGCCAGCTATGACCCATTGTCTAGCTTTTTCCCAATAGAAGAGAAAATAAAGTTTTTGATTGTTTGTTTTGAAGATGTGATGCAGACACTGAAGGAGAAGAGGGAAGCTGTAATCAAGAGCAACCCTGAGAAGGCAAGAATGATCCTAAGTGGGTCAACTTCCAGCAAAGCAATCCCTCCTAGTGATTACACACTGCATAAGAAATCCAGTTATAGTGTGATGGTGCCTACAACACGGGAGCCCTCTACCTCCAAAGGAAAGAGGAAGATACAAGATGTCATTGACATCCAAGAGAGCCCAAAGAAGCAAAGGGTGGGGAAAGAAGTACAATCAGATACACCTTTGTATCCCCATCCCAATCCCCTATCCATATAGGAAATGAGCAAGCAGTAGCTGAGCAACTCCTACAGTTGGGTAGTCTAGGGGAAATTGCATACACTTATGATGAAGTGGAGGAAGGGATGCCAGAAGAACCCATTGCTGCTGAAATGGATATCACCTCCACTGAACTTAAAGGCTAGGAGTGGGATCCTGAGATAAAGCAGGCAAGTAGTGCCTTTCTAGCTGATAACAATTTTGTCACATCAGAAGCATTTATGCAGTTTATATGGAAACAGCACATAGATAAATATAATGCTAGATGTGAAACAAGAAAGGCTGAGCAGCCCAATAAAGATCTAGCCCTGGTGGAAGAGGAAATGAAGCAAGAGATGATGGAAGAATTCAAAACCATCACCCCTGAGTAGGGAAGAGATATGGTAGCACAAGCTGGAGTGCTTATCTGACCCGAATGGGATATTGCAGATGCCCTAGTATTAGATGCAGTAAGAAAAGAGACTAAACCTATGGAGGGGGTTACTTTCAATAAGGATAATGTTGCATTCATCATGTGGTCTCTCAAGAGAAATGAGAGCAAGAAAAGCAAAGACACCCCAGGGTCAAGTTACCTTGGTGGAATGATGGTGAAGAGAGTGCAGAGTACAGGGGTAGTAGAGGCTGCTAGCACTGTGTTAGAGACTTCAAAATTTAGTGTTGCAGAAGCAGAGAAGGAAGCCAAAGAGAAAGAGGCCCTCCAAATTAAGCTGGAAACAGTTTTGAAGGCTTATAACAATGCCAAGGAGGAGGTAAGAGGTAAGGATAGCATCATTGCCAAGTTGCAGAGCCAGTTGACTGGACAATACCATCAAGGTGAGTCTTCAACACTGATGATCTCCTCTTCTCTTGCAAGACCTCCACCTACCAGCCCTATCATTGAGTTTCCACCATCTCCAGCACCCTCCAGCTCTCAAGTGATTGAAATCAATCCCCAAGAATTAGAAAATTTGAAGCAGGCTCAGGCCTTATATGCAAAGAAATATGAGGAGAAAGTAAGGGCTACAATTTCCAGTTTTGCAGATGCAATAAATGTCTCATTGCTCTACAACAATGTAGGTAAAATTATGGAAATATGGAATGAGCTCAGGACAGACAAGGCCATTTTGACGCCTATTTTTGACAGATGGAGGCCTAGGGAGAAAGATTTAGAGTTTATGCGTGTATCATGCGATGAAGCAAGGGCCAATCCCATCATTAAATCCACTTCTAATGTCGCTAAAATCTTAATACAATTAGCAGCAGAGGTGGATAATGTGGATAGGAAGGTTAATCTGTGCAAGAAGGAATACACTGACCAAGTTTTTGAGTTGCTCCCAGGAGTTTTTGTTAGCCTGGTTCAGTTAAGGGACAAACAAATGTGGCTTAAAGAAATAGAAGCTAAATTATCAGCAAGAGTTAAAGGAATTATTGATTTAGATGATGCTTCTTTCTTTGTTTTGACAATTCAAGAGATAGAGAAAATTAAGTCACATTATGGTTTTCTCAATTCGGAAGTCAACAAAATAAGAAATTCTTGGAAAAGGTTGACTAAGACTAAAGATAAAGTGATTAATTTCTCATGGCTGACAGAAGAGGTGTATGGTGAGTGGACAACTAAATATGCTACCCATGATACGGAACGGTTGGAGAGCACCCCTGAAAAGGTAGAAGAGGTTGCAACTGAATAGCTTGTTGAAGAAACTGCAGAGGCCGGAAAGAGCTTGTAACTGTTTTTGCGAAAAGATTGTAACCTCTTTATTTTGAAAGAAATGATTGTAACAAACTCTCCTCGAGAAGTCCGAAGCTTTCTGCATCCATGTTGTTATAAATGGATACCAGGACTAGAGGAAAAAGAGATCACAAAGAATTGTAAGAAAACGCTGCAGAAATTTATCTGAGCTTTTCTAAGTCTAATGGAGAATCAAAATTTCTTGTAATATTTCTTGAACCAAATATCAATATACAGACCATCGATTTTGAGTAAAGCTCTGTGTTGTCTTCAAGTGTGTTTGCAAATTTGTTTATTGTTTTCATTTTGAATAATCCAGGGTTGTTCTGTTTGAATGGAATTGCAAAGCAATTTTAGTAGAAGTGTTCGTTAGCTTTTCTCTTTAGGAGGGAAATTAAAGATGCGGGGATCACTCATACCAGTAAACTCTTTTGGAAGAGACTTTGAATTTTGATGATCATAGCTTAATTTGGGATGCGTAAATCCTTGTAGGTGTCAGGCATATACAAGGATTAATAGAAACCAAGCCAATGGGAAGCATAAAGATGTTTTGTTTGGGAAGTCTTATTTGAGTTTAGATGACTCTGTAACCTTGGATAAGGCACTGGTATTGATTGAAGTTGTTTATTGCATGTTTTGTTGATCGAAGTACTGAATTTAATTATAACTTCCATTATTTGTTTTCAGTTGATTTCAAGGTGAATAGATCCACTAGTTTTCTGGACTAGTTTACTATGGGTTTATGTTTAAAAGTGTGAACTCAACAAAGGTATACCCACCTGGGATCTGAGTAAGCCCGAAGTGTAGAAGGTTTAGTCAAACCTTGTCATATGTTGTCTTGAGAATTTCCTTATCTTTGATGTCTCTTCTGCACCAAGCTTGAATCATATTATTTTAAGGATGTTAAAGGGAATCAGATTTTGAAGACAAAAAAAGTGGCGACTCTGCTGGGGAAAGTTACAATAAAGATATAAACACAGATCTGTGTTGAGGGTTGTAAAGAAAATTGTTGTGTGTTTGTGGATAAGACTGCTTGTTTTCATTATTCCCATAGTTTTGTGGGTGGTGACTCTATTACTTTTGAACCAATCCTTGTGAGATACAAATTTTTCTAAAAGGAAGACAAGCGAGATGCAAGGAACAAAAAACACAAGATCATTCATGAAGAAACATCCTCGTGAAACTTTGCAAGAAGGTCTGCCAGAATAGTCACGGAGAGGCCAGAAGAGATCTGTGTTGCATGAGCCATCAAATGCTACTTGGGTGCAAAAAAACAATAATACCAGTAAGATGCCTGATCGACCTGTCTATGCAAAGTCTAATTCATCTTCCAGAGATTCAGAGCATGATATTTTAGGTTTCCATTCGGGATTGTTTAGAAATATTAATGATGCACCTATTTTAAATCAAGATCTATCTCATGCTAGTGTTTCTGCAAAAGATAGAACCAGTTCAAATGCAATTAGGCACTCTGTTCCTAGGACAATTGATGGGAACATTAGTCTGATTGACATAGATCAAGTTAATGCATCAGACTCTGAAGAAAACTTCCCTTATGAGGATAAAGTGTCTCAAGAGATTGAAGATTTAAATAGAAGAGTCCATCATTTAATATCCTTAAGAGCCCAAAAGGAGGCAAATAAGGAGAAGAAAGTTAAAGCCAAACTAATGGAAAGAGATAGGCTTCTTAGACAGATAGCTGATCTTGAAGTACTTGCTAAAGAGAAAGAAAAGAGTGACGAGGAAGGCCCTATGATTGGAGAAATTCTAATCCCCAAAACTAAACAAGCTTGTAAGTCAGTAGCCCAGCCAACTAGGGAAGTATTTAATGACTCCCAGTTTCCTAAAGCCAATCTAGATAAAGGAAAACAGAAATGGGTAGATGATGGAGTAGAATCTAAAACTTCAGAAGAGATCTCTCATAGGATTCTAGCACATGAGAGAGAGATGGAAAGGATAAGGAAGGAAAAGGAAGACCTCCAAATGGAACTGGAAAAGGCTGAGTTAGAAGCAGCGAATCAAGAAGTAAAAAGAAAGATTAATTACTTAAAGGCTCCCCCTATTACATTCCCATAAGAAGATCTTAGCAAGCCTAATCCCCAACACATTTCCTTTCCTCAGGTTACTACTCAACCTGCAGTACATGCTAATATTGCCTCAGTAAGCCAAATACCCGTGAATAAACAATACACCCGGGCACCTCAATCTCCAATCCCAAAAGCTAAAATGACCATGGGAAATAATAGTGCTATTACCCATTTTCAAAGAAGGCCAATCAATCTAGAACAATGTAGGCAATTTTTCTTTGATGGGATCCTGGGATATCCAAATCATGTTCCCACTGAGTTAAGAGACAGACTCCATAAATTTGCTGGGAACAATGCAATTAGTGCTGAGGAACATCTGAAATCTTTTGGGGATCTAATAAATGATTATGAGATAGTAGATGAAGATGTTATTATGAAACTATTTGTTCAATCCCTGGTCGATGATGCAAGAGATTGGTACAGAGGTCTTCCAGTAAATAGCATAGGTTCATGGGAAGATTTTAAAAATTGCTTTCAAGAGCAGTATGGTGACAAGACTAATGTGCGTTTCATGCTAAATGAGTTCAACAATATTAGAAAATCTGAAAATGAAATGGTCACTTATTTCAATGCCAGATTCCAGAAAGCCATGCACAAATTGTATCAAGTGATGAGGCTAGATGATAACATGTGTCTTAATACATATTACAATGCATTTGATTCCAAAATGGCCTATATCTTGAGAGATAAAAATCCCCATAACCTGAGAGATGCTTTTAGAATTGCCATAAATGTAGAAAGTAACAGAAAAGCATCTGGAAAATTAGGAAGAAGGACTGATGGTAGATTATGGCAAGAAACCAAACAGCAACCTAATAAAGTTGCTAAAGAGGATGATAAAATAGAGAAATTGGTTACTGCTATGAAAGATTTGACTGCCAAGGTTAACAAAAATGATAAGCCTCATTATAACTGGCAAGATAGGCCTCCTAGATTACATGATATGCCATATAATACCAATTGGAAGGATGGTAAACCCCAAATTGAGAAGCCCAAAATTGCCCAAAGTCAAGACACACCGGATCCTTTGAAAGGGAAAACTGTTCACAATATAGAAAATACTCCCTAGTGTATTGCTTGTGATGGACCACATTCTCCTCATCAATGTGCAGTGGCTCAAGCTCTGGAAGAATCTATGAGACCAGAAGTAGAGCCTGACATTAATATGTTTGAAACCATCGTAGAAAGTGATGAGGAATCCGTGCAAAGTGAATACAGTGATGTGCTGGATAGTGAAAAGCTAGTGCAAGGACAGTTAGCCTTAGGTTGGCATCCTACATTGAATGTGGTAACAATTGAAGATGAAGAGGTTCATCTTAGGAGGCCTAGTGAGGAAGAAGTTAGAAATCTCACTAAGGCTGCAATTGCCAAAGCAAAACATAACTATAATCTGAGAAGCACCAAGAGAGACACTGATCAAGGTGAGCCGGGTTCTATGTTTGTAAAAGAAGTCACAAAAAAGGGGGCATCAAGCAGTGCTACTACTTTTCCTAAAGTCAGTCAAGAAAACGAGGAACAAGTTAAAGATGTACCTAAAGGCATAGATGATAAAAATGTTGGTGATGTACAAAGAGTAGAGACAGTGAAAAGGGCAAGTCAATTCAAAACAGAAAAAGTTAGGGTTAATACTGAAAAATGCAATAATTCTACATTTGATATGGCCCAAGCTTTAACTCAAATGAAAGTCACTGTTCCATTAGTAGAATTGCTAAAGATTAAAGAACATAAGGATGCAGCTTTGTCTTTATTCTCTAGTATATCTGATAGTGACACAGTATTACCCACTGGTTTAGCTAAAGTTGGAAAGGATCAAGAGTTCCGAACCCCAGAGGTTTATGTTGGAACCACTATCACTCAGGAGCCTTCTCAAGTAGATCCCTTCTATGTTACTTTGTTAGTCAATAACTGGCTGATTAAAAACTGCATGATAAATTCAGGAGCTGCTGCTAATGTAATGCCCTATGGTGTTATGAAAGAATTAGGGTTATCAGTAACCACTGTGTATGGTAAATGCTATGCCATGGATAACAGAGAAGTACCTGTGATAGGTACAATGAAAGATGTAGAAGTAAAAATAGCAGCATTTCCTGAAGCCATTTACAAAATGGATGTTATTGTTACTGACACTAAACCCCACTATGGTATGTTACTTTCCAGACAATGGGCAGCAGCAGTAGGGGGAAATGTTCAACTAGACTTATCTTATGCTACCATTTCTATTGGTGGTAATCAGGTCAAATTATACAGAGAGCCACGAGCTCCTAGGGTAATTGAAAATGTAGACCCTAGTATGCTTAATTGTATGATTGATGTAGATTTAGATAATTTTAGACTTCAACCAATTTCACCTCAATTGAAGAATACTGACCCAATTGTAGTCGAGCTACAAGCACAACAGTATGGGTTGTGGTAGATTTATTTTGATGGAGCTTGCTCCAAAGAAGGATCTGGAGTAGGGGTTCTTTTTGTGTCCCCGTCAGGTATAACTTTTAAATACTCATTTTTATTGGCATTCCAGTGCACAAATAATACTGCAGAGTATGAAGCCCTGTTACTAGGACTTGAGGTTGCAAAAAGGCATGGAATCCAACTGTTGAAAGTAATGGGGGATTCAGAATTGGTTGTCTCTCAGGTGAGATCTAAATATGCATCCAAAAATGATAGATTGAAGCAGTATAAGCATGCTATTTGGGATGTTATTGAGCATTTTGATGCATTTTCTATTAATTGGATAGAGCGAGCAAAAAATATTATGGCAAATTTCCTAGCTAATGTTGCTTTGAAAAATGATGATGCAACGCTAACCGGTATTTCCACTATGGAAATAAAATCTAGGCCTGCTATTCCTGATAATGTGTACAATTGGCAAGTTTTTGCTGATGATGAAGACATTCTTAGGTTTATTCAATGTGTTGATGATTATGATGGACAAAAGATTGATTGTAATGCATTGGTGGAAGTGGTAGACAATAGAGAGATAGTGTTTGGAAATGATGTTGTCCAGATGGAAACCAATGAAATACCTAAAGGGCTGGTAGAGCTGGAGAGCATGTTTAGTTATAATGATAGCCATTTACATCAGCAATCTACCACCAAGTTGGAAGAGTTAGAGGAGGTAAACCTAGGGACAGAATCATCCCCTCAGTTGGTATATACTGGAAAAAAACTACCCCCTCATGTCAGGACTAACCTTATTAATTTATTGAAAAGGTATAAACATGTCTTTGCTTGGTCTTATGAAGACCTAAAGGCGTATAGACAAGATCTTTTTCAGCATGAAGTTCCTTTACTTCCAGATGCTAAGCCTTTCAGATAGAAATGGAGGCCTATCAATCCCTTGTTAGAAACTAAAATGCAACAAGAGTTGACCAAATTGAGAGAAGGAGGGATTATCAAACCAATAAGGCATTCTTCATGGGTCTCCAATTTGGTCCCAGTGAGGAAGAAGAATGGAGACATCAGATTGTGTGTAGATTTTAGGAGTCTAAATGTTGTTTCCTTGAAAGATAATTACTCATCCCCAAATATGGAAGCCATGCTACAAATAGTGATAGGATGTGATCTTTTATCCATGATGGATGGTTTCTCAGGATATAATCAAGTGTTGGTAAAGGAGTCTAAACAGTTTAAAACAGCTTTCACTACTCCATGGGGAACTTATGTATATGTGAGAATACCATTTGGATTAAAAAATGTAGGAGCTACATTTCAGAGAGCTATGGATGTAGCTTTCAAAGAATTCATAAACATCATCATGGTGGTTTATCAAGATGATTTAACTTGTTTCTCTAAGAAAGCTGATGATCATTATGGGCATCTAGAGAAGGTGTTCAATAAAGCCTTGGAGTTTGGTGTGTCACTGAATCCCAAGAAATGTCATTTTGGGGTCATTGAAGGAAAGTTACTGGGACACATAGTCTCTAAGGAGAGGGTGAGAATAGACCCTGAGAGAATTGAAGTCATCAATAGGGTGTCTGAACCTAAAAATGTGAAAGGTATCCAATCCTTTTTAGGTAAAGTAAATTTTGTCAGGAGATTCATTGCAAACTTCGCAGAGATAGTGAAGCCTATCGTCAAATTTCTTAAGAAGGACACAAAGTTTCATTGGGATCAAGAAGCTTCAAAAGCTTTTGTTGAGATTAAGAAGGCAATCCAGGAGGCACCAGTGTTGAAATCTCCTGATTATAGTAAGCCTTTTTCTCTATTTTCTTTTGCTTCATATCATACAGTGGCTGCCGTATTACTACAAAAGGATAATGAAGGATATGAACATCCCATAGCCTTCTACAGTAAATCTTTGCAGGCAGCAGAACTAAAATATGAAACCATGGAAAAACAAGCGTATGCCCTAGTTAAAGCTGTTAAGGCTTTTAGGCCATATTTAGTGAATGCAAATATCATCGCCTATGTCCCACATGCTGCAGTTAAAGATATTTTGTCTCAGTCTGAGGTTACTGGAAAAAGATGCAGATGGATTAATAGAATTTAGGAATTCAACTTGGAGATAAAGATCACCAAATTGGTGAGGGGTTTAGGTTTGGCTAAGCTCATGACTGAGTCAAATCTCATGAATGTAGAAATACACAATGTTGAGGTCAGAGATGCTTTGGTCACTAGTATTGAGAGGCAACCCTGGTACACAGAGATAATTCGAGTTTTGAGAGGTGATACACTCCCAGAAGAAATGACATACAATCAGAAAAGAACTTTGAAACTCAAGTCCCAAAAATATGTGCTCATTCGGGGTGATCTTTTCTGGAGAAAAAGAGATGGAGAGTTACTAATGTGTTTGGATGAATTTCAAGCTAAACAGGCATTGACTGAAATGCATGATGGAGTATGTGGAGGTCACTATTCTGCTAAGACTACTACTGGTAAGATAATACGGGCTGGGTATTATTGGCCCACCTTATTTAAAGATACCCATGCATATGTTCGAAGATGTGACCCATGTCAGAGATTCTCATCCAAGCTCAAGTATGAAGGAGCCTTACCCCTAAATCCAGTCTTTGTAGAAGCTCCTTTTGTTCAGTGGGGCATTGATTTTATTGGAGAAATTGTTGAGAAGTCAAGGAGAGGTCATGGATGGATCATAGTGGCCACTGATTATTTCACCAAATGGATAGAAGCCATCCCTACAAGAAGAGCTACTAGTAAAGTTGTCATTGATTTCCTGATGGATAATATTGTAACTATATTTGGAACACCTGCAAAATTGGTGATGGATAATGCCATGTGTTTCAGATCAGAAGAGTTTGTAGGTTTTTGTACTAGTCACGGTATACTCATGTCATATTCTTCACCTTATCACCCTCAGGGGAATGGACAAGCAGAATCCAGCAATAAAAGCCTTTTGAATATCATCAAGAAAATCCTAGAAGAGAATAAAAGATCTTGGGATCAAAAGTTGAAGTTAGCTCTGTGGGCAGATAGAATGACAGTTAAGAAATCCATTGGAATGTCACCTTTTGAATTATTTATGGTGCTCAAGCCAGATTGCCGGTAAATAACCTTCTTCCAGTGTATAAGTTTTTGCAAAATGAGGACATGGAGGTATCTGAACCGATGGAAAACAGAATGATCCAAATTATAGAAATGGAGGAGCTTAGGGCTTTTGCCCATAAAAAAAATCAGAAGATCCAGTTATAGTCAAAGTATCTTTTTGATAAAAGGACATCACTAAGGAAGTTTCAAATTGATGACATGGTTCTTCAGTGGAATGCAAAAGAACAGGATAAGGGGAAGCATAAGAAATTTGAATCACTATGGATTGGCCCTTTTGTGGTTTGTAACTTAGATGGTAAGGATTCATATTTCTTGAAGAATATGGATGATGAAATGCAGGAATTTCCAATGCATGGACAATTCCTGAAGCATTATTTCTCTTAATGTCCATGCACGGTAGGTCCTTTGTTTGTACATATTTTGTTCCTTTCCTACTTTTCTATTTTGGTCTGTGTTTTGGTCTGTTTCTCCAGAGTTTCTGAGTTTTCTTGTGTTGACCTTGCGATCAACCATCCCCAGTCAGAGCCGATGTTATCACTGATTAAAAATGGGCTTTTCTTTTCCCATGATTGGCTATGAGTTGTTGAAATTTTGAATAGGGTGTAGTTCCAAATGCTTCAACTTTGTTCTAGACCTCAAGGAGTTAAGGGTTTTTTATTTTAGATCCTCTTGTGTTCGTTTTAAACCCTCTGGTTTCTAATCTTTCGTTACTTTATTCACTTAAGTAATGGGTCATGGGGTCGTAGGAAGTGTCCCCCCTTGTTGTTTGCCTAGGCGGTCATGTTAATTAATCAAAAATTTTATGCCTTATATGTTTTCTCCTAGAGTTGTCGGGCCTAGTAACTAGTGCGCATCTCGCGGATGGATCCACGGCTCACGTTATTTCGCTAGGCGAAGTTGCGCGTAGTTTAAAACTAGCAAAGTTGCGAAAACCACATGGCATGCCACATAGACGGTCCAGCTAGTTGTTGACAGCAAGTAAAATGGTGGCACGTGGCACAAGTCACAACAGTCAGCAGGTCGGGATTAAAGGTTAAAAGGCGGGCCCCAAAAGTGAGTCAGGTCATAGATGGAGATGACCTGGAGGATACAGCTGTTAAGAGTTAAGTGGGGCCCCGTGGTTTCCTTTTGGCATATAACAAAGTGACTGGATGCTAGGTGTTCACAGTGAGTCAGTGGGCCCAACCCTCCCGAGAGCCTTTTCAGAGGATTAAAAGTCGATCAGCTTAAGAAATGATCCGACGGCCTGCGCTATTTCGCAAGGGTAAGATGCTCGTTCTTTATACCCCGCGAAATAGCGAGAGTGAACGAGAGCCGTCCACGTGTCATGATGATGACCTGGAGGATATAGCTGTTAAGAAGAAAGTGGGGCCCCGTGGTTTCCTTTCGGCATATAACAAAGTGACAAGTCAGCTCCGAAAGTGACTGGGCACCAGGTGTTCACAATGAGTCAGCGGGCCCACCCCTCCTGAGAGCCTTTTCAAAGGATTAAAAGCTGATCAGCTTAAGAGATGATCCGACGGCCCGTGCTATTTCACAAGGGTAAGATGCTCGTTCTTTATACCTCGCGAAGTAGCGAGAGTGCACGAGAGCTGTCCATGTGTCATGATGACACATAGTCTAAGAAGAAAGTGTGGGCCCGCCAAAGTGGAACCAGGGGTATAAAGGAAAGACACGCGGCCAGCGTTAAGTTGACTGCGAAGGAAATTTCAAGGCCAATGGCTGGGTGCCACATGGTAATATATAGCCAATAGAGAAGCGGGACCCGGCGCGGAGCCAAAGTTGTTATTTAATCTAACGCTCGATCAGGTTTCTTTTGATCGGACGGTCGACGCTATTTCGTAGGACTAAGCTGCCCGATAGTTATGCTTCGCGAAGTTGCGAAAGTGCAGAATGAAACACTTGCAGGAACATTGTGACCCATTGGAGCGAAAAATACGAATTATTGTATGAATTCAATTTTGAAGGGACGGCCGAAGCATGCGGAATCAATGTTGTAGTTAAGGCCCAGAGTACAAAAATTTGATTTCCTATCAACCGGGTGAAGATATCTTTTAAAAGATTTTGTAGAAGAGCAGATGCAGAGTTATTTTCTTCAGGTACAGAGCAAGTTGGTTCAGTTGCAGAGAAAATTCCTTCAAGCGAAGAACAGGTTCTCTCGTATTCTTGTGTAGTAATTCCTGTGTAGTGTTTTAAATAAGATAATTGATTCATCAAAGAATTGTTTAGGAGTGGTATTCATTTCTTACGCTTTCAAAATGGCTCCTAAAAGAGAATTTTCTGGTAAAGTTAACTATTCAGAGAGGAGTGTCTGTGATGATTTTTTAGAATAGTTGACGTTGTCAACTAATCAGACTTCAAAGGCAAAAGAATTAGTACCCAAAGCTCCTCGTTTAAAGATAGGAGAAGGATTATATGACAAGGGTAACTGGTTGAGAGACCCACAGGTTGGATTGTCTGGGTTGGGGTTGTTTAAAGTTGGATTCGGAATGAGAAATTCTCTTGCCACGCAAAACTGTATCTGGGAATTAGATGTCGAGAAATTAGTTGTCCCAGGGGTATTTATGGACACAGATTTGCTAACCCAAATTGCGCTCAACTATGATCCAGTCACAAGAAGCATTCGAGATGTAAATGGGAAAACCCTTGTTGAGATTAATGCTGAAGAGTTCAGGATAGCTTTTGGGCTTAATGAGTTCACCAATTTTCTAGAACCTATAAATTTCACATCATTAACCCAAGTTTATGGCGCACAGAGGAGTCATCTCAAGAATGGGCCTCTCAAAGAGTTTTTTGTGAAAATAGGAGGGTTAACAGTTGTAGGACCCAACACTCAAGAGCCCTTTTCATTAAGTATGTTCACCCTGAGGGCTAAAGGAATGTATTGGGCACTTTGCCAAGTTTTGGGAGAAGATGCTGAAGCAAATATGCCGAATCATTACTTGTTAATGATTGCTCAGATTTTGAATCCTTCTCTTGCGATTACATTTGATTATGCATCTTTCATTGTTGATGCTATGCATGGAGGGTTGATAGGAATCAAGAATGGAAAGGTGGATAGGCCTTTCGGATGGTACTCACTCCTGATGCATCTTTTTCTCTTTAAAGGTGGTGATTACTTTGCTAGTGGACTGGACCTTGTTAAGGAGAAGGAAGGAGAAAAAATGTCGGTACAATTATGGAGTACTGTGTTGTCATGGGATAGAGAGGATACCAGTTTTTTGAAGTTTGATAAATATTTTGCATCAAAGATAAGGACTCTCCTCTGCTCTGAGAACCCAAGAATCCCCAAAGTTCTTCTGGAATTCATGAGACCAAAAGAATTCGCAGAGAACATAAAAATTGTTCATAACTGGGGTGACATTTACTTGTATCTAGTCTCCATAGTTTTTAGAGTTTTTGGTTTCAGGGGCACCCCATTTTTGCTACCTTACTAGGTCCCTCTCAAAGTGGGAATCACGGAGATCCTTAGACAGATTGGTGGCTTACAAGAGGCAGAGTTGACAGGCAGGGGTAAAGGGACTATTTTCCCTGCAGCTACCATAGCTCACCAATTTGTAATAACAAAAGGAGGCTGGAATTGCTTTGAGGATTTCCTCAAGCCTTATCATTTGTCCACTACAGTGTCCAGGTGTGTTGATCCAGAAGACTTCTTCAACGGTATGTTTAGGAAGAAGGTAGCATACAGAGGTAGGCCTCATCAATTCCAGTTTCCTGAAGACCTCATCAGAAATGAGTTTGATCTAGATGAGCAGGAGCTAAGGAAAGAGAAGTGGGTGGCTTATAAGAAAGTCTTAGATTTTGTGCATGAGTTTGATGCCAGCTATGACCCATTGTCTAGCTTTTTCCCACTGGAAGAGAAAATAAAGTTTTTGAATATTTGTTTTCAAGATGTGATGCAGACACTGAAGGAGAAGAGGGAAGCTGTAATCAAGAGCAACCCTGAGAAGGAAAGAATGATCCTAAGTAGGTCAGCTTCTAGCAAAGCAATCCCTCTTGGTGATTACACACTGCATAAGAAATCTAGTTATAGTGTGCTAGTGCCTACAACAGGGGAGCCCTCTACCTCCAAAGGAAAGAGGAAGATACAAGATGTCATTGACATCCAAGAGAGCCCAAAGAAGCAAAGCTTGGGTTAAGAAGTACAATCAGATACACCTTTGTATTCCCCATCCCAATCCCCTATCCATATAGGAAATGAGCAAGTAGCAGCTGAGAAACTCCTATAGTTGGGTAGTCTAGGGGAAATTGTATACACTTATGATGAAGTGGAGGAAGGGATGCCAGAAGAACCCATTGCTACTGAAATGGATATGACCTCCACTGAACTTAAAGGCTAGGAGTGGGATCCTGAGATAAAGCAGGCAAGTAGTGCCTTTCTAGCTGATAACAATTTTGTCACATCAGAAGCATTTATGCAGTTTATATGGAAACAACACATAGATAAATATAATGCTAGATGTGAAACAAGAAAGGCTGAGCAACCCAATAAAGATCCAGCCCTGGTGGAAGAGTAAATAAAGCAAGAGATGATGGAAGAAGTCAAAGTCATCACCCCTGAGCAGGGAAGAGATATGGTAGCACAAGCTGGAGGGCTTATCTTACCTGAATGGGATGTTGCAGATGCCCTGGTATTAGATGCAGTAAGAAAAGAGACTAAACCTATGGAGGGGGTTACTTTCAATAAGGATAATGTTGCACTCGTCATGTGGTCTCTCAAGAGAAATGTAAGCAAGAAAAACAAAGACACCCCAGGGTCAAGTTACCTTGGTGGAATGATGGTGAAGAGAGTGCAGAGTACAGGGGTAGTAGAGGCTGCTAGCACTGTGTTAGAGACTGCAAAATTTAGTGTTGTAGTAGCAGAGAAGGAAGCCAAAGAGAAAGAGGCCCTCCAAATTAAGCTAGAAACAGTTTTGAAGGCTTATAACAATGCCAAGGAGGAGGTAAGAGGTAAGGATAGCATCATTGCCAAGTTGTAGAGCCAGTTGACTGGACAATACCATCAAGGTGAGTCTTCAACACTGATGATCTCCTCTTCTCTTGCAAGACCTCCACCTACTAGCCCTATCATTGAGTTTCCACCATCTCCAGCACCCTCCATCTCTCAAGTGATTGAAATCACTCCCCAAGAATTAGAAAATTTGAAACAGGCTCAGGCCTTATATGCAAAGAAATATGAGGAGAAAGTAAGGGCTACAATTTCTAGTTTTGCAGATACAATAAATGCCTCATTGCTCTACAACAATGTAGGTAAAATTATAGAAATATGGAATGAGCTCAGGAGAGACAAGGCCATTTTGATGCCTATTTTTGACAGATGGAGGCCTAGGGAGCAAGATTTAGAGTTTATGTGTGTATCCTGCGATGAAGCAAGGGCCAATCCCATCATTAAATCCACTTCTAATGTCACTAAAATCTTAATACAATTAGCATCAGAGGTGGATAATGTGGATAGGAAGGTTAATCTATGCAAGAAGGAATACACTGACCAAGTTTCTGAGTTGCTCCCAGTAGTTTTTGTTAGCCCGGATCAGTTAAGGGACAAACAAATGTGGCTTAAAGAAATAGAAGCTAAATTATCAGCAAGAGTTAAAGGAATTATTGATTTAGATGATGCTTCTTTCTTTGTTTTGACAATTCAAGAGATAGAGAAAATTAAGTCACATTATGGTTTTCTTAATTCGGAAGTCAACAAAATGAGAAATTCTTGGAAAAGGTTGACTAAGAATAAAGATAAAGTGATTAATTTCTCATGGCCGACAGAAGAGGTGTATGGTGAGTGGACAACTAAATATGCTACCCATGATACGAAACCGTTGGAGAGCGCCCCTCAAAAAGGTAGAAGAGGTTGCAACTGAATAGCTTGTTGAAGAAACTGCAGAGGCTGGAAAGAGCTTGTAACTGTTTTTGCGAAAAGCTTGTAACCTCTTTATTTTGAAAGAAATGATTGTAACAAACTCTCCTCGAGAAGTCCAAAGCTTTGTGCATCCATGTTGTTATAAATGGATACCAGGACTAGAGGAAAAAGAGATCGCAAAGAATTGTAAGAAAATGTTGTAGAAATTTATCTGAGCTTTTCTAAGTCTAATGGAGAATCAAAATTTCTTGTAATATTTCTTGAACTAAATATCAATATACAGACCATCAGTTTTGAGTAAAGCTCTGTGTTGTCTTCAAGTGTGTTTGCAAATTTGTTTATTGATTTCATTCTGAATAATCCAGGGTTGTTCTGTTTGAATGGAATTGCAAAGCAATTTTAGTAGAAGTGTTTGTTAGCTTTTCTCTTTAGGAGGGAAATTAAAGATGCGGGGATCACTCATACTGGTAAACTCTTTTGGAAGAGACTTTGAATTTGGATGATCATAGCTTAATTTGGGATGCGTAAATCCTTGTAGGTGTCAGGCATATACAAGGATTAATAGAAACCAAGCCAATGGGAAGCATAAAGATGTTTTGTTTGGGAAGTCTTATTTGAGTTTAGATGACTCTGTGACCTTGGATAAGGAACTGGTATTGATTGAAGTTGTTTATTGCATGTTTTGTTGATCAAAGTACTGAATTTAAGTATAACTTCCATTATTTGTTTTCAGTTGATTTCAAGGTGAATAGATCCATTGGTTTTCTGGACTAGTTTACTATGGGTTTATGTTTGAAAGTGTGAATTCAATTCACAAAGCTATACCCACCTGGGCTCTGAGTAACCCCGAAGTGTAGAAGGTTTAATCAAACCTTGTCATATGTTGTCTTGAGAATTTCTTAATCTTTGATGTCTCTTCTGCACCAAGCTTAAATCATATTATTTTAAGGATGTTAAAGGGAATCAAATTTTGAGGACAACAAACCCTAAACCTTAAACATTTAGGTTTTACAATCTAGTCGATTCAATCTTGACCATTAATCACACTGCATCGAATACAATAGTCTTGAATAGATCTCAAGATGTTCTCCAACATTCATTCTTTTTCGCTTTAGGAAGCCGATAACTCATCACGCGCTCTCCACCATTTGTAGAGACTTCGCACATTCCCGAGGTAGATAGGATCAATCTCTATGCAAGATCCTCAAGGAAATCCTTCACGCGCATAAGGTTGACGTGGCAACATTATTTGGTCTTCATTACAATGCTAACTCATCACAAGATGTCATCAGTTGAATCACACAAGCTTGGAATGCATCAATCGGAAACCCTGAAGCTGAGACTACCAATTGGTAGTCATGCTAAGTTAAACCCCGATACAAAGCTTCCATTTACCGGTTCTCATTCCAACATACCGATTCACCTTGAACAAACATACCGCTTCCCTTTTTCACATATGCCGGTTTACATCATCATAGCATTTCTCACATATACCGGTTTGCTTACTACAATATACTGGTTCATGCTTCAGTATATTGACAGCATATTGACATCAATGACAACATACAATATCATCATGTCATCATCCTCTGCACATATGCCAACAATCTCCCCCTTTGGCATTGATGGCAATATACAAAGATATCTTTTAGCTTCTACTTCACATCTTCTCCCCAATACGGCAGATATCTTTTCTGCTTCACATCTTCTCCCCCTTTGACAACAATGCCAAAGTGGAGGCATACACATCTATGTTCCACTATGTTGCTCCCCCTAAGAAGTAGCATCCTTCAACACACCAATCTTGAAAAAGATATATCAATGTAAGACCTGACTGATGTGGAGCACACACCTTTAGTTCACCTCTTGAAGGGGCAGCACCCTTAATTCACCTCTCAAATAGGTAAAGGTAGACTTCGGTAGAGGCTTGGTGAATATGTCTGCTAACTGCTCCTTACTGGAAACATGTTCCAATACAACCTCTTTGTTTTGAACCTTCTCCCTCAAGAAATGATACTTGAGCTCGAAGTGCTTGGTTCTAGCATGTAAAACTGGATTCTTGGAGATGTTAATTACACTTGTGTTGTCACAAAATATACTTACCAGTTCAAATACATGAACTTTGAAGTCATTTAATACATGCTTCATCCAAATTGTCTGGGTGTAGTTCATAAATGTTGCAACATACTCTACTTCTGCTGTAGACTGAGAGATACAACTCTACTTCTTACTCATCCATGAGACTAGTCTACCACCAAGAAAGAATGCACCACCAGTTGTGCTCTTTCGGCCGTCCACATTACCAACCCAATCAGCATATGTAAACACTTTCAAGTTGAAATCATTATTGTATGGATACCATAATCCATAGTCAACAGTTCCCTTAAGATATCTAAGAATCTGCTTGACTGCTACCAAGTGGGATTCTCTTGGGCTTTTCTGGAACCGTGCAGTAATGCCCTTTGCATGTGCAATGTCCAATCTGCTATGTACTACATAGTGCAACTTACCAATCATTGATCGGTATTACTTCTCATTTACCAACCCTGAGTCATCCTCCTTTGATAGTTTACAACCGGTCACCATCGGTGTACAAACGGGTTTGTTGTCTTCCATACCAAAGGTCTTCAACACCTCTTTGACATACTTGGACTAAGTGATAAAGATTCCATCTTTCATTTGTTGAATCTATAGTCCAATGAAGAACTTAATCTCCCCTATAAGTGACATCTCAAATTCCTTCTTCATCTCATCTACAAAGTCATGACTCATCTTGTCATCTCCACCAAAAATTATGTCATCAACAAATACTTCACAGATTAGAATCTGATCTCCTTCCGATTTCAAGTAGATATTGCTATCTTCACTTGTTCTTTCAAATCCAATCTTCACAAGATGGGAGTGCAAGCATTCATACCATGCTCTAGGTGCCTGCTTTAGTCCATATAGGGCTTTATGTAGCCTACACACCATGTCATTGTCTTCTAATAGGGAAAATCCATCTAGTTGCTCTATATACACCTCCTCTTCTAGTATTCCATTCAGGAATGCAAATTTTACATCCATTTGATATACTTTTAATCCCTTGAAGGCTACATATGCAAGAAGCATACGAACTCCTTCCAATTTGGATACTGGAGCAAAGGTTTCTCCATAGTCTTCTCCTTCTTCTTGAGCATATCCTTTACACACTAGTCTAGCTTTGTTTCTTACCACTGTGCCATCTTCATTCAGCTTATTTCTGAAAACCCATTTGGTGCCTATGACATTTTTATGCTTAGGTCTAGGTACCAAAGACCATGTACCATTCTTTTCTATTTGGTCAAGTTCCTCTTCCATTGCCTTGATCTAGTCTTCATCTTTATGTGCCTCTTTGAATGTTTTAGGCTCAAATTTAGAGATCATGCAAGAGTTTTCTCTGACCTTTCTTCTTGTAAGAATTCCTACATCCTTATCTCCTATGATCTGCATTGGATCATGATTCAACTTTACATACCTAGGAATGATCTTAGTTGTTTCCTCTTGTTTTTCTTTTGCATCCTCATCTTCATCAGCATCAGCATCTACCGATGTAGGAGTACTGTTACTGGTGCTAGGTTGTTTTGCAACCGGTTCCCAGAAGGTTACTACTGGTTCATCTCCTACTTGTTCACTGTTGGTTTCCTCAGGTTTCTCAGAGGTTTCATCATTTCTAACATTGATGCTTTCAATAATTCTCTGAGTCCTATTATTGAAACATTTGAGAGCTTTTCTCTTTGTGGAATACCCTAGAAATATTCCCTCATCACATTTTCCATCAAACTTGCTCTGATGTTCACTCCTCTTGATATAACATTTGCTACTAAACACTCTAAATTAGCTTACTATAGGAGTCTTACCGGTCCAATACTCATAAGGAGTTTTATCCTTACCTTTCTTGATGAGTACTCGGTTCATTGTGTAGACTTCAGTGCTCACCGCTTCTCTCCAAAAGGTGTGAGCAACTTTTCCTTGGATCAGCATTGTTCTGGCTGCTTCAACTACAGTCCGGTTGTTTCTCTCTTCTAGGCCATTCTATTGTGGATTCTAGGGGGCAGATAGTTTCCTCTTGATGTTGTTCTCTTCATAGTACTTGTTGAATTCACCGGAAGTGAATTCTCCTCCTTGATCAGTTCTTAGGCACTTAATCCTCTTACTGCTTTCTTTTTCAACTAGTGCTCTGAAGGCTTTGAACTTTCCAAAGGCTTTAGACTTATCCTTCAAGAATGTGACCCACATCATTCTTGAGCAATCATCAGTAAGAATCATAAAATACCTATCTCCCTGCACACTCCTAGTTTTCATACGACCACACAAATCAATATGCACAAGATCAAGTAAATTGTTTGTAGTGAAAGATTTACCTTTGAAGGTTGAGGAAGACATTTTCCCCAGTTGACACTCTCTGCACAAAGGATTCTCCGGTTTTCTCAGCATAGGCAATCCTCTAACTACCTTGATCTTACTGGCTATCACAATATTATCAAAGTTTACATGGT